>NC_089522.1:15000-322851 GCF_963924715.1 Thunnus thynnus
AGGCTCCTCTGAGAGCAATACTGTAAACAGGAAGATAAGCCGCCCTAAAGACTCTTTCAGAGTGGCCTGAAACGGCTCGATTCTTTGCGCTTACGAAGACATACACACAGACCACAGCCTGATCCGGGCTCTTTCACTGCAACACCGCTGGTGATGCTGCACCAACAACGCTGGACCTGCCAAGATGACACCACTACCACGATGAAACACCTCAACAGTGAGGCATAACATGGCTTTATGATCAAGGGTTGATGTTTGTTACATACTCCCCCCCCTGCTGGATGGGATATGTATAGTCCTGCTACTGATCCTCTTGTTTGTGCTCCCTCTCCCAGGTGGCCTTAAGTGGATAATTGGGGGGAGGGCCTCTCTCATCTTCCCAGCCTGATCAACAGCAGCTTGTTTTGTGTGTTTGTGCAAAGAGGGAGGTGGAAGAAGAGTTAAAACAAAGAGAGAAAGAAAACAGGAAGATGGAAAAAGTGTGTTTTTAAGGTCTTTTGTCGCTTATGTTTTATTGTTTGTTTGTGTTTTACTGTTTTAGGGTCTTATTTTTTGACAGTTTTACTCTTGTGAAGCAGTTTGTGACCTTGCTCTGTGAAAGGTGCTACACTAAATAAACTTTACTTACTAACTTACATGTTTATCAACATAACAGAAATCATCATATTTCAATAACATGAACCAAAATGCTATTAGTCGTGTATAAATATAAATCCTAGTGGACAAAGTTGAGCTGAAGCAGAAGCCAGAAGACAATATAATCAAGGTTTAATTAGCACAATGATGTATTTGAACTCTAATTCTAATATTCTAATGTGGTAACAAACCAAAGTAGTCAAAGTATATTTCTATGATTCACTCAGAACTTTGTTACAGAGGGTTTTAATTAAGTAAGATAAGCCACTAAAATCAATTTTATTGGTGCTTTGTCAACACAATATTACACCACGCAAATAGAACTGCAGTAAGTTACTTTACTTAATAATAAATGTTCAGTTTCTTGTTGATACAACTTTAGTTGTTTATGTGTCGACTAAGTTACATCTTAGTTTTTCAGATTGTACTTTCTTGTGGTGGTGTTACCGTGGACTGTATTATATAAAGAGGTGTTTCTGATATTTTGTCCACCTCATAACTTCACAAATATGGTTATAAAAACACTGCATAATCTGATCTCATACAGCATAAATAACAATTATAATTTTTTAAAATAATTTCCATACCAGGGGCTCTATACTATACATTGCTCTACAAATGAAGACAGTTTTATTTAAGAAATCAAATGTTTACTTTAATTACTTTACTTAATTGTGGTAAAATGTGACATGGTGGCCCAGGTCTACTCCTGCTGCTAACAGTGATCAGAGCCAGCAGTGTTTCTGACGTCTCTCACTGACCTGGTCTTCCATTTTAAGAGATGCATGACACAAGAGTTAGTTAAAGGATCCTACGGCCCTTTGTGGTCTGGTCTGGGTGTCTCCTCTTCTTTTTGTTAATTTTGGCCGGCTCACCAGCTTTTGTTACTTGGTTATTGTTCAATCTTTGTGGGAAATCCTGACTGTTAATTATGTTGGGCCTTCTGCTGTTTGTAGAGGGTCATAACAATGTTGAATAATAAGAGTTTATTTAGAGAAGTTGAATTAGCACAGACAGCTGACCAGATAGATACAGAGTGTGAGAGTAGGTTTCAGACAGCCCCATGTTACAGATCCATGCTACAGCTGTAAAGGTAATGAAAGATCAAAGGGTTGGCTTATTATTTTAATGTGCAGAGTTGTGCAAGGATGATCATTTGCTTTGTTAATGTGTGCATGTCCTTGTGAGAAGGAATGTGTTTTTCCATTTTTGTTTAGGCTCAGATAAGGTAACATCCTGGGTCTGGGAGGAAACAGGACAGGTTAGAGGGTCAAAAGCCACAGAGGTTAGGGCTCTTGCCTTCCTGTGTCCTTGGGAGATGTGGTTCTTATCTAGCATATATGGACATGTAAATGTATACCTTGTGGCTGTTTGCCATTGGTTATAATCCACAAGTTTGTATGATTTGACCAATCACAGATCATTTCTCTGTTCCTACTCTCACTATAATAGAATAGATTTCCTCTTCGTTTGGTGAGACGAACGGATGCAAATCTTTGTGTTCTGTCTCCTTATTGTACAATAATAATTTTTAATCTTCAACCCAGCAGTGTTTTGTGTATTATTTCATATGTACGTTAAATGTTTTCAGACAATTTCCACAACACAGCTTTCATTTAAAACTTGACTTAAATTATACCTGTGCTTCATACAAGACCATAAACACACAGACAGAGCATCTCCACTTTATTGTTTTCTGTACAGAGGTTTTATTTTAACAATAAGTCTTAAGATTATCATAAAGTGCCCAAATATATTTACAAAGTGCACCTATAAAACTGTACAAATAAAAAGAGCAAAGTCCAAAAATGTCCTTGTACACTTTAATACAGATGAGCTTGGGGTCATTAAAGTCACGGCGTCCGGTGAGCTCTCGCTGGCCCTTGAAAATCCGGGGGAGAAGGTGTAAATCTCGCGCCAGGCCGTACCCATATCCGCAGCAGGTCTCCAAGGTGAACAGCCTCTGGCATGTTAGATCAAGGCAGGTAAGGGAAGTCGGCAAGTGAGATCCGTAACTTCGGGATAAGGATTGGCTCTAAGGGCTGGGTCGGTCGGGCTGGGGTGCGAAGCGGGGCTGGGCTCGTGCCGCGGCTGGGGGAGCAGTCGCCCCGTCGCCCTCCTCTCGCCCCCGCTGGAAGCGCGGTGTGCGGCCCGCCTCGCGGAGCCCTCGTCCGCGGTGCGTCGCCGGGCGGGGGTTTTCGCGGGGCGGTGTCCGCCGCCGTGTGGAAGGCGGGTCGGCCGGGGGGATCGGGTACGGCGGTAACGCGAGGGGTCCAGTGCGGTAACGCAAACGGCCCTTGAAAATCCGTGAAGTTGTAAACCTCGCACCAGTCCATGCCTCTGGCATGTTAGCGTGCCTCGTGGGTCCCTTGTCACACAACTGCCATCTATCGATGAGAGTTGCTGAAGATGTAGATTACATGGAACACAGAGGAGAGATCTGAGTATTTGCCTCAACAAATTCCTTTATCAGACATAAACACAGAACAGAGGGAAACAATACCGTTACCTGCTCTGACCGGGTGCTGGTTACAGATTCATCAGCTGTGAGGAACAGAAGGTTGGAGATGCAGATCGGAGTGGTTGTTGGCAGCAGGACATGCAGGACAGAGGAAACAAAATACACATGTGGTTAGTCTGAGTAATAATAATGGGGAGCATCGTCCATGTGATCACTGTCTGATACAGCTGAGACAAGAGAAAAAAAAAAAAAAAGATGACACTCTCAACTCTGAATTCTCTCATTTTTCTTAAGTCTGAACTATTTTTATTGAAAGCACAAATCAGGATATCAGCCAAGTTATGATGAATCTTAAAGTACTGCACAAACCAGATCATGTTCTTGTACTAGGAAGTACATGCTGACTTCATCCCTGCTGGGCTGGATGTACCTCTGCATCCTGGAGATGCTGAAGAAAATCACTCAAGTACTTGTTCAAAGTTTGCTGTGGTGGAAGTGATTTAATAGCATTCTGGACATGTGGTGAGCTTACTGACACAGAGCTGGTCTCAGTCAGTAGATTGACCCAGTGCAGAAGAAATGGAAAGACTAGATACAGTAAGATCAAGCCAGTGATCGACAAATGGTAAACCAAAGGTAGGAAGGGAGGGCATTTGCATACAAGATCAAGGGTCAATATTTTAAGGGAGACTCTCAGGCAGCATAGTAAAGGGGGGGAACTCTCAGGTAGGTGAACTCAAGGGGCAGAGACAGGAGGGGGTGTTGCATTCAATCAAAATCAAAAAGGTCAAGTCAGCAGGGGCCAGGAGGCAGGAAAGACACAGCTGGTTGATCCCAGACGTCGACTGATTATCAAGTCTGTACCCAAATGTGTATTCTTCTTCAGAGACATCGACCTGTGATGAAAGATGAAGAGAAGAAGTGTGAAATGATGATCCAGTGAGAAGAAAAGCAGAGGCCTGGTCTCACACACACAGCAGCAACAGGGGGCCATTAACTAAAACAAAACCTGTTGAAAGCCAAATTGGCATATCTGTAGTTTGTGCTGGGAACATGAGAAGATAGATTAGAAAACGTTTTTTACTCAAGAATTTCTATAGATATGAACATAAAACTGAAAAACATGTCTTTACTTACATCTGTTAAGCTGCTCTTAGAAGGTTTTAATAAATTCAATTCATTTGTAGGTTTCATTGTGTAGGTCTGTCTTCAGGACAGTTCAGAGAGTGCTTTTTATAAAGACCTTTCTCTGCCATGAGCTTCCTGGCCGCGTTCTTCCACTGCACATCTGGGTTACTGCAATGTGGGAAAAGTGTTTTGTTATAATAGTGCCTATTTGTGATTCATGTGACTCACAATCAAAAACAAACATTAATGAAGTTGTGAGACTGAGATTCTCACCATTGAAAGGTCTCGCCGCTGCTGACAGAGGCGTCATTAGTCTGCACACTTTCACCAGTCTCAGGAGCCGCACTCTCAGGTGGCTGTGTGGTTGTTCTGGTGGAAGGTCTCGCCGTAACGTTGGCGTTAGGCAGTGGTGGAGGGACATCAGTCACCGCCATGTGACGACGCTGCAGCTCCTCAATCAGCCTTTCAATTAAAAAAGAAAACATAATTTAGACAATGTTAAAAAAAGTAATACATTTCAGAGAGTAAACAAGAAGTGATGTTTGAAAAAAGACTTCCACACCTGCTGAGTGGATCAGCATCGTCCATAATTTGGCGAAGGAGCACGTAACTAAACACCCTGCCAGATGCCAGAAGTTCATGAACATCCCTCTTTGCCTTCTCCACCTCTGCTTCAATGGCCTCTGCTGTACTGTTCTTCATGCAGACCCTGCGCAGATGTACTGAAAGGGTTTCCTGGGTTTTCATGCACACAGGACACAGCAGATAGTGCCTGTTGGGTTTACTGGAAACAGAAAAAGACATTCTTCACTTAATTTAAAGCTTACTCAGGGAGAAGTTCAGGAGCTTTCAGCAAATATGCTTAAAATCTTAGCTTGGGTAAATGACCCAATGATTTCATTTTCACCTGAATAGGGTCATTAGTCAGTCATTATGTAAAAGATGTGACCAGCTATGTTTAAAATATGTGAAACTATTATCATGACTTTTACAAACTGTTATTCTGTCTCTGGCTTGTTTACTCTGTTTTAACTTGATAAGAAAATAATGTTTTACTACATTCTGTTAAAAAAGGACTTCATAAGTGTTACTGTACATATAAACTAACTTCTTAATTTGGTCCCTTAGTCTGGGAACCATTGGCAACCATCAAGTTAAAATAAGTTATTTCTTCTGTACTAAATTAACATTGCTGACCAGACAGGGACACAGAGTGTGAGACTGGGCTTCAGACAGCCCCAAGTTACAGCTTTCATTGAAAACTTGACTTAAATTAATTACTTTTTTACTATGATTTAGATTTAGATTTACTATGCAAACAAGGGGTCAGATCTAGTCCCCTGCTGCAACCTTACTTGAAACTGTAGATGTTTAAAAGGATGGAGAGAGAAAACATAAGATAGTGGGGACACAAAGAGGTGAGAGCATGGAGAAATAACAACAATGACAATAATGTGTGGGTTTAACTGTCCTGTTTGGCAGCTCAGGCGTGCAGAATAAAGAGTCTGGGCCTTCGGGTGCCAGAACAGATTTACTAGTAGTTCCTGCACATAAACAGGAAGAATTCATATTTAAACTACTGAAGTTGAAGTTCATGTCGTACATTATAATGACAAAAATACAAATGTCTCAAATGCATTACAGCTCAGTTATTAAATAAAAATAATTTCCTGTTCCTGTTATGTTTATAGCAACATGTAGTTATTGGATTGCTGCATCTTGTCTAAGATACTGATAAGGATGTGAAACACAGACAACATGAAGGCTGCCCGTTTCCTTTTAAGATACATTTGTTCAATTGACATTGACCTTTTCATATTAAAATCACTGAAGATTAAAACTGTTGCACATTAACACATCAGGAATAAAGGTTACATGAATTGAAACATGCCGGAATAAACATTAAAAGTTGTAAAAGAGACCAACAGCTGTCATGTGGCAAACAGAGACTAACATCTTCACAAACACCAGTTACAAAGTGCCTCACAGTTAAAGAAATAAGTTAATAATAAATAAATCTAAAATCTCCATTTCATGATCATTTTCACATATTACACACAATACATAACAAAATCTAAAATGTATACACACGATTGACCAGTTGAAGTTGGACAAACTCTACACTAAATAAGACAACATCCATAATGAAAGCCAGTCACACACCATGAACACACAAGTCAGTGTGTTTCTAAAACCCAACAGATAAACACAACTACAACATGAACATGATAACACTGGGACACTGCGATGTAGCTGATTGACTCAAATTAACTTAATCCTGATCTAAATTGAAATCCACATCAAAAATTGCCTCCACATCCTCAAAGTCTAACTGTCACTGATCATCTTTAAACACAGAAACTACACAGAATACCTTCATGATCACTGAAGTACGCAGGCATCACTGCACATTCATCATACTGTGTTGTTTTAACATAAACATGATCAATCAGTGTCCCTTCTCTGTAGTCTCTTGTGTTACATGCTGCTTAAATCCTTTTTGGCCCATGAATTTACAAATTGATGATTCTTTTAAAATGTTTTCATTAAAATCTCCCATTAGCACAACTGTGTTACTGATTGGATTTAACCAGTCAAGTAACTTCCCCACATTATGTTTAAATAAAGAATTTGGATAAGATGGTGGACAATAAACTACTGCCATCAATATGTTTAATGTGTTACACAGGCACACCAAACACTGCAGATTTAAGTCGGGTACCTGCAGAATCTGACAGTCCACATCGTCTAAACAGCACAAACCAGCTCCACCATGTTGTAGATTTTACTGCTGGTGTCACACAAACCTCGAGGACGACTGTGGAAAGTGTAACCACTGATTTGCACGCTGTTTAATGAGGTTTGTGCAGTGAGCCACGTTTCTGTGACAGCAATACAGTGAGGCTGCAAATGCTGTGTGCAAGACACCAAATCTGACAGGTGGCGACTTAAACTCTGAACGTTCATTAAATACATAAAGAAACTTTATTGAAGGCTTTGGCTGTTCAATTAAAAATGGAGGCAGGCTGTCCATGGCCTTCTTCATGGTGTCTTTGCAGTAAATGACCTTCTCTGTAAAATCCCTGATGATCGGTCCAGACAAAGCCCTAACACGACTCAGAGCTACATACGCCTGCCCAGGTGCAAACACCTTCTTCAAAGATACAACAGCCTCATCTACAGTTAAGCCCTGAACTTTGTGAACAGTACAAACCCACGCTAACCTCAGAGGAAACTATAAACGCACACAACCGTGTTTAGTGGCCTTCTCCTTCTCTGGTTCAATAGCAGTAGAGTCCCTGCTGCCTCCTCTGTAAGACAATTTTATCATCATCAAATTTAACATAAATTTTTAGAGGAAATGTTTTATCTTTACCAAAATCCATGTCAGTGACTGTGCCACATGCTCCATTGACCAAACCGTTTTCAACATCAACGTTCTTACATCACACGCTCATTCTTCGCCAAACAAAGTCTGTTCTAAACTTGTGTCCGGTGCTTTATTATTAGTACCACGTTACAATTTCCCCGTTTTCTTGTTTGTTATGAAATCTTTAGCTTCAATGTTGATGTAATCAGGACACATGGCAAACAACTTATTGAAACTGTGTTCATTTACTTGCATATTTGTTGGGAGAATATGCAGGCCGAGCTGTCTTCCCCTGTCTCACGTGATTTCAACAAGTCAACGTCGATCTCTAACATGAAGGTTTCCTTCTGCCTAACTATTGTTTTCAGCTCCGCTACACTAAAGTGGCACCACAGGTTCACACCAACCTGACTGTTATGCAGAGGCAACTGATAGAAGTCACCAACAGTTATCACACTAACATTACCAAATGGGGAAAAGTCACCAGTGTGCTTAATCTGCCTCAACCTGCCGTGGACAACAGATCAACCATACTGATTTTATCAATGATTAAAATTTGGAGGTGACTAAATTTTGCTCTTAGAGAGTTTAGTTTATCTCCACCCAGAGGGGTATAAGGTAAACTAGAGTGTGTGATGAATTGTTGCTGCGTTTAAAGACTATGCAGCTACGCCTGTTGAAGCAGTTAACAAAACACAAATATCGTCTGGTTGATGACAAAGTGTTGACAACAGCCTCCCTGCCTCGTACTGAATAGCTTTAATTAAATGACTTTTCCCCGTCGCTGCGCCATCTGTCACAAAGACATGCATAGGCTCTGGGCCAAAAAGAGGCCAAGTCTGGAGCATTCTCCAGACTTGGCCTCTTTTTGGGTGTTACTCAATAATATAAGATATGATATAAATGACGACCGCATAGGCGTCGGTGACAAAGCTAATATCCAAATTTGCATTCCAGCACTTTAATAACTGCTTACTGTACTGATTTACCCAAACCTCGTTTACCCCTCTCCTATAAACCGCCTCGCTCTTTCTTTCCATTCTCCTCTAAGCCTCTTCACAGATCTCCTGATCGATGCCCAGAGTCTGAAACAAATGCTCATCACTCACATAACTCACTTCTTCTTCCTGAGCTCTCTTAACAGCTCTCTTAACATTTTGCTAAATATACTGTGCCCTCTGCCAAAAGTGGCATCAAATCATCATCAAAACACTTACAGAATGGCTTGTTTTTGATCCAGGATTGTTCATGGTCTCCTTCACCTTCTGATCACATTTGCATTCTTTGTCTCTATTTTACAAACAAACGTCCTTGATGATACAGGTTTTGGGAAATTAAAATGACATGTTTTTTCTTTTTCCTGCATGATTTAGAGTGTCGTCTGGAGAGTGTTTGAACTGATGACACAGTGTCCAATAATGTATCATCATCTGAGGGTAACTCGCATGTAACGTATTTATCAATCAACTCAACGACCTCCTCATCTGTGTTCTTATCAGTTTGGGGAGCACCCTCGATCCAAAACAGACAGTGAACATGAGGAGAACTGTGCTGCTGAAATTCTACCCTATAAAAGTGATCAATAATTTTGCCAATTGGTTGGGAAGGTGACATGAGAACCTCTTTCAGGAAACAATCAATCTATAGTCAAACATCCTCGCAGCTGTGACTGACGCAACAACTCACACCTGTCTGCCCACTCCAAATCCTCTACAGTCTGTGTTCTGCCTTCCTGTTTCAGAGTAGTGGTCAGGAGATTCTGCCAACGCAGATCTGCAGATGAAAATGAACAAAACCATGTCGGGATCCCCAACTGACGTATGCAGGCTAAGATGTCCTTGTGAACTGACTGCCAAAAAGCTGGAGTTCCTCTAATTGGCTTAAGAAACCTAAAACCCTCATCGAACTTTAACAACTGCTTCAAAGACTCCTCGTCCATCAACATTTTTGAACTAATCCTTTGCGACTTCTGTCCTCCTTTACCCTTACGCAATGCCACAGAAACACTCGACGACACTCGATCTATCTCTGACGTACTGTGAAAAGAAAATGTATTCTACATTATGCGCAAAATGACCATCAGCATGCATAATCCTGTTATTAAAGTAACGCGACAATGTTAAGTGATATGAGCGGCTGTCATGGAAAGTCTTACGACCAAGAGGAAACAACACAGGGAAACATTTAGCCTCATTGGTGTGGTCAGAAAGCACCCCAACTGGACTATTCCCCTCTGCAGGTGCAATGTTTACAATTTCATGAAAATACTGGTCTAATGCTTCCTGACCAATATCAACAGGCATAAGACAAGTGTCCTGAAACATGCAGGTCTGCTGTCTGTCATGTAACAGTTCATCTTGTATTATCTCTGATGTTTCCTCCACACCATCAACTACAGCCTGTTCTGTGACCTCACCACCTGCCTGAGCTGTCACCTCACCATCTCTAACAACCTGATCATCCTGACATGATTCTACCTTTTCTACAACAGCTTCATCCTCACTGGCTGGCTGATCCTCCTCATTCTACCCATCTGTCTGCCTGCAACACTCATTTACACACTCTTCATTAAACTCAATATCCTTGTAATACACATTAGTACTCTTTAAATACTCTACTGCCTGTCTTACACGTGAAATATCCACAAACTGATACTCGTAATGCCCTTTATACATCAATTTACGCTTTAACTTCACCTGCAGCAAAGACCCTTCTATACTAGGACGTGGCAACACATTAGACGTCTGCACTACGTTGGCTGGAACACATGTTACCGGACCATGTACTCCGTTTCTGTCCTCCTTTAGGCAATGCCAACATTTTCATGAACGGACTGTGCAGAGCTATCAGGTGTTGTTCTAAACTATTCAAACATCCCAGTTCAGGTGGAAGAGGATCAAGCATCAAGGTATTAACCCAACATTCAGCTGGTATCTGACCTTTACTAATCTTATTGTGACATGTATAACAAATCCAAAGCTGACCTCTAGATGAAACTAACTGACAGGGCACAACACAGTTATCACAACATCTATGCAAAAACTTCTCACTACGTTTGCACGTCTGCAATACCAACAATACTTCCCTATCACAACTCAGCACCTGAGATCTGAACATCAACCGATGACAAACACAACACACAACATGTGGTCCATCTCTGACTTTCTCCAAAACCTGATGCATAACAAAACCGAAATCTTTTGACCTCTCCGTCTTCTGCTTCCTACTAAACACTGGCAATAACCTGCTGCTTAAACTCTGAACTATCATGATACTTTCTTGTCCTCACTTCTCTACTCCTTCCTTTAACCTTCTCTCTATATTTCACCATACTCTTTACTTTACTCTTGGCTTTAACACTCTCTCTATGTGGTATATTTTCATGATAGTTTGTTACACTCCATAATTTCGCCCTTTCCCTAAACAGCACATTTTCATAATACATCTTTCTAACCCTTAACTGACGTTTCTCCCTTAACATGTTCAATTTCTCCTGTGTCTTTTTCTTCAGTTTTTCTTCAAAAACTTTGACCTCAAAGACTTACTACTTGATTTTACCTCAGTAGCATCGTTCACAACCTCATCGCTATCAACACCTTTATCATAATCTACAAATTCATCCTGCTGCTGCCTCGTCACCGTCTACAACATCCTTCATTCTAGACGTAATGCTGTAACCTGTCACTTCACTGAGTTTACAGTAACCGTAACCAGTCTGTAGTCCAGGCTTACAAACACAAACATTCTCAAAATGCTTGTCCATGATGTTCTCTGAGTAAATGAACTCTTCATTTATGCTCATTGTCACTGCTGTACTTCATCCAACGTCCACCATAAATACACACACTAACTCCTAACCAATCTGCTGTGACCTGTATTTCCACCTCTGTGGCCAAAGTGTTAACAGTTCTCATCATCTGAATGTACTCTAATACAGAGGAATACTCACTCCTCAAAATACTCTGGTATTTACCCTCATTCCTCTCCAGCTCTTCACATCCTGCCAGTCTAATCTTACGATGGTGCTTCTGTGAACCTGAGAGACGCCTCTGAAGAAGCAGTTACCATCAGCCACGATCTTCTCATTCCTACACGGGACACCTGTCAACCCAACTTCTTTGGACACTGGACCAGTGACCTTCACAAAGTCAACATTTAATTTTGTACACAAAACCTGAAAAACATCTACAGTAAGAGGACAGAGGACCAGCTCCTCGTTCCTCACAGCACTAATAAATTCTACATCAAACCTCTTTGATTTCTTTGACATGCAGGTGTGAGAAGAAATCTTGTGCTTTCTGCCATAAAGTCTTGTTGGTTCTTCTTCTGAACTGCTGCTAACCTCAATGACTAAAGTCTGAACAGAAATGTTAGACACTGATAGACCCGCAGCTACGCTAACAACACACTCAGACACACCTGCAGAAACCTGATTTCTCCTGTGCTCAGTAACACTAGACTCTGGTGCTCTGTGACACGACTCTCCACAGAAACACTAGACAGCACTGGACTTACAGCACCACAACCACTAACACCACACAGTTCGTACAGCTTCTGACTTGAACTGACACTGTCTGCCAAATGACAGATATAGTGGTGCAAGTCATCAAGACGTGCAAAACCACACTTGTACCGTTGCAGTGTAACAAGTTACTGCGAGAGTGACTGTCAACCACAGCGAACCGTCCATCTTCACAGATGATGGAAGAAGTGTTACCACAGTGTCAAAAGACATGCACTGTACAGACTGAAGATCCTCTCCAGTCCATAACGCAGACTGATGAACACACCAAAGTCAACTAGTTCACCTTCAGTCACACCTACTTCACCAAACACCACATCGCCAAAAGTAAACCTACGTACCTGTCCATCAATCACTAACTGCTGTGGCAAATCTGGAACAGACAAAAGATCCGACTGATGCATAAAGACGCCATGATCACGCAAACTGCTGTACAACTCATCACCTACAACCAACGCACCATCCAGATCATGTGTCTTCCATGAGAACACACTGCTCACCATGTGTTTGGCTAAGCTGACCAGTTATAGCCATACACTACAATCCATAAACTGCTCGTCTCCCTGGTGAAATGACCCCCTAACAACCTTTACTAGCGTAATTCCTCTGCTATTCTTACCCACCACTGCCACAACAGTGCTGTTGGAATCTAACTGAACTGTTTTAATACCAGAAACAGAAAAACAAGGAGAAAAACTAGACTTAGCTTTGCTGATCTTCTTTGGCATTTGTGCTCCCTCCTCGACGGTGGACTCCATCAGCATGGCAGGGCAAGCTGCAGCAACCTCCTCCCCCACCACCTCTGGCACCACACCAGCAGACAACAGCACCACAGACCCCTCCACAGGACTCCTGGGCTGCTGCCTCCACCTGAGAAATGTAAAGATGAGGTTTTACTAAGAAACAAAATAGGGGAAGAAATGTTGATGATGTCTGTTATCAATAACAAGTCTCACATTTAAACAAAGACAAACCTGCTGCACTGCTGGGCTGGGCCTGGAGGCATACTCGATCACACGGGCAGGTGAAGGTGTTGCCAGCACCTATAAAGAAAAGGAAAGGACAAAAAAGTCAATAAAACAATACACTCATTAAATTTGTATACGTTACCAAGATATACCGATAACATCATTATCATTTAAAAAAAAAAAAAACCCAGCCCGCAGGTGAGTCTCTCCAACGATGAACACCAGCTGCAACAGAGACAGTGCGTTAGAACAGAGACACCGACCATGACTCTGTACACCCATCACCGTCTTTTGAATAAGAAAGACAAATACCTGCTGGTCTGGACGCTGTGCTGGAGTGACAAACTTGATGGGACGGTGGGTCAGCTCTGTTAGGATGAAGATCATAGTAAAGAATGTCAACCCATGCCTGAAAAATCGATTAATTTTATTGAAATATTCAAGAACTACTTAATACATACGAGCAACAAACTCGGGGACGGGCAGCCCAAGGGTCCAAGGCTGCCGCTCCGCAATCCTCTGCTCGGCCGCCTGAGCACGTCGGTGGGACTTCACACGGGACATCTGCAATGAAAAATTAGTTTTTATTAAACCTTTACGCAGAAAGCATCGCAGCCTGTTCAAACACAAAATTGATTCAACTTACCTCGGCAGTAGGAGATGGGCAACTTTTATTAAAAAAAAACTGTGTGTATGTGTGTGTGTGTGTGCACACTCGTGTGTGTAAAACCAGTAAGTGTGTGTCGTTTATCAATAGGTTATGTGTATCTTTATAAATTAAATAACTATTTGTATGTATAGTTGTTGTAGATCAGAGAATCACAGATATAGTGCAGATGAATCGCTTGTGACAGCTGACAAACCAGCAGAGCACCAGATCACACAGGCAAGAGTTGGATATCTGTAAATTAAAGAATACACATTGTTTTATTTAAGCCATGCTGTGATGTGGAAAATTCTTATATTATAAAATAATCTGTTAGAAAAAAGGATAAAATATTTAAACATCCACAATACACTGATCTGCATCTGTATCTACATAAAATGTTTTGTTTCTCATACCAATAACTTTACTCTCAAAAACATGATCAACAAAGTAGTATCCTGATAACACATTTGATCAATCAATACATGGAAATTAGCCAACTCACCATCTCACAACTTATATATGATGGTCAAGACAAAAACACACAACTGAATCTACATCTCTAATTACGATTTACACACACAGAAAATCCTACAGACAGGCAATTATATGCAAAGCAGTCTTTCAGTCACAACCTAGCACAAAAGCTAGTTGGTAGCAGGCTAACAAAGCAAACCTTTAATTCTAGCATAAGATTTAGAATAACATGCTAATGCTATTTCAATGTGTTCAGTTCACTAAAATTAACTGCATCATTGTGGCCGCCTGTAAACACTCTTGATAAGCAATTAGATGTAAGTAAATATCCATCAATCAGTCCAATTATCAACTTTTTCGGTAAGTACATGTTGTTTAACAGTTTTAGGCCTGTTTTTTGCTAGCGAACATTAGCATTATCGCAGTTAACCATAGGTTGTAAATGCACCGTGCTAACTAAGTTAGCGCTATGGTCAGCCCCACCCCCTCGTCCAAATAGGGTCACTTCCGGCTCCAAAACTCAAACATGGTGACCGCCACATCCAAGATGGCGATGACCATGTTGCTACACTCGAGGCTTCACAATGGCAGTTCACAAAACAATGGGTACACAAAACATGAGCACAAATTCTGATAATCGATGACAAACCATCAATAAATCTTTTAATCCATCTCTCATTATTAACACTGCTTTTTGTATTTTGTCGTGCTATTTTAACGTCAGCCATGTGTGTAAGGACTACATTTTATAAGACAAAAGTAAGCTGTGCGTGAAATTTAGCCCACGCCTGCATCTAACCTCACCACACAGAGTTAGTTATTACTAAAAGCATCGGTAAACTTAACAAAGAGTTCATGCTAACAGAAGAGAAACCAGTTCTTACCTCGACAATGTGACCAGGTGTGGAGTGTCGCGTCCACGCCGGCTGTTTTATGAGCTTGCGTGATGACGTCATCAGGCCATCACAATGCCCACACACAGTAATCGAGCCACCAGTAGCACCAATCACGTAAATAAAACAGCGTTTTCTGACACTTTCTGGAAGTTGACTCACATTTGTACCTAAAAATAGATGTGTGCGAAGTGGAAAAAGAATTTACTTGCGCACTGTGCGACTAAAATTTACAACCATAAAAGTATATAAAACGCTAGAGGGATTTAAAGTTGAAACAACGGATACCGGAAGTGGCGACGCTCGTAAGGCTAGCAGAGCGTTAGCTGCAGCATGACTGGAAAGAAGCACAACCAGTTAGCCTCCACTACCCTCTGAGCTAGACCCAGCTCGCCGTTTGGATCCAACCGGACCATCGAGCCCCGGTTTGTTATTCAGAAGTGAAACAGTGAAGTGAAACCTGCGAAACAAACACCGGGACCATCAGGGAGAAACAGTCCGTGGAAGAGCTGCTGTGTTCGGCTGCACAGATAGGAAACACCTCGGCTGACAGGATGGTCCACTCTGTTTGGAAAAAAACGTTTATTCTCCTCTGTTTGGTTGGCAAACAGCAAATTAAGTGCATTACTGCCACCCTCCGCTTCGGACTGTGAACCAATGATTAAATCCTATACATTGATCCTCTCTGTCTAATAAACTACAAAAAACCAAAAACTGCTGCTCCACCCTCATGGCAGGTCCACTAAAGTTTTAATGCTGAGCTGGTCTTCCTGAGTTCTTCTCTCATATAAGCTATAGTCTTTCTTGATCATTAGTACAATATATGATTACATGTGTAATAGTCTCCTCAGCCAAGTGGGAAAAAATATGTGCATATATAAACATTGGCAATTGGCAAAAATGACTGTAATCATGTTAATAATCGTGATCTCAATATTGAACAAAAATAATCATGATTATGATTTTTGCCATAATCAAACACCCCTAAAGACAACATAAATTTTGATTTACATACACCCACTCACACACTCACACACACACACACACACACTGAGTTTAAATATGTATGTGATAAATTGTAAATATGTATGTAATGAATTGTTTTATTTAAGAAACTGTTACTTGAACATTTTTCAGTGTGCTCCATAAGTTATATATGTACTCCTAATTTTTTAAAGAAGAAGAACATAAATAATATTAATAAAAAATATCATTCAGGACATCCTTAAAACATGCAACACAGAGACTCATGATACAAGATATGCAAGACAATAAATACACGAAGATATTAATGTTAATAGAAAAGTAGATTGAATAAGACCACATTGAGCTGCATTGTTAGACACTAACTAGAACATGCAAAGCAGAAGCACAGATACAAAAATCATGCACAGTATGTAAAATACATAAATTAGTCTGACACAATAAAAGCAAAACCACAAAAAGACATGCATGCAGGTGAAGGCAGACTGGCAGTAGCAAGACAGCAAGATAGCGACAGGTGACAGTAGACAGCAAGGGAAGTTCAGCACAGACAGACTGAACTAAGTCTTAGTGCTGACAGAGCTGAGTACTAATTAACCATTTCTTTAAATGAGCTCTAAATGAACTAAACGTGCCCAGGTCTCTAATAATTACTGGGATGGAGTTCCAGTCTAGTGCAGCTTTAACAGAGAATGCAGACTGGCTGAAGGTACTTTTTCTGAGTGGAATGATGCAATCCCCTCTTGCTGCACCTCTTGTGAACCCATATGCAGTTGTTCTTATGTTGACAAACTGTCTGAGAGAACGTAAGGGAGCCTGTGGTTGTTCGTGAGGATCCAGCAAAGGGCTTCTGAAAGCGAATCGAAGATCCTAGGACTGCTTTTGCAGCCAAAGGTAAGGCGCACGGAAAAATAATATTCCCCCTTCCAGCAAACGCCGAAAAAACGGCAGAAGTCAGGATGAATGGGCAAAACTTTGAATGCACTGGTGATGTCTACTTTGGAAAGCCAAGCTCCACATCCTGCTAGCCGAATGAGAGTGATGGCATGGTCGACGGTTGCGTATTGCATGGAGAAATCCAGGCTGAGAATGACGCTGTTGATGCTTGGAATGTGTGAGCCGTGTGGGCAAGACAGGTCCATAATTAGCCTCTTTTTTATTTATTATTTATTTATTTAGTATTTGCGAGTGGCAACACCTATTGGGCTGATGTGGAACAGTGGAAAAGGAGGGATATTGAACGGGCCTATCATGAAACCTTCTTTGACTTCTTTAGCCAACAGAGTGTCGACAGTGTGAGGTTCTGCAAGAGCAGACTGGAGGTTGCGACAGACATGTGAAATGTCAGGGAGAACTGCCATACCGGTATGAAAACCGTGTGTGAAGCCATCTATGAGAAAATGAACAAGCTGTCTATCAGGATGGTTTTGTAGAGCAGTGGCAAGGACATTTACCTTAACAAGGGTGCTGAGGTACTGTACCAGTTGGTCTGCAGCTGTGGTTGGATTGTGGGGGCAGGTGCTCCTGGCATGCGCACCGCCGCAGAAGGAGCAGACATGCAGGAGGCGGCAGTTGGAAAAAGCCCAGGTGGTTGAAATTGTTGCACACCATCCTGCCACCCTGGTAGAGGATCGGCCTTCCGCGTCTGTCAACCCCCTTTGGCATGGGGACATTGACCGAAGGACGTATGTTAACGGGCCTAGGAATGATGGGAGGTGGGGGTGCAGCAGGTGACAGGCGGTTGAAGACTGAGGTGTTGCGTGAGGAAGATGGATGTGAGCGAGGTGGTGGAGTAGTGACAGTGCATGCTGTGGCGGGGTGGGAAGGGGCTCCACATAACTCACAGGAGAGGGACGTGCGGGCTGCAAATATGCGGCAGTAGAGTTCTGAGTTGAGGGTGCCCCAGTACGTTCCCTGGTTAAACTGTTGTATTCAGCCAGCTGCCTGGTTGGCAAAGTGCACATGGTAACTATAGAACCCTATCCCTCCAAAGCGTAAAGCCATGTCGAGCACGATGGATAGATATTCGTCCAGCTCTGCTCTCCGTATGGGAAAAGCAGAGCAAATTATGTCACGGTAAAGGGAAAAAGCGAAGGCAAATTCTGTGGGGGTTAGATCTTTAGACTGTGAGGGTAGTGAGTTACGGAGTTTGTCTGCACTCCCCTGATCTGATTATTGTCGATGACCGATGGCTTAAGGAGCTGGGCTAAATCTTTGTAATTACTAGAGAGAATCTGTTGGCATAGTGCAGGAGAGACAGGAGAAGGGCGATAAACAGAAGCTGGCTGTACAGGTGGTGCTGCTGTGGCGAGGGTGAAATTGCTGGCAAAAATGAGAAAATACATTTGGGTGTTGGGGAAGGGATGGGGTGGGGAGGGGAGGGGAGGGGGAAAGGATAGACTAGTTGGAAATGAAGGAGGAGGTTGGAGATCACCGAGTTGGTTGGCCTGTGGTGGGACCCCTTGAGTTGCTGACTGAGGCTCTCCTGCTGCTGCGGTGGCTATTGCAGAAAAAGGAGGAGCAGAAGCCGTGTGGCTGGGAACGGCAGGGTAGAGGAAGGGATGATGGGATAGAAAGGATGTATGTGCACAGGGATTTTGTGAAGCCTGCGAAGACAGGGATGAAAAGAAAGCTGAAATCATTTGAGATAATTCAGAAACAGGGGGAGCATGCACAGGAGGACATACAACCTGGCCCCCATCAGAGGGAGCTGATGGTGTAGGCTGTGGCTGAGGCAGCGACGGCCCGGTGACATCACGGCTGACGACACTGGTGGTGGGTGGCTCAGATGAGGAAGCCAGAAGTGCGGGAGGTATTTCGTTTGTTGCTGCGTTGATGGAGGCTGAATACAGTCAAAAAAGTGTGGCTTTGTTTGCATTGCGGTGAAATGGGATGCCCTCACTCCACAGGAAACATTGGAGGCGAGCAACAGTCCAGTGTTTGATGTTGGGCTCGGTTTGAGAACGCAGAGACTGCCGACTCGCAGCTGATGGCACACCGCGGATGCACTGTGGTGAAGAGCCGGGAGCTGGGAGCCTAGGCGATGGGGTCAGCTGCCGATGAGGAGAGGGTTGGAGCTGGCTCCTACGACCCTGCCCGCAGTGTCTGATCCTTGCTGAAGGAGGAGAGAGGCTTGAGATCTGCGGGTCTCGGCTGTTGGAGTCGGAGAGATCTCGTTGGTGAAGCTTGAATGGTGGAGACGCCGGCGGGGCTAAGGTACGCTGACCACCGACCTCAAGTGACTACGCCGGCATGTTTGGCTGTGATCTGGGTGCTGCTGCGGGTCTGGTGGACCGGTGTCAAACAGATCGTCAAACGTATCGGCGTCTGAATCGGTCGGGTGGATTAGCAGTTCCGGATTCATGGTAGGTAGATGATCTTTACCTTTTGTCTTGTTTGAATAGAAGTTGTTTGGGCGTTTAGGCAACAAGCACGTTCTGTCTGAGCTCGAGAAATCTGAGACAAACAGGGTAGGATGAGTTGACCCGGCATAAGTAGGCTTGGAAGGTGATTAGAGGTGTGGTTGAAGCGTGGTTCTGCTCCTGAACCTAAGTTAACAGGTTAACTACATTTAAATTATACCTGTGTTTCATACAAGACCATAAACACAGAGACATTTAAAGTTGAAGCACCTCCACTTTATTGTTTTCTGTACAGAGCTTTTACGTAAACAATAAGAGAAGTCTTAAGGTTATAATATCATGCACAAATATTTACAAAGTATACCCATATAACTGTACAAATAAAAAGAGCAAAGTCCAAAGATGTCCTTGTGGACTTGAATACAGATGAGCTTTGGGGTCACAGTGTCTGGTGAGCTCTCGCTGGCCCTTGAAAATGCCGGGCAGGCTGATGGTTGCAGAAAGTCTAAGACAGCCAAGTGAGGCCTGCATCTCCACAAAAAGACTTTTCGTAATTAAATAAGAGTTCCTCACTCACCTCAATGTTCCTGGTTGCAAGGAAAATAATCCCTTCTTTTTCCTCCCCATCTATGGTCACAGTATAAGACTTGGGCCTTAGGTTGGCTGCTGCTTTTGAGTAGTTGATAAACTTGCCAACAGTCTGCTTTTTGGGGTGGCACTCACAAAGTGCTGAATGTGCATCGATGCACATGGGCTGCCCTTTTTGATTTCTGTAAAAGAACATATATAGAGTCTCCTCCTCACTGGTGTTCTTCTGTATGTGATGGCCCTCTTTGGCTGTGATGACCCTCCCATGGTAGTCACAGACCACCTCACCAGACTGAAATCTGCGGGTGGCAATGACACCCTTGCCCTTCCCTTCAACATCTGTGACTAGAAGTCCTCTCCACTTCTGAGAACTGGTAAATTTCTGGATGTGTTTGGAGTCCATAACCATGTCCACAGATCCTGAGGGCTTCCACTCTTTAATGATATTGGCAGCGTTGGGGAAGTTACTTGTCCATCCCTGCTTTACAATCCAGATGCCGACCTGTTTTTCTGTAGGGAGACGTCGGCAGAAGTAGGCTGTCAAGAAAAAATTAAAAGGTTTTGTTAGTTAAGAAAAATATAATTGACAACTTTGAATCATGTACATTGCATTGTTACTTGAAAAAAATTAAATATTGAGAAAATACTCACCGAGAACATGCCGCACGCGCAGTTTCATCTGAGCCTTCAGCCAACGCTCGTACAGCTGCCGCTGATAGTCAGGTGACACCTTTTGGCGCTCAGTCTTGTCTGGCACGTCCCCATCCAGAGTCACCGGGTGCGTTTCCAGCAGTTTGTCAAATGCTGCTTGGACGTCCATCTGCACATTTGTTGTACAGATTGGGTTGTCAGCAGCATCGTGGGCAGTGCCATGGGTACCATGACTGGGGCCCTCGTCTGCAGACTCAACACTAGACACGAGAAGAAGGAGAAGAAGAAGAAGATTATATGAAAAGTGTTCAGTGTGCCTTAATATAAATTATGGTGTGTTTGATTATGTCTACAAATTGTTGATTGTATTAATTGTTGACAAATATAACACATGCTTACCTTGAGTCACCAGCCAGCTTAGACAGTAGCTGACTGGCCCTCACAATGGTGTCTGTCTGCTTCATGCGGTAATGTTTTTCTGCCGTCGCAGTGGAATGAGTGAGGTAGTTGGCCACCAGAGACTTCTCTATGTCTGTCATCGTCTTGGTGGCCGTCTCGAAGACTCTGCGTGCCACCTGGCTGGTCACTGGCTCGAGGTTGTATCTAAAATCAAAGTTTAAACAGTATATTAATGACATTTATTAACAAATCTCACCAGAGACCTGAGACAGCTATCAATAGAGGTACATGTTGGAGGGGAAATGAATCATGATGGTTAGCTTACTTTGAGTGCAGCCGGTTCAGGTCATTGGAGGCATTATAGATTGGCCTCCCTGTGGTGGAGATGAAGAACCGTTCCTCTTCCTCTGTGTCATCTGTGTCATCCCTCCTGCGCTTCTTGGAGTTCAAGAGTTGTGGCCGCACCCGTGTGAAGTACATGTCAAACCACTGTTGGCAGAGGAGAAATAGGAATAAAGATTCATTTCTGCTTTTGAACAGGTTCGCACAGGAAACTTGATGAACTTACCAAGTCCTCCTCCTGTGACAGGGCAAACGTGGCCACTTGTTGTGCAGCGGTCTTGTGCTCCTTTACACCAATAATTGTGTTGCCTGACTTGTCTTTGTTTCTGACAATCCACTCCTGCACCTGCACAAAACAAGGGTATCACATTAATTAAAAAGGTAATTGCAAAAATGTCAGGTGAAATTTACTAACAACGTAGACAAAAAGAGCACAATAATACTCACAGTCATGTGCTCCACCACGCCTGGTCGTTGGAGGTGTCTCAGGGTCACCACTGCCTGGAGATAGTACACCACAAAGCCGCACTCAGTCAACTCCAGGGTTGCACTTTTGTCTGCTACGACCTTCCCAATAACTGCCAAGAAGTCCTTCCTGGCAGCCCTCAGCACAGCCAAGCAGTCATGTGGTGTTAGTTGACGATTCTCAGTCAACATGCCGTGCCTATGGAAAAAAAAGATATGAACAAATCATAACATTACTTGCCCCATTGCTCACACATCTATACTGTAATCCAGTTAAATGGGTGAGAACAACTAAACTGACCTCTTTTGGGTGATCTCTTTGCTCACTTGCTTGGAGCAGCTTTTCTGTAGAGACCCGATGAACTCGATGAAGTGCTTGCAATCCCCATAGAGAGCCTCATCCTCGTGCTTCAGGTTGGTGTTGACAGTGTGGTACACCAGGAATCTGTCAGAGGAAGTACAAGTTTTTAAGTATATGTATTTAAGCCAAATTATGTTTATTGTCTAGTGTTGACATTGTATGAATAAAAACACCAAATACTACAAACCTTTTCAAGCTCTTGAGGTAATTCTGCTGGGTTTGTTTTGTCAGCTTTGCCTCAGAGAGCTCACGAAGGTACTGCCGGATCTTTTCTCTGTTCCTGACGAACTCTAGCGATGGTGCCTGTGGGTCCACATAATACAGGAAACGAGCAACATTTTCAACCTGGAAAAAAAAAGCATGTTAAATTACCTTCCGATCACTATTTTTTTTACTTGGATAGTCAGACGTTTTTAATAAATGTAAAATGTTTTATGGCAGTCTTCACCTCCTGTTTGAAATTTTCATTGTGTAGGTCTGTCTTCAGGTACGTGCCAAAGTCTTTCAGCAATGGACAGTTCAGAGAGTGCTTTTTATAAAGACCTTTCTCTGCCATGAGCTTCCTGGCCGCGTTCTTCCACTGCACATCTGGGTTACTGCAATGTGGGAAAAGTGTTTTGTTATAATAGTGCATATTTGTGATTCATATGACTCACAATCAAAAACAAACATCAATGAAGTTGTGAGACTCACCATTGAAAGGTCTCGCCGTTGCTGACAGAGGCGTCATTAGTCTGCACATTTTCGCCAGTCTCAGGAGCCGCACTCTCAGGTGGCTGTGTGGTTGTTCTGGTGGAAGGTCTTGCCGTAATGTTGGCGTTTGGCAGTGGTGGAGGGACATCAGTCACCGCCATGTGACGACGCTGCAGCTCCTCAATCAGCCTTTCAATTAAGAAAAAGAAAACATAATTTAGACGATGTTAAAAAAAGTAATACATTTCAGAGAGTAAACAAGAAGTGATGTTTGAAAAAAGACTTCCACCAACCTGCTGAGTGGATCAGCATCGTCCATAATTTGGCGAAGGAGCACGTAACTAAACACCCTGCCAGATGCCAGAAGTTCATGAACATCCCTCTTTGCCTTCTCCACCTCTGCTTCAATGGCCTCTGCTGTACTGTTCTTCATGCAGACCCTGCGCAGATGTACTGAAAGGGTTTCCTGGGTTTTCATGCACACAGGACACAGCAGATAGTGCCTGTTGGGTTTACTGGAAACAGAAAAAGACATTCTTCACTTAATTTAAAGCTTACTCAGGGAGAAGTTCAGGAGCTTTCAGCAAATATGCTTAAAATCTTAGCTTGGGTAAATGACCCAATGATTTAATTTTCACCTGAATAGGGTCATTAGTCAGTCATTATGCAAAAGATGTGACCAGCTATGTTTAAAATATGTGAAACTATTATCATGACTTTTACAAACTGTTATTCTGTCTCTGGCTTGTTTACTCTGTTTTAACTTGATAAGATAAAAGTGTTTTACTACATTCTGTTAAAAAAGGACTTCATAAGTGTTACTGTACATATAAACTAACTTCTTAATTTGGTCCCTTAGTCTGGGAACCATTGGCAAATTTGCTTAAAATCTCAGCTTGGTAAGTGACCTTTTTGAATTTAAAAACTTATGTAATGGAATAAATTTTTTTTTTTTTAAGTAACTACATTGTGAACTATAAAACTGATCTTATCTTACCCCTGGGGAGACATTTTTCTGGAGCGAAAAAAGCTGGTAAAAAGAACAGGAACAAAAGCAGGAGAAATCTTCAGTGAAGATGTGAACGCTTCTCTAGAAGACTGGATCTCTTGTTAGCCGATGAGCCTCTCTGGAGAGTCTCAGAAGAAAGTGACTGGACATCTGGTAGCCTCACCTTATGTCTATCTGACAGTCCTCCCCACATTCCTGCATTAGCATTTGCATGCATACACACCTGTGAGGGGGTGGAAATAGTACTCTGTGCTTGACTCTTTCTTTCTTCACATTAAAGTGTCAATTTTGACTCCTCACAGAACCATCTTATCACCCCAAACTCTCTCTGAACTGTGTGGGACAATCCCAACTGAAATGAATGACAGTGAGGTTGAATGCTGAAAACAAACCTCTGCCAATGTGATATATAATGTTTTCTTATTTTGATATCTGTTAAATTGTAATAAATTCTATATAACTTAGTAGGCGTGTGATATGTATGAAGGAGTACTTTGATAATCAAAGAATTAACACTAGTAGTTATAAAGTATGTCAGCTAGTAGGAAAAGTAAGTTTGTTAAATAACTATAGTGTGTTTTAATCAAGCAGCACTGATGATTGTTAACTTTGTGTGAGGCCCTGTTAATGGTTGTATAGCCAACAAAGATTACATTTTTATTTTTAACCTAACCAAAGGTTTTAACTCAGGTTCATTTATTCACTGTTCATCATTAAGTTCAATAAATATATCTTTATTAGCATGTCGTTGTCTGTAGCTTCAATTCAAGCAGAGAATTAGATCACTGCATCGTAACACACTAAATCAGACGTTGGATTGATAAAGTTGTTCCGTGTTTCTTCCCGACACAGTTAAATATGACTAATAATGGGAAGTGGTGCCCCTGATATTAATAAAGGTGATGTTTCTACAGTTCTGAAAAGAAAAACTTAATTTATCAAAGGTAGAATTCACAGTTGACTGAGTCTTTCAGCATAAATGATAATTCTCCCCAAATAAAGAAGGCTGTGTACTGAAATTAAAATAAGTTATTTGTTCTGTACTAAATTAACTTAGTAACTGACCAGATAGGGACACCGAGTGTGAGACTGGGCTTCAGACAGCCCCATGTTACAACTTTAATTGAAAACTTCACTTAAATTATACCTGTGTTTCGTACAAGACCATAAACACAGAGACAGACTCCACTTTATTGTTTTCTGTAGAGATTTTACTTTACAGATGAGCTTTGGGTCACAGTGTCTGGTGAGCTCTCGGCAGGCTGATGGTTGCAGAAAATCTAAGACAGCCAAACGAGGTCTGCATCTCCACAAAAAGACTTTTCGTAATTAAATAAGAGTTCCTCACTCACCTCAATGTTCCTGGTTGCAAGGAAAATAATCCCTTCTTTTTCCTCCCCATCGATGGTCACAGTATAAGACTTGGGCTTTAGGTTGGCTGCTGCTTTTAAGTAGTTGATAAACTTGCCAACAGTCTGCTTTTTGGGTTGGCACTCACAAAGTGCTGAATGTGCATCGATGCAAATGGATTGCCCTTTTTCATTTGTATAAAAGAACATCAATCAATCAAACAATCAAAAGTCATCACAGGGCACTTTTCACACAGAGCAGGTCTAGACTGTACTCTTTATTTTACAGAGAGAGAGAGCAAGCACTTTAACGAGTAGAAACTTCAAGCAGAACTCGGCTCTTGGTGGGCGGCCGTTTGCTTTGACCAGTTGGGTTGAGAGGGAAGGGGGGCGGGGGGAACAGAATAACAACAATCATAACAATAACAATAACAATAACAGCAACAATAGCCTTGGAAGGATGCCAACAGGACCACAAAGACTCAGCCTGGATCCTGGATCCCAGGGTTTCCTGCGAGATGAGAAAGCACAAAAAACTCTGTGGAAGAAGCAAAGTTAGTGACATGCAGTAATGGTAAATGAATGCATACAGATGGAGAGGAGGAGAGAGGAGCTCAGTGCATCATGGGAAGTCCCTCGGCAGTCTAGACCTATAGCAGCATAACTAAGAGCTGGTCCAAGGCGAGCCTGGTCGGCTCTAACTATAAGCTTTATCAAACAGGAAAGTTTGAAGCCTACTCTTAAACATAGAGAGGGTGTCTGCACCCCGGACCGAATCTGGAAGATGGTTCCACAGGAGAGGAGCCTGATAGCTGAAGGCTCTGCCTCCCATTCTAGAGGAGCCACCAGTAAGCCTGCATACTGGGAGCACAGTGTTCTAGTGGGATAATACGGTACTATGAGCTCTTTAAGATATGATGGTGTCTGACCATTAAGAGCTTTGTAGGTGAGGAGAAGTATTTTAACTTATATTGTGGATTTTACAGGAAGCCAATGCAGTGAAGCTAAAATGGGAGAAATATGGTCTCTTTTTCTAGTTTTTGTCAGTATATGAGCAGGAGCATTCTGGACCAGCTGGAGAGTCTTTAGAGACTTGTTAGGGCAGCCTGATAATAAGGAATTACAATAATCCAGCCTAGAAGTAACAAATATGATTTTTGCAATATTACCTAAGTGAAAAAAGGCAGTCCTTGAAATTTGTTATATACAGGAGTTTAAGGACATATCCTGATCGAAGATAACTCCCAGATTCCTTACGGTGGAGCTGGAGGCCAGGGTAATGCCATCTAGAGTAGCTTTATCATTAGATAACGTGTTTCTAAGATTTTTAGGGCCAAACACAATAACTTCAGTTTTGTCTGAGTTTATTTAGAAACATCACTTTTCAAACCAGGCCAGAAGAAATGATTCAATATGCTATAATAAATGGTAGATAGACTGTACTTGTATAGCGACTCTCTAGTCTTCCGACCACTCAAAGCGCTTTTACACTACAAATCACATTCACCCATTCATACGCTGAATGGGTACACGGGCTACCATGCAAGGTCCCAGTCTGCCCATCAGAGGAAATCTAATCATTCACACACTGATGGCACAGCCATCAGGAGCAATTAGGGGTTAAGTATCTTGCCCAAGGACACATCGACATGTGGACTGGAGAAGCCAGGAATCAAACCACCGATCTTCTGATTAGTGGATGACCCGCTCTACCTCCTGAGCCACAGCCGCCCCACCGCCACCTATAGTAGATTTTAGGAATCCCCAAGTGACCAGACAGAACCACTGTCATGAGCTAAGCCCGGTATCTGCACCTTGTCATCAAAAGGGACAACAATCTGGTAGGTAGTATTACACCCACTGCCGTTGGCTGACGGAGCCCACTTATGCACGAGGATACCATCCTCCCAGTAGGAAACAACATGAAAAGTACCAATCTTTTCTTTCTTCTGCTGCAAAACACTTAGCTAAGAGGGATCGGCACTCTGAGCTGCTCCTTGCCAACCTTTAGCTGAGTATCAGACTCAACAGGCAAGGTGACAGGACCGGACAATGTAACCTCAACAGACTCAGTTACAGGAGGATTAATGGACTGCTTCTCTACAGTTAACTCAGAAGTTGCAGAAGGATCAACAGACACGGATGCTACAGTTTCATCTTAGACATTTCTGAAAGGTTAACCACATCCTCAAACTTGCGTGACTTTGCACGAGTTATAAGAAGAACAGGTGATAGATCACCCTGGTTATCATCAAATACAGAGCCAGTTGGATTAAAAAGCTGTATAATTAAAGGACTGGAACTCTGTCTTAATCGTATAAAGGGGAAAAAAGATACAATTTACTAATCTAAATCTATTTTTTTTTTAAATTTTCAGTCAAGCACCCGTCAGATGCAAATGATTATGCAAGAATGTCAGTTTGTCAGAATTAGACTAAAGCACAGGGTGTCTATAAAGCCAAATGTCCAGTTAGCTCTCCTCACACACACGTAAATGAGTCATTAACGTCTCAGTTTCATTAGTGGTTGTTCAGAGGTTGTTGTTTTTTTCTTTTTGTGAAGAAGATTTTCTTGAGGAAAATAGCAGGAAAGGCTGCAAACAAGTAAGTACTGATTCATTTTCACTAGTTGATTTTTTTGTGTGTGTTTTCTGCTTTATTTGTGACATTTGTGACAAATTAAAATCTAAATTCATTCCTACAGTGAGATAATACCTTTTCTGCAGTTTTCTGCTCTGATAATCTTGGGAGTTGTGGGAAGTTAGTTATTGCTGTGTTCATATCAGATCATAGCTGCTGTGCTTTAGAAGCTATGGAAATAATCTGCCATAAATCTTCACAATCTTCATTATTTCCTCCACCAAAGTTTCACAAGTGGTTTGACGTGCTTTGTTTGCAACACACAAAAGGGAAAATGTGACTGAAACCTGATTGAGACGTCTCAAGTCTCTTATTTTATCTCTCCTCACTCCTCGTCTGAACCGGAAGTTGTTCTTGGTGCGCCATGTTGACAAGAGTCCCAAGTCTCTTATATCTGCTCCGAGGAGCGAGGAGCGAGGAGGGATCTCTGAGGAGCGAGGAGGGATCTCTGAGGAGCGAGGAAACACAAGAACAGCCTTCACCGAAGTCTTTTACCGGCCGACACGCCCCCTTATTGGACATCAGTTATTGATTGGACGCTGCAGCTAATCTGACTGATCTGATACATCACTGCAGTTTCATATCCTAGTGGAGACAGGTTATAGATTAAACTCCCAAGTTTTATGTTTTATTTGTTTTCTGATTCATCATATAGTTAAAAATCTGTGAATTGTCGGTCTGATCAACAAAAGAACCATATACAAGATTTTTATTTTCATGATGTTATTTCCTCCATTAAACTGTTTCTTGCTAACAGACAGACTCTTTCTGACTTAAATTTTTATCCATAATAACAGTTAAACAAATTTATATTTTACATCATTTATCGTCCATTCAGTCACATGTGAGGCTGAAAATTCCTGAGCATTGGGTTTGATACGAGTATTTAGCCAAATACATATTTTCCGGTGTTCAGAAGACACCCTGATCACATTCTGGGTTATTGAATAATAAATTCACTATCAGGATTATCAAAAAATACAGATGCAAATAATCAATAAATAGTATAAACGCATTCTGCGAGACACAACGAATACAAGAATGGATGCTATTTGGAAAGAGCTGCAGGAATTAACAGTCAGCCTCCAATTTACACAAAAGGAGGTAGATGACTTGAAAGCTGCCAGCACTAGTATGTCATTGAATTGGACAGAGACAGAGTTTTGGGCAATGCAAAAAAGCTGAAAGGATCAAACATTTTTATAAATGAGGACTATCTTGATTCAGTTCAGCAGAGGAGAAAGGAACTGCCTCCTAAGATTGCTTTTCTACAGAATGACAAACTTATCATTCACAAATGGCATTAAAGTGTTGGGCCTCCACATACAGTCAGACAAAGATGGGCCCACATGGAAACCCTGAGGCCTGGCCACGAGGCCGCCTTTGTTCTCCTGAAACAAAGGATCAGCCCCAAAAGGCTGATCACTAACTCCATTCCCCAGCATGCACCATTTCGTACCTAGGTGCTAAGTAGGAAATGGTCCAACACAGTCTCTGATTGGCAGAGACGCACCAACATTACGGGGAGGCATGGCAACGGAGCCATGACGTCATCCCCCATTAAAACACGGAGCGGGACTGAATCTCGTCCTCTTTCAGCTCTTTCAGGTATTCTTGCTTAGGAGAAGGTCCGCCTTTTCGACCAGCTGGATCGCCAACGAAAGTGACTCGTTCACGTGTGCTATCCCCCCTTTTCTTTTGGAGTTTCTCCCCTCGCTGGACGAGACGAGACCTCGACCCGTGTTCATCCGAACACCGTAACGTTACCGGATCCGCGAGAGACTGCTGTTTGCAACCCAGCGCTCTCACCCGATACCTGCAGAAGGGAGAAAGGATTTTCTCCACGGAGACGCGGATAACTTCTACGCCCCGCTGCCTACCGACTGAGTCGACCACCCTGTGTTCTTCGCTGCCTCGCCGAGGAACCAGCGCCGTCATCACCGGGAAACAAGGACGGCTCCGCCAGCACCACGCACCGGAGGACCCGCTGCTTGATATCACTGACGGACTTTCCCACACACATCGGTTCGCTCCGGAGAACGACACAAGTAAGAGGTTGTCTGGGCAGAGATAGTATTAGAGTTGTGTGTTTTATGAGCTTAGTGCTCGTATTGTTTTGTGTGTTTTAACGGACCGCCGAGTCCCGTTTGCTGTGTGTGTTTTAAGTTGCTGCCTGTTTAGTTTGTGCTCACCACGCTAAACTGTTTGTGTTATCCCATTCGGGATTTCTGTGTTTGTGCCACCGCAAGTGGAAAGTAAGTTGCTTTGTCAGTCCGCAACCAGACAACGTGCGTACCGACTACCGTCCGTACTCCCGCTCTCTGTAGACAAAGCGACCGCTACTCTCCCCTCACGGTCGCGGGACCGAGAGTCGATCTCCCTTCCTCTCTTTCCTTCTCTTACTAACACACACACACACACGCGCACATACACTTACACCTCCACCTAACTACAAACATTTTCCACATATCTGATAGTCAGATAACAGAGGGCCATAGCGCCGTCTTGCCCCTTCGTTATCCGCCATCAGACACGTGAGTGCAGAAACGCCACTGACCACCGATCGGCGCTGTCTGCTATTGTTAACTGGAACTCTGCGGCGTCTTCCGCCTGTTGTTCTCACGTGAAGCCGCGCCATCTTGAGTCACTTGTATCGTGATCCACGTCGGCCATCTTGTGACTCACACACACACACGCACATACACGCTTACACTTACTCTTACATCCTCTCTCTCACTCACACACACACGCTTCGGCTTACCTATTTACCTTTACACGGCTGCTGTTTTATGTGTTTTTGCTAGTATTAGTTGGTAGTATAGTATTTGTTGATTGAAGCAATTGTTGACCTTGTTAATTCTTGTGGAAGTTAATAAATACTATTTATAGCTTTAAAGAGAAGTTTCTTGTCATTATTGTGCATCTGTTATTGTGATAAGTGGCTGATTGAGAGAGCCAGTGCTCGGACTTCACCATTTATTTAGAGGTGCTGATACACCAGGTATTAGCTCCCCTTAAGTGAATACCTTGTTTGAGACTACCTTTACAGTTGGTTATTAGTCCCAGTCTCCGTGTGGTGCCCCGCATTATTAACTAAGTTAATAATTTTTAATTTCATAATTCATAATTATCTTTGATAATTATAAATTATAGCTAATAATCAAACGCACTCCTTTCAAGCCCAACAAGTGGTGCCCGTGTGAGGCCCCTAATATATCAGCCTTATCATAATATTTATGCACAATAATTCATAATAAATAATTTTTGAATTATTAATTTTTCAAAAAATTTTGATTTTTGAAAGTGCTTTCTCTAGTGCTCTGCCAAGCATATATACTAGTGGTTGTGTATTGTGTACAGTGTATACTAGTGGTTGTGTTAGCGTTAGTAAAGAGTTTGTTAGCATTTGCATGCTAGTTGGATAGTCCCTAACACACTAATTAGTTGATATTCACCTTTAGTGCTTTAGTCACTACTAAGGTCCTGCTAGGACAGGTTGCAGTGTTTGCGTAATCAACTGTGTAAGTCACAGGTTAACCTCTCACCTGTGCACCTAGCAACATTAGCAGTAACCACACATTTATAGCCACTGTGTGACGCGTGCTAACATGAGCTGCCAGAACCCCCACGTGGCTGGAGCTGAAGCTCCACAGGGAATTCAGGACCTAGACCTGCAGGATACCGTCGCTTCCCTTGTCCGCCTCTCCATAGGAGAGAGGGACCATTTGGCCAGCTGTAGCCTCAGAGAGTGCGATGAGATGCTGAAGGAACTAAGGGATTACGCGAACAACCCGGTCGGGAAACCAGAGCGTACAATCCCAGACCTGATTGGTCAGATGTTCCTAATCCAGCAACGCAGAGCTCAGCTACAGCGAGAAGAGAGCCTAGAGCAGCTGACTCAGCTGCAGCGCAGCTACCAAGCTGTGCGAACATCCAATTTCAAGCTCCAGCAGGAAGCTGAGAGCACCCAGGCTGAACTGGCTCGGTCGCAGGAGGACCGAGCAGTCCTGCGTGCAGTGATCCAAAGGATCCAGGAAGTCAGTGACAGCAGCAGCGAGGAGACTGAGGTTGGCCAGGTAAGTACAGCTACCAGCCCAACCCCCCAGGAAACTAAGAGCGAGACTGGGGGTGCTGACAAAGGTTCACCACCGCCGCCCCCCACAGGAACTGGGAGCTCCATCTTGGCCGCTGACCAGCGTCCACTACCGTCGCTCCCCCCAGTCGTGCAGGAGGCCGATGCACTGGATGAAGCTAGTTTGCTACGCATGCAGCTTCAAGCTGCGCAGGCGAGGGAGCTCGCCCTGCACAGGAGACTTGAAGCTGCTCAGCTGCAGCAACTGGCTACCCCAGTTGACATGGGGGCGCGCCCCAGGAGTCTAGCAACCCCTGGTGACGCAGCCTACCACCTCCCCGTCCCGGACGCATACCAAGCGTCCTCAACGGTCCACTCACGGAGCATGACTGCTCTGCCATCTAGGGAGATGTTGCAGTCTGCCCTGAGACAAAGGGGTCAGTGTTATGACCAGACTCCCTCCACACTGCAAGGTGCAGGGTACCGGTCTCACCACCACGATGAGTTTGGCTATGAGGGGATGATGGAGGATCCAGATGGCCCGCTGCCGCCAACTTACGGTTTGAGGACCCGTCAAATCGAGTCTCTCACCTGTGATGTAGAGCGATTCGACCCGAGAAATCACGAGTCAAACATCGATGATTATCTCAGGGAGATTGAGTGGTGCCTGGTTGATCTTCCATATGCCTCTCCACGCGAGAAGCTCAAGCTGGTGTGGAAAACCACGGCAAGAGAAGTCCATGCTTTCATGGAAACTCTGCCAGCGGAGACCAGAGATTGGTACCCAGCCCTCTGCAGAGCCTTGCGGGAGGAATACTCGCTGTACACGGACGAAGCCTCCGCCACTCTCAGCGCCCTTACTATCACCCAGAGGAAGCACGAGCCTCCGTGTGAGTATTACAGGCGTCTGAGAGCCGCCTACTTCCAAGGGCGCAATGCCCCTGGCTTGGAAGAGGAGCAAGCCTTTCGATCCCTCTTCCTCCACAATCTCCATGAAAGCATCAGGTACGATGTTACCATGCACTGCCGCACCGGTAACTACACGATGCAAGAAATCAGGAGATACGCTCAGATGGCATGGGAAACACGCATCCGCCCAACCAAAGGGCATGAGACGGAAGCCAGAGTCCTTGAGGTTCGAACCTTAGAAAACGACACCTTGATGCTAGAAGGCGACGAAGTGCCTCGCACCAAGGGCAATTTCAGAGCGGGGCCCCAAGGACACCGACCACCTCGCCAGCAGGGGGAAGCACAGAGCCGAAGAGGTGGCAGCCAAGCGCAGAACCAGGGCCACTTTAAGCCCCGAAGGCAGGACTCCCACCAGGCGAAAAAGGGAGTCCACTTTGAGCAGAACACTAAGCACCTGAATCAGTCAGGTAAAACCAGGAACTTCACTAGGAAGGAACGCCTTAAGCAGGAAATGGAGGACTTGATGCTGAGATGCTTGACTGAGGTGTCAAGGCAGTTTGAGGCGCCTCGCAGCCTTCCAGGACCACCGGATCCCCCAAAAGATCTCAGTCGGGGCCCCTCATCTTGACTAGGCCAAGTCCCCTCCCCCACCTCCGCCAAGGTTTATTTTGTGGGCTGGGGAAGGGAAACCGAGAAGGCCAAGCCGCTACCCCATGTAAGCACTTCTGACCCTCAACACACTCCTTTCTTGACCTTCCTCGGTGACTTTGTCCGCAAGGGCAATGGTCGCCGCATCTACACCTCAGTGGTGGTAGGGGGGTGCGTCAACTCCCTGACACTACTTGACACTGGTTCAGAGATCAGCCTGATGTGTTCTAGCATGTTTGCAGATGTTGCCAGAGTGATGCTCTCGCTTGGAAAACCCCTGCAAATTGAGGCCTGTAATGTGAGTAGGTATAACTAGTTATACCCAGAACAGGTCTCCCATCACCCAACGCGCTTGGATCGACCTCACCTTCCAGGAAATGACTCTTGTGCACCCCATTTACATCTGTATCATTGATACAGAGCCGCTGCTTATTGGACAAGACCTGCTGGACCGGCTGGCCCCCCTCATCGACTGCCACCGCGGACTCATTTGGGCTCAGGTGGATACCCCTCAGGCAGCCGCCCACCAGCTTCTGACGGGCAAGTCGCCATCGTCCAGGAGTCCAGAAGTCCTCTGCCAATGATCATGCCTCTTCCAGAGCCCGAGTCTGGCTCTGAATCTTCCATGCCGTCCTTGCACGTGCAGCCATCGTCCGACTGCTCCAGCTCCTTGAAGGATCATGAGTCCTTCCTTTGCTCACTGGAGAACTTGAACCCGTCTTTGTACAGCCCCCACGTGGTCGGAGGCGTACACATCAACGGTGTCTTGACCCCCAAGGTGCTCGTAGCGTTATGGTCGGAGAAATCCGGCATCAGTCAGGACCTCTTTAATGACCTGTGTCAACGCAGCACACCTCCGTTCTTTGCACCGCGAAGCCACCGCGTCCTTTCTGCGGGATCACCGCAGACGCACCTCAAGGCCATCAGAGTGTGTGCCCTCTCCATCAAAATTGGGAGAAAACAGGTCAAACACTTCTTGAGCGTTGTCCCGCAACTTCAACCCCAGCTCTTCGTGGGGGCAGATCTTCTTGTCTGGCTCGGTGCCAAGCTGGACACAGTGAACCAAGTCCTGTGGTCAGCACACCCCCTGACCGTCGAGCCTGCATACATGCTATCAGGCCAGACCATCCCCCAGGCATGTCAGGTTGCCAACGAAGCTGATCTTGTGGTTCCTGCGCGAACAGCAGGCTTCCCCCTCCCTGGGTCACAAGCTTTCTTCCAGCCTTTGCCCCTCTTTTACGAGGCGAGCTTCTCTTCCCACTACTTGAGTGCCGCTCTGGCACAGAAGTACGACACTGACAAAAGAGTCGTCCCCTGAGCAGCGTTGAGATGAAGTTCTCTGACTGCGAGAGGGCCCTTCTCGCCACGGTATGGGCTGTGGAGCACTTCAGTAGCTACATCGGTGGCCAGAAGGTGATAATTGAGACGTGTCATCAACCTGTCACCTTCCTGAACAGCCAGCGGCTGAGGGAAGGACGTGTGTCAAACAGTCGCATTGCTGCGTGGATGATGGCGCTACAAGGCTACGATGTTGAGGTGAAGTATGTGTAAAGCCACAAGATGGCCTTGGGTCAAGGCCTAGCTGAGTGCCAGCACTGTGACTGTGAGGGACAGCCAAGCCCCCAATCCTCAACCGTCACCTCACCATCCCTTCCTTCCAACCACCGCTACCATGACGAGAATGCCTACTTAGACCTCCCAAAGGTCTATGTGGATGGCTGCTCATTCCACCATGAGAGCCAAGTCCAGGCAGGAGTTGGTATTGTTTGGGCCAACCGCACGGTTGAAGAGCCGAACCACTACCAGCTAGGCGCAAAGATGAGCCAGTACGCGGAGATTGCTGCAGTACTCATCGTCCTCCAACAAGCCACTCGGCTGGCTGTTGGACAGCTAGTGATCTGCTCCGATTCCAACTACGCTCGCCACAGCTTCATGTCACACTTTCCCACATGGACCGAAAATGGCATGAGGAACGCCAGGAACAAGGAAGTCAAACACTCTGAACTCTTCCTGGTTTGCGACCGCCTTGTGACGGACCATGGGATGACGGTGTACTAGAAGAAAGTCAAAGGCCACTCCCAGATCTCGGGTCCCAATAAGGATGGCAACGACGAAGCCGACCGGTTAGCCAAGTTAGGCGCCGAGCAGGAGACACCCTGGGAGTTCAGTGAAGATTGGCTTCCGACGTTCCAAGTCAGCACGGTGAATGCCATCACCCGCTGACAGGCGCGAGAGAGACGAGAGGACCCTCAGTCCTGCGCACAGACAGTGCATTTGGGTTGGAAACCTGGAGATGCCGACTTGGTTGCCATGCAGGAACGGGATCCTCCCATACAAGCTATCCAGCAGTTAATGGCAGATCCCATGGCACAGCAGACACCTCAACCATCGACTAATGAGTCCAAAGAGCTGAAGGCTCTTCGCCACGTCCAACCCCATCTCAGAATTGACAAGGGCCTGCTGGTCTACAGTCCTGATGGTCAGGGATCGGCTCGTTGGGTCGTCCCGACGGACCATAGGGGGGTGATACTGGCCCATGCCCACGACTCCCCTGTCGGGGGTCACTGGAGCTACAAGGCTACTCTTAAAACCCTGCAGCAGGTTGCCTACTGGCCATCCATGGCCCGTGACACGCAACTCTACGTCCAAGGATGTCTGGTTTGCTGTCAATTTCAACCTTCACGACCCTTGAACCGAGCCCCGCTCCAGGGCCGAGGGATCACCTTTTCCTGGTCCCACCTCCAGATGGACTGGATTGGTCCAGTCCCCAAGTCTTCAAGAGGTAACAAATACCTCTTGACTGTGACCTGCTCATTCACGAAGTGGGTCGAGTGTCTTCCGGCGCCCAACGACACGGCTGTGACAACAGCAGTCCTGCTGCTAAACCACGTTTTCAGCCGCTGGGGGCTGCCACTCTCCGTCGACTCAGACAGAGGCACTCACTTCACCTCGAGTGTCATGACAGCCATGTTCGAGATTCTGGGAGTGGAAGTCAACGTCCACATCCCATATCACCCCCAGTCATCAGGTCAAGTCGAGCGTGCCAATCGCACTATCAGCATGCTGAAGAAGTATGTTAGTGGTAGTGGCAAGGATAGGGACGTGAAACTCTCTCTGGTGTTGATGGCCATCCGGTCTACCCTGCACCGCTCTATGGGAATGACGCCTTTCGAAATGATGACTGGGAGGGAAATGACCTTGCCGTTACATCTTCTGTATTGCCCAGAGGAAGCACATCAGTACGTCACTGATATGCGAGACCACCTTAGAGTCACGTTTGCATGGGCCCAGGAGAACCTGGAAACGAGTGCCAGAGGAGCAAAGGCCTACTACGATAGGAAAACGTCCCATCGTGAGTACAGTGTAGGCGACAAAGTGCTCTATTTCAGGTTTGCCAACCCGGTAGGACAGTCCAAGAAGTTCCTACCTAGCTGGGCTGGCCCCTATGTGGTTGTGGGAAAGCTCTCTCCGGTAGCCTACCGGATCAGAGTTTCCAAACCGAGTCAGGGGCCAACCTACAAATGGGTCCATGCAAACCAGATCAAGCTCTTCTGTCCGTTTTCGCTCCCGAGGGGAGAGGCCGTCTCCACACCCGAAAGGGGGGAGCAGTCCGCACCCCAAAGGGGGGAAGACGATGCATAGTAGCTTCGTAGGGACAGATGCATGCACTAACACCTAACCCCTACTTCCCCTTCCTGACAAGTAATCAACACTTTGGTCTGTTCTAGGATGAAACTCCCTTGGATCCTTGGCATCTTCCTCAGCCTACGAGTTGCTGTGCCCACTGATGTGGTCAACCTTGGCCCTCCAACCGGTATCGTCCTGCAGGAGATACCGGGACTCCTAATTACTCGGTGCAGCCTATACACCCAAAGAATCTACGTCCGACTAGATCCTTGGGATGTGTACCGCAAGCACATCGGCCTGCCTCCACGCCTGACGGAGGGCAGATTAAGCGGAACCCAAACGCATGACACTGTTGAGCACGCCAAACAAACAACCATCCACATGCTCGAACAGCTGCAGAAGTTCCTGGTCACAGAGAAGGACCTCAGTAGTGGGAAACGACCAAAGAGGTTCCTTGGAGGACTGTTCACCGCAGTCTCGGCCATTGGATCTCTGTTCTCAATTGGACTCTCGGCTGCCAACTCTGTCAGCATTAAAGCCCTTCAAAGGCACATGGGTGAACTCAGTGAGGAAATGCCAGAAATCCAACAGAGACTCCTCATCCAACGTGAACAATTACAGGACTTGGGTAAAACCCTCCAGGGTACCATAGTGACCGTTAACCTTCATTCTGCCCTCATCAATAACACCTTGCATGCCTTAGGGACATTGTCAGAAGTAGTCAGGGATGATTTTATGTACGTACGCGTAGTGAGAGATCTAATGCAGGACCTCCTTAGGGAAATTAGCTCCTCAGTTAGCAGTCTGAGCGGTGGGCAAATACCGACCTACCTCGTTCCCATGAGTCTGGTCGAGCAAACCCTCAGATCCGCAACAACTACTGTGGTACAGTCATCACAAACTCACCTGGCATATAGTCTTGGTAGTGCAATCCCGGTTTATGTGAACCCACAGAACCTGGGGATAGGGTTCCTTCTCAACCTTCCTATCATAGAACGGCAGAATGTGTATAGGTTAAAATCAGTGCTGAATGTTGGTTTTTGGCAAGACAACACTCATGTCCACCTCAAGACACCACCAACACTCGCATACCACGACGATGACCCCTCGCTCTACCTTAGTCCCAACCTTAACTTGTGCACCAAAACTAAGGACGTTCACTGGGTTTGTCCAGGCAATCCCTTCATTCGGGATGTTAGCAATTATCTCTGCGGCCTAAGAGCCGAGTCCCCTGAACAAAAGTGTCAGGGTAGACTGTCTGTTAAAGACGAAGGTATGGACACTAAGGTAGAACGAGCGGGTAGTCGATGGCTCGTTAGCACACCTGCTAGCGAAGCCCTAATGGCCTACGATCGTCATGACACAACCACTAAATTGACCCTACCCAACCAGACGATGTTCTTGACGGTTCCTCAGGGAGCCACCGTACACTTTGGTGACATTGTCCTCCATCATCTCAACCCTGACCAACACGACACAGAGATTGAGATTATGGACGCATTCAGAGGTCACAACTTAACCATTGACGACACCCTTCAGCAACAGCTCCTAGCTGAAGGAACCAAATTAGTGAAGTTTAGTCTAAAACCGTCTGGACTCACTACGGCTTACTTTAGCCATAGGTCGTCACCTTCACACGAACATCATGTCAGTTGGGCTGCCTTTGGGCTCCTTCTTAGTGGTTGGGTCATCACAGCAGTCATCGCACACATCATGTTCAGTTACATTCGCAGGTTGCAGGCCAGACTGGACACCCTCTTGGTGGTTCCACGGCGCTTCACGCGCAAGTCCGCATCTGCCCCTCGTACTAACACCAGTCCTCTCTAGGAGTAGGCCTAATGGCCTCTAACCCCCTCCTGCGTTTCTTCACCCCTACCTTGGGCTTTCCCCTAGTGCCAGTGGTGAACATTGAGCAGCAAAGGATTGTAAGTGTACCTGAATGTATTTTTCTTCCTGTTTTTGATGTGTAGCGTAGTTTAGAGACATTCTGCCCAGATGAAACCTCAGTGCTTATCTGCCCAGACACTAAAACCTCTGCTTACTGAACTGTACAGACTCTGACTTTTCCTCAGGTATCATGGACTCTTTGTTTCAAGGATATGGACTATGTAACTCACTGGTCATACCTCCTACATGGATTAGTTGGCCCTTGGGTTGCTCTGAAGACTGTGGCCAGCACCCCACTCCTCAGACCAAAGGGGGGATGTTGGGCCTCCACATACAGTCAGACAAATATGGGCCTACATGGAAACCCTGAGGCCTGGCCACGAGGCCGCCTTTGTTCTCCTGAAACAAAGGATCAGCACCAAAAGGCTGATCACTAACTCCATTCCCCAGTGTGCACCATTTTGCACCTAGATGCTAAGTAAGAAATGGCCCAACAGTCTCTGATTGGCAGAGACGCACCAACATTACGGGGAGGCATGGCAACGGAGCCGTGACGTCACCCTCCTTTAAAACACGGAGCGGGACTGAATCTCGTCCTCTTTCAGGTACTCTTGCTTAGGAGAAGGTCCGCCTTTTCGATCAGCTGGATCGCCAACGAAAGGGACTTGTACACGTGTGCTATTCCTCCTTTTCTTTTGGAGTATCTCCCCTCGCTGGACGAGACAAGACCTCGACCCGTGTTCATCCGAACACCGTAACTTTACCGGATCCGCGAGAGACTGCTGTTTGCAACCCAGCGCTCTCACCCGATACCTGCAGAAGGGAGAAAGGATTTTCTCCACGGAGACGCGGATAACTTCTACGCCCCGCTGTCTACCGACTGAGTCGACCACCCTGTGTTCTTCGCTGCCCCGCCGAGGAACCAGCGCCGTCATTCCCGGGAAACAAGGACGGCTCCGCCAGCACCACGCACCGGAGGACCCGCTGCTGGATTTCACTGACGGACTTTTCCACACACATCGGTTCTTTCTGGAGAGCGACACAAGTAAGAGGTTGTCTGGGCAGAGATAGTATTAGAGTTGTGCGTTCATGAGCTTAATGCTTGTATTGTTTTTTTACGTGTTTTAACAGACCGCTGAGTCCCGTTTGCTGTGTGTGTTTTAAGTTGCTGCCTGTTTAGTTTGTGCTCACCACGCTAAACTGTTTGTGTTATCCCATTCGGGATTTCTGTGTTTGTGCCACCGCAAGTGGAAAGTAAGTTGCTTTGTCAGTCCGCAACCAGACAACGTGCGTACCGACTACCGTCCGTACTCCCGCTCTCTGTAGACAAAGCAACCGCTACTCTCCCCTCACGGTCGCGGGACCGAGAGTCGATCTCCCTTCCTCTCTCTCCTTCTCTTACTAACACCCACACACACACATATACACTTACACGGCGGCGTCTTCCGCCTGTTGTTCTCACGTGACGCGACTTCCCCCGGAAGCCGCGCCATCTTGAGTCACTTGTATCGTGATCCACGTTGGCCATCTTGTGACTCACACACACACGCACATACACAAACACGCTTCGGGTTACCTATTTACCTTTACACGGCTGCTGTTTTATGTGTTTTTGCTAGTATTAGTTGGTAGTATAGTATTTGTTGTTTGAAGCAATTGTTGACCTTGTTAATTCTTGTGGAAGTTAATAAATACTATTTATAGCTTTAAAGAGAAGTTTCTTGTAATTATTGTGCATCTGTTATTGTGATAAGTGGCTGATTGAGAGAGCCAGTGCTCGGACTTTCACCTTCACCATTCACTTAGAGGTGCTGATACACCAGGTATTAGCTCCCCTTAAGTGAATACCTTGTTTATGAGACTACCTTTACAGTTGGTTATTAGTCCCAGTCTCCGGGTGGTGCCCCACATTATTAACTAGGTTAATAATTTTTAATTTCATAATTCATAATTATCTTTGATAATTATAAATTATAGCTAATAACCAAACGCACTCCTTTCAAGCCCAACAGTAGTGGGACAGTATGTCCCAATACATGGAACAGATCTCACTTGTTACAATTGGTGTGATTACCACAGTAATACTGCAGTAATGCCACAGTGAAGGGGGGTGAAATAATTTATCCAGTAGTTGCTAAGATTTACAGGTCCCTTACTCAAGCTGAGATTTTAAACACATGTGATGATATGTCCCCAACTGGGTCTCTAAATGTTTCCACATACGTTATTCTCTTTCTGTCTTGTTTCATACAACCAGAGCACACAAGTCATTCTCTCACATGCATCCCATTCCCAGCACAGAGCTATGCACATGCTAATTACACCGGCAACATTTTGCTAAATGGCCCTCCTGCTGCTGCTACTGGTGTCTGCTTCAGGAATAGAAACAATAGAAACAATAGAAAATTACAAACTTGTTACAAATCAGTGCAGATTTATGATCTTTGTAGTCTACATATATGTGTTTTCATGTGGGTATTTGGAACAAACTGTATCCATAATTGAAGAGTATATAAATAAGAGGAGCCAGTCACTTTTTTCAGATGTGATTTTCTGTTTTATTCATTTTGATGAAACAGATTACACACTACAAATGAAATAACATTGTTCAATAAAAGACTGAGTGAGAACATGCAAAAACTACAATAAATTTTAAAAATTTGCGGGTGTCAGGGTAGTTCTGTTCCTGAGGGCTTCCACTCTTTGAGGATCTGAGCAGCGGCAGGGATGTTGCTCTTCCAGCCTGGCTTTTTGATCAAGGTAGTGACTTTTTTCTGTGGGGAGACATCGGCAGAAGGGTGCTGTCAAGGAAAAATGAAAAGGTTTTGTTAGTTAAGAAGATTATAATTTTCAATTCAATTTTATTTATATGGTGACAAATCATAACAAAAGTTATCTCAGGGCACTTGTCACATAGAGCAGGTCTAGACCTCCTCCCCTTTAACGGGAAGAAACCTCAAGCAGTCTCAGGAGCCGCACTCTCAGGTGGCTGTGTGGTTGTTCTGGTGGAAGGTCTTGCTGTAACGTTGGCGTTAGGCAGTGGTGGAGGGACATCAGTCACCGCCATGTGACGACGCTGCAGCTCCTCAATCAGCCTTTCAATTAAAAAAAACAAATCATAATTTAGACAATGTTAAAAAAAAGTAATACATTTCAGAGAGTAAACAAGAAGTGATGTTTGAAAAAAGACTTCCACCAACCTGCTGAGTGGATCAGCATCGTCCATAATTTGGCGAAGGAGCACGTAACTAAACACCCTGCCAGATGCCAGAAGTTCATGAACATCCCTCTTTGCCTTCTCCACCTCTGCTTCAATGGCCTCTGCTGTACTGTTCTTCATGCAGACCCTGCGCAGATGAACTGAAAGGGTTTCCTGGGTTTTCATGCACACAGGACACAGCAGATAGTGCCTGTTGGGTTTACTGGAAACAGAAAAAGACATTCTTCACTTAATTTAAAGCTTACTCAGGGAGAAGTTCAGGAGCTTTCAGCAAATATGCTTGAAATCTTAGCTTGGGTAAATGACCCAATGATTTAATTTTCACCTGAATAGAGTCATTAGTCAGTCATTATGCAAAAGATGTGACCAGCTATGTTTAAAATATGTGAAACTATTATCATGACTTTTACAAACTGTTATTCTGTCTCTGGCTTGTTTTCTCTGTTTTAACTTGATAAGAAAACAATGTTTTACTACATTCTGTTAAAAAAGGACTTCATAAGCGTTACATACTCCCCCCCTACTGGATGGGATATGTATAACCTGATACTCTATTGACCATTCGTTTGTGCTCTCTCCCAGGTGGCCCTGATTGGATGATTGAGGGGAGGACCTATAAAGAGGGAAGGAAGGTGGTTTGGACTCTCTCTTTTCCATTTTCCAGCCTGAGCAGCAGCAGTTTGGTTCTTGTGTTTGTTCTGTTATGTTGCAGTTTTGCCTTTGTTATTTCTTGGTTCGTGTTGGTGAGTCTGGAAGTCCTCTTTTTGCGGCTTTATTTCTGATAGGTTTAGTTGTTATGTGGATTTAGGTTAGAGGGGGAGCTCAGATCCTACAGCCCTTTGTGAGTTGGTCCTCTTCTTTTTGTTCTTGTTGGCCGGCTCACCAGCTTTTGTTATTTTGTTGTTGTTGTTGTCAATAAATTGGTTTAATTACTGTGGAATATCCTGTCTTTTAATCATATAGGGCTTTCTTTGGGCGAGCTGGTTTTAGAGGGTCGTAACAATAAACATTATTGTACATACAAACTAACCTCATAATTTGGTCCCTTAGTCTGGGAACCATTGGCAAATATGCTTAAAATCTCAGCTGGTAAATGACCTTTTGAATTTAAAAAATTCTATAATAAGTTACTTTTTTTAAGTAACTACATTGTGAACTATAAAATTGATCTTATCTTACCCCTGGGGAGCCATTTTTCAGGAATGAAAAAAGCTGGTAAAAAGAACAGGAAGAAAAACAGGAGAAATCTTCAGTGAAGATGTGAACGCTTCTCTAGAAGACTGGATCTCTTAATAACCGATGAGCTTCTGTGGAGACCCAGAAGAAAGTGACTGAACATTTGGTGGCCTCATCTTATATGTCTGACAGTCCCGCCCACATTCCTGCATTAGCATTTGCATGCATACACACCTGTGAGGGGGTGGACATGATACTCTGTGCTTGAAAATGTAAAATAAAGTTAAATGTGTTTCTTTTTTTTTTAATTTTGATTACTCATAGTTTTGAAAAGAAAAACTTAATTTATCAAAGGTAAATGGTGACTAACTAAAGCTGAGTCTTTCAGCATATAAGGTGATCTCCCCCCCCTCCCCACCCCCATCCTTTCCAAGACAGACTCTCACCTTGAGTGTGTCCCAGTTCTAGGAGATGGATCAGAGTGAACCCCCCTCCTTTCAAAGACATTCACATTCCTGAAGTCAGCATGTACTTCCTAGTACAAGAACATGATCTGGTTTGTTTCAGAGAATTCAGAGTTGGGAGTGTCATCTTTTTTCTCTTGTCTCAGCTGTATCAGACAGTGATCACATGGACGATGCTCCCCATTATTATTACTCAGACTAACCACATGTGTATTTTGTTTTCTCTGTCCTGCATGTCCTGCTGCCCACAACCACTCCGATCTGCGAATCTGTAACCAGCACCCAGTCAGAGCAGGTAACGGTATTGTTTCCCTCTGTTCTGTGTTTATGTCTGATAAAGGAATTTGTTGAGGCAAATACTCAGATCTCTCCTCTGTGTTCCATGTAATCTACATCTTCAGCAACTCTCATTGATAGATGGCAATTGTGTGACAAGGGACCCACGAGGCACGCTAACATGCCGATCTTCCGATTAGTGGATGACCCGCTCTACCTCCTGAGCCACAGCCGATCTGAAGTAATCAGATCCTTTACTGCACTAAACGTAGTAATAGAAACACAATACCAACAGAAAAAGGGCATGTACACTCTATCTACTCTAACAGATCAACTTAGAACTTAAAAATGATTTTGTGGTCATGGTCACGTCAAATGATACCTGTGTGTGATGCGTACAGCTCAGCTGACCATCAGACTGAACACTAGTGGGTTATTTCATGAGAAATTATTTACTTTAAAGGTCCAAAAGGCTGAACAAAAAACAAGCAAACATGAACATATGATTATGCAAGAATGTCAGTTTGTCAGAATTAGACTCAAGCACAAGGCTGTCTATAAAGCCAAGTGGCCAGTTAGCTCTCCTCACTGACATGTAAATGAGTCTTTAAAGTCTCAGTGTCTCGTCAGTGGTTGTTCAGAGGTTGTTGTTGTTTTCTTTTTGTGAAGAAGACTTTCTTGAGGAAAATAGCAGGACGAGTAAGTACTGATTCATTTTCACTAGTTGATTTTTTAATTTGTGTTTTCTGCTTGATTTGTGACATTTGTGACAAAATAAAATCTAAATTCAGTCCTCCAGAGAGATAATACTTTTTATTGCTGTGTTCATATCAGAGCGTGTGTTTCTGTATTTGGAGAAGTTTACTGATGCTATGGCTGTGCTAGGCTGGAAAGTCAATACTTGTTGCAAAGAAGATAATTTAAGTTTTAATTTGATGCTGAACATGTTTGATTTAAAGCAGGTTTAACAGAAATACAGGAGGATAGGTACAATTATAAATGTAGGTTGGCTGAGGGTCTTTTGAAAACAGCTAAATGTAAACGTAATTCAGCAGCGTGCTGCTAGACACCAGAAAGTTTCAAATGAACAATGTTGGAGTCGGATCATGTTAACCTGAAAGACCAGGTTAACTATAGAGAACATATTTGACCTTCAAAGGTCAGCAAAACAATCACAGCCCAAACCTATGCAGTAGAAACATCTGGTCAACGTGAAGTGGAAAAAATAACAATACAGGACTCTTACAGATAAAGTATTATCATGAATTTCACCCATATCAGTTCTTCTCTGTCTTGTTTCATACAACCAGAGTTGCCTGGTGCCGGGGACAGGAAGGAGCAGCAGAGGAAAGAGGAAGACGCCAGCTGCAAAAGAAGATTTCAGCAAGGACAAGGCCAACTAAGACAAAGCTAACTGCTACTTCTCCCCAAATTAAGGTGAAGCTGTATTTTACAAAAACCGTGGAAGAAAATGTTGTGGAGATTGTACCATGGAACAAACATTTCAAGCATCTTAAATGCCTTGTTGATCAGTCTAAACCCAAAATCTGAACATCTGATCATATTCAGCACAAACTTTGACTCAGTTTCACAAAAAGATTGAAAACAACACATCATGAAACATTGTTTACTCCACTGTTACCTGTGTACAGTGGACTAGTGACACACAAACACATTCGTCAGTGTCACTGCATTTTTACACTTCAAAAATACACAAGTCAAATACAACAGACACTTAAACATGTTTAATTCATGTTTTTTTTTTTTTACCTTTTATTGGTAATTCAGTTAAAATAGAAGACATGAAGCCAGTTTAAATGATTTAAAGAATAAATCCAGTTCCATGAGTTGCTCAGCAGGAATGACATCAATAGCTTGTTGTTTTTGGATAGCCTCATTAAGACAGCAACAGTGGAAGTCAAGTGGACACTTAGCACTCTCAGCCTACTGTTTAACATCATTATGAGCTCTTCACCTCTGAATAGATTCACTAGCACTCATTCACAGTTTGGCTGCATTGTGGGGGAAGCCCCATTGACCCTGTCCTGTTGTCAGAAAAGATGTGAGAACACACTGCATATGAAAAACAATATCAGCTGAGTGGTTTTATTCTTTAGACTTTACAAGTTTTAAACTTGAAAGTTAACATAGTTAACATGGGTCAGAGGTCAAATTTGGTCTGTATATTTAAGCTGGTATTTCAGGTCAGCGTGATCTGATTTACTGGTGTCTTACCTCATTCTAAAGCTCAGATTCAGACCTTCTCATAGAGATAAACACTGTTAATGTGAAACCTTCTGCTGACTAGCAGCACGTTGTTGAATTCTGGTTACATTCAGCTGTTTTGAAAAGGCCAGCAGGAAACCTGTATTCATGTTTTTACCTTTCCTCCTGTATTTCTGTCAAACCTTCAAATAAAACATGTTGGACACCAAATTAAAGCTTAGACTCTCTTCTTTCCAACAAGTATCAGCTTTCCATCCTAGCACAAACTGGCTGCTAATAATAGATGAATGCAGAATTGTGGAACAATATACAATATATACAAACAACAGAAAACATCAATACATAACTTAATTCAATCAATTAACATCAATACGTCAAAAGTGAACAAATAAATACATGAAATAGAAATATTTACAAAGCTGTGTGAAAAAAGAAATTAAGACACAAGGAGAAATATATACTAACATAAACAAACAACATTGAGGAGTCTCAGTATAATATATAATTAATATTATTAATAATATACAATATAATTACTATATATAATGTTACAATTAAAATGGCGGGCTTATATCTTTACACAAAGAGATAAGCCAGCCACTTTAAAAATAGATGATATGATACTACTACTACTACTACTACTACTAATAATAATATAGATATAATTATACTATAGATAATGTACAGATATGTATAGATAACAATGCTACTCATTGTCACTGATGCCTCGGCTGGTGTTACTGGGGGAACAGCTGCTTGGTACTGGGCAGAAGATATTTTGCTGATGTGTACAACCTGATAGTTTGTTTGTTTGGTGGCTTTTAACAGGATTTAAAAAGGCAATTGTAGAGAAAAGATTGGCATTACTAAATGACTGGGCTGTTTCTGTGGAAAGCTAATTAGGGATATTGAAAAAAAATATATATAAACATTAACAGGTGGTAAAAAGTAACCAGAAAAAAATGTGCAAACAAATGATTTTATTATCAATTTTCAATTTTTTAATCTGCTATAATTTATTATCTATGAATATAGCATCTTCCTAAATTGCATTATAATTTGTGTTATGATTTTAGTTCATTTTCAGTTGTTCCCTGTCTTGCTGCTTCAGACTGCGTTTTCCTGATTCACGTCCGCAGCGGGCCTACGGTGGCCGGCGTGAATGTGGGACTAGCCCCTCTCTCACAATCATGGATGTATAATAAGAGCTCTTATAATACATCTATGCTCACAATGCAATGTGTGTTGTACGTGGGAAAATATGAGTGTTCATGTGTTCAATGTAGATGTAGATGTGATGACATGTGGGGCAGACAGCCCGCCGCCCCGCAGCAGCGTCATTTGAAATATTTTAAATGACGCTGCAGTGAGGCTACAGCGCGAGCTTGAATCAAACTTAACCATTGAGATTAACTACAGCCTTGACTTCGCATGAATAAAGAAGAAGAAGACACGGATGTGAAAGTGAAGTTTCTAAATTTAGATATTTTGGGGGGGATTCTTAGACGGAGACAAATTATGGAACCGAAAAAGTGCTCAAAAGACTCATTTATTAAGTTATTGTAATAGAGAATGAAAGTAAACACAGTGATTGAACTCTAGACAAGCAGCAGAGGTCAGTAATTGTGATGGATGTTATCTCGCTTTGTGGAAGTGGGTTTTAAGCACTTTTAGCACAATATTGATTTGATCTCCTTCAAATTTCCAAAAAAGATGCAAAACATAATGTGTGTTTTCATTAAACATACTCAAGTGGATGTGACAAGACTGAAAGAGGCTTTTCATCACTTCTTTCCTCCTGAGATGTATTTATAATCTTTTAAGTATTGGTTTTGTCTCCTTCGTCCAAACTCACAATGTTGTGCTTTTTAAATTATTACATTTATTTCTTGTTGTAAACATTTATTGCATTATTAGAATAAGAGGAAACACAGGGATACACACAACATGTGTTGTTGCACTCTAGACAGGCAGCTGTGTTGCTCTTTTTGTTCTTTATTTTTTGGCGTCCTGGTGGAGTGGAGCTCTGTAACGGTGAGTCGCAGCAAGATGAAGATTTTTATTTTCAGTAAAAGAAAAATAAGTTCAAAGTGTTTAAAGATGTCATACTCTGCACATTTCCAGCTCTATATTTATATTCTGGGGCTCTACTGGAATATCTTTGCATGATTTACAGTTAAAAACTAAGGCCGTTTTATCTCCTGTCCCCTCCCAATGAGCCCACTGTGTTCTGATTGGTTAGCTTCTGGAAGCTTCCTCTGACTCTGAACATCACGTAAACAAACAGTAGTAGTTGGACTGCTTCTTTTTCTCAATCTTTACTCAAAATATAAACTTTTGTACATGTTTGAGTCTGAACAAATAGTTGACTTTCATAGTTGATTTAAAGGCTAAAAGGCAGATGAAAACAATTATCAGCAAACAAAGGTACTCTAGTAAGTCTTAATCAAAGCAATAATCAGATCACAAAAGGTACTCTAATACTTTAAATCTTAACTCAAAACATTAATTTGGTCATTAAGCAAAGAAACAGCAATAACTACAACGTCTTCAACTTACTCAAATAATGCATCTTGTGCATAGTCAACTGGAGAAGACAGCTAATACCACGGTCAAGTCAGCATGCTGCAGCAGACAACGGGAGAGACTGAGCAAGGCCTGAGCCAGTTCAGGTGTGGCCTGTTAGGTTGAGGCTAAGTCCTGCCCACCTAGGACTGGGCAGGAAGGAGGTGACTCTTTGGTGCTGGGCAGCGGAGACTCTGGTTTTTTGGCTAAATGGTGTTCAGTCTGGCGCAGGAGGAGCAAAACTGACTCTATGGGTGCTTGTAGCTTTGGGACATTGTGGATACGAGGGAGAGGTGTCGCATAGTGTTTGGTCCCATCCATTTTTACTTTGGCTTCGAGTACTTTCATGGCCGCCTTGTCCTGTCTGGGTCTTGTGAATCGTTTTTCAGATTTAAAGGGGAGAATATCTATCTGCCTTAACTTTTTCACATGATGACTGAGTTCAGCATAGGAGGTGCCATTTGAGGTGAAGAGAGCTTGAGTGGCATTTGGATGCTCTTGGAGAAAGGTTGGCCCTTGAAGTGTCCAACCTAGCTGGGTATTGAGGGCTGCTGGTGCCCCTGGTGGACCAAAGTAGACTCTCTTTCTCTGAGTTATAAGGTGAGGCTCCTATCAAAAGAAGAGGCTGAACATGAATGCTGCATGTTCATTAGGGATGCTTCTTCCTCAGTTCACGATTAATAACAGACACTGAACAGGGTATCCAGGAACTACATGAAGACCACCACTGGAACCCCTTTGGGGGATTGCAGGCAGTGACTGGGTTCTGGGGATCTTTTCTAATTAAAGGCCTAGTATGGATACTAGGAGGTATAATTTTCATTGTGATTGTAATCGTTCTAATTTCAACTATTGTCAAAGTTTGTGTTAAGAAGGCCACAACAATGCTGGTAGCTGTACAATGTCCAGATCAACCTGATTTGTTCCATCTTCCAGACTGGATTCCACCATATCCGGGAAGCCTTGATAGTGATGACGAAACTGAGGATAGTCTTTAAAGCTTACTGACATGTTTTTGTTCTTATATGAGCCACCAGGATAGTATTAGCTTAGTATTAGGTGAAGTAGAGCTAATGACATGATGTATTGAATCTCTGTGAATTTACATTGCTGAAGTTTTGCTCTTTGCTCTGTTAGCTTAAAATAGTTAATTTGAATGTTAAGTTGTCAAAATGACAAAAGGGAGGATTTGTAGGGGAAATCTTATTTCTTAATCTGTTATTCTGATTTGGTGTTTTATAAATTGTAAGAATGATGAACTCTCTGTAAGGACAAAGTATCAAATCAAATCAAATTTATTTATAAAGCACATTTAAAAACAACCACAGTTGACCAAAGTGCTGTACAATAAGATATCAAGAATAAATGAAAACAACACAACAGGGTAACATCAAACAAGAAACAAGAACAAATAGAAAACAAATAATAGTAGAACACTGGGTTTTAACGACAGTCAAAGGCCCGAGCGAACAAGTGAGTCTTTAGTTTAGCCTTAAAAGTGTCTAGGGAAGGGGAACACTTAATTCCAAGAGGTAAGCTGTACCATTCTAAGATCTGGTGTTGTGAAGGGGGCAGATGAGCTCCGAGATGTACTGGGGGGCCAGGCCATGTAGAGCCTTAAAAACAAATAAAAGTACCTTAAACTCAGTCCTATACTTGACTGGTAACCAATGCAGGGAGGCCAGTATAGGTGTGATGCTGTCTCTCTTCCTTATGCCAGTTATTAGCTGAGCAGCAGCATTCTGCACTAGTTGCAAGCGAGACGGGGATGACTGGCTAACACCCAAATAAAGGGCATTACATTAGTCCAGACAGGAGGAAATCAGAGCTGTTGTGTTGAATGAGAGAAGTGGTTTCAATTTGTCAATGTTTCGTAGCTGGAAATAACAACCTTTGACAACAGAATTAATTTGTTTATCAAATTTTAGAGCCGAATCAAAAATAACACCGAGATTTCTGGCATGAGAATGAAGGTAAGGGGCCAGGGGCCCTAAGAGATTAGCTATACCCCAACTGGAGTCGGAGGGACCAAATAAAACCACTTCAGTCTTACTAGCATTTAACTGAAGATAGTTTTGTGCCATCAAAGTATGTTTGAATGAACTGTACAAGTAAATAGCACTGAACTCAAATGACTGGTCTTAAACAAACTGACAGCCCTGCGTCTAGACAGTGGACGGAGTTGAACTGTGTGCAGGGGTGAAATCAGGACAGACATCAAATGGATACATTACCATCTGCATGGATCGGTTTGCATATAAGGACAGTCATTTCGGTTGACCTGTGTTCAGTCTCTTGATGCCACCTTGGTTAAGAGAGGCTGCACCCTATTCGGCCGAATAGCGAGACTTTGTCTCTGTTTGCTGATTGCTGTTGGTTGTTCATTTTAATTTGACTTGATACTCTGTAATAAATTCCTTAAATCTGAGAGCAAGCTCAGTGTTGTTAATCAGCCTGTAATTTCTTGTTCCTCACCACACAGCAAAGTTTTTTTTGCCTCAACACATACAATGGTGGTGCAGACAACCATCAAAAGAAACATACTTTATTGTAGTAACCTGGGCAAAGTTTCGAAAAGGACGCATCATCTTTGCTGAAAAGTTTTATGTTTGATGCTAATTATAAAGTGAAACGAAATGACAAGTGGTGGTCTGAGCGTGCATGTATGTCAACACTATCACATTCATGTCATTGAATTAGTTTCCATTAAAGTGTGTGAGAAAGTTATCTGAAATGATAACCTGTCAAAAAATTCTTAGATGCACTAAATATGATGTTAGAGGGGAAATAAAAGACCAAATTAAGACGGGCTGTAAATGCACCTACAGTATATTTTACTCAATTATAGAAGATTTTATTGGCTCTTGCAATCGAGTTTCTTCTTCATTTCCAATATATTTTCTTAGTATACAGAAATATATAAAGAAGCACAAAGCTTATAATGTGATACAGGTTCAGATCAGTGCTGAAAACTAAAAAGATTGAAAAACATCTAAAAGTGTAGGTTCACATCAGAAAGTATTAATGCATGTATCAAATACATGACTTACACACTCTTATCTATGTGTACGACATACAAAATATAGTCTACAAAGCTGACATGTTAACACTAGGAGTGTTAACATGAACACAAAACTCACGGTTCAGTAAGTATCACAGATTTGAGTCATGGATCAGCTCAGTATTAGGATCAGCGGGAAAAAAGGGGGGAGACAAATAAAACTTTGTTTTCTATTTATCTGCAACACATTTACAGCCAGAAACAGCAAGGAACTTTTGCACATGGTCTTAAATGAAAACAACATTTAAGATGTCCGATGTTTAAATAAAATAAAATAAAATATATAAAATATTCAATGCTCAGTTATTGCAATATGAGGCATGAAACCTTCATCTTTTAAACAGTGAATGAAACAGCCTCTGTCCACATCATCAAAACTTGATAACAAACATTCACCGCTAACGTTAGTTAGTGGCTCAGCTGCAGCACATTAAACAGCAGGTAAACACGACTGAAATGTCAAATCGGACCATTAGATGCTGGTTTGATCGTTGCTCTTCAAAATCCCTGTTAGCGACATGCTGTCTGTCCATGACTTGTACTTACAGCAGTTTGTTTACTTTGTCTTAAATGAGACATTAAATTTTGCAATTAATCTGCAGTTCATATGCCTGCTGAACCGTGGGGGGCGATCCGTACGGATCACGGATCAACTACAATCCGTTACACCACTAGTTAACACTTGTTATTCTAATTACTTTAAGCTTATTACTCAATACACAGCTCGGCTTAAAAACAAACTAAAGAAACTGTCAGAAGCAAGCAGCCAGACCTCCTGCACACTAATCATACAACATCAACAGGTGACTGAACAACTACTCAATTAAAAACAAATGAATGAGTGAGTCCAGACAGCTCACTGTAACTTCAACAAGCAAACTAACGTGACCCACAACACATTATATGATCTCTGCTGCATTCTTGTTAAGGAGATAAATTCACACAACAGCCACACATTTAACCATGAGAGATGAAATTAGCGACCAAAGAGACAGAGAGAGACAAGCTGTATCTGACTCACATTATCTGACGTCGTTTTCTGTCTTTCATGGAGATGAAGTATTCATGTCATAACGTCCATTTGTGGCTGTTGGTCATCTTGTTTGTTAGTTAACAGAACTTTATGGCTGCTGCTTAACCAGTCTGATATCATTAGCAACAATGACAAACAAGCTAACTCTCCTGGTTGTTTCTCCGGTTGCTTCTCTCTCCAGCCTCCCCGGCAGCATCCTGCTGCTGCTGCGCTACACAGTCCAGATAATTTCTCCCATTAGCTTAACAACAGTCCTTAACAGTCCTTCCATTCATGTATAAAGAGTCCTTCAGGCTGCCACAACAAGCCAGCTGTTGGATTGGCTAACGCAAGGAGCTATCTACTGCTGCTACTCTGCCTTACAGTGGAGAGAATTGAAGATGAAATCTGGAAACTATCATTGGACCAACTTGATGTCAATATTACATTCTGGTTGTTGATTGGTTAGGGAGGACAGCCTCCCTTGGAGCGTCATTTTACGTGTCATGGCCAATCATAGATTAGCATGAAAAAAAATGAAATACATTAAGTCCAATGTAAGAGATCCCGCCCTGCGGAGGACAGCAGGCACCCGTCCTCCTCTGTCCCCCACTCCACCTCCACCAATTGCCCCCCCTCCACTTCACACACTGCCCTTTCTCCTCCTGCCCTGCAGGTGTCACTGTTGAAACATTTTAAACAGAATTTCAGTAATAGATTTTTTCCAAAGAACAGAGAAAAAATACTTTATAAATAATACTGAGATTTGTAATGGTTGATTTCAACCAAATATTCTTTTTTATATTTTGATCTCCCTTTTGCCTCTCAAAAAATGGAGGATGAACCTCCTCTGCCTCTATGGACCAGCCTCCACTGGTGTAGATTCAAAAAGTCAAGAGCAACTGGACTTGTTTTAAATTCTTGAAGATATTTTCAAGAATCTGAAAAAAGTTCAGTCGCCTTTGACTTTTTGGATATACAGTAAAAATTTGCTACTAGCATAACAAGTGTAAAACATGCTGTAGATGATATTTTGTCATTTTTTCTATTAACATTAATATTATCCATTTGTATATTCTGTCAAGTAAACCAATAAGAAAAAAAGAATTAAAAAATCAGACTATACTTCTGGAAGTAAAGTAAAAACCTGCTTCTATTTATTATTTTGCAAGAAAATGCGTCTAATTTGTAGAGTTTAGAGTATAAAAGTGGAATAATTATTCACCTTTTCAGTTTTAAGTTCTAATACAACTAATTTGATTTTTTTTCAAAAAGCTACGATAAAGAAACAATTGTTAAAATTGCCACTTAATAATTCAATATCCTTTTATCTCTAATCTTCTATCTTTAAAACTATGAATTAGTCATTGATTTATGCGTCCTTCTCACAATTAATTTGTCACCGGCTTTAAGTACAGAGTAATGAAGTTATACTAGTCAACAAACTATTGTTCTGCAATGTCATTATGAATTTGTGCTTAATGCAACAAACATAAGGAGAAATATCTCATGTTTTTATAGAACATTGCACAGTAATGTAGTACTGCACATGAAAGGTTTTCCTCTGACCTATAGACTGCTGCACACAATAGCATTTAGTGTACAGTTTGTAAAAACAATTATTACTATTGTTTATTTATGTATTCATCTATTTAGCACATTTTCAAACATAGTTTCATAGTGCTTGTTCTACTGTTTACATTTGTTTACAATGTGAGATCTGTTAAACATTTTGAATTGCACTGACCTGTATGAAAGGTGCTATACAAATAAAGTTAGATTGATTGACAGTAAAAACCAACAGAAGAAACAATAAATATAGTAATATAATTTGATTACGAGAAGTCAACAACAGTGACAATTTAAAGGTCTATATTTATATTCTTGGACTCTACTGGAATATCTTTGTATGATTTACAGCTAAAAGCTCCTTATTGATTTTATACTGGCCCTTTATGCAGCCCCTTGCAGATGTAGAGTCTTGCTTCAATAAAAACTGCAAGCTGGGAAAGACCTACGTTTCTAAGTTTTTAACCCCTTTAGAAATGATGTCTATATGAATAAAGAAGTATTAGTGTTGAATCTTGGACCGATCACGTTGTCTGGGTACCTCCCAGTGTGTAACAGTGTGTCATGCTTGTTGTATTGATGAGTAAAAAACTGATTCACAGTAACTCTCTCTGTGTGTGATGGTCTGGCACAGCTCATGTTGTGGAACATGGCTGCTGTATAGCCACCAGTGCTCCAAGGAAGACTTCTATTGGGCCAATCAAGGCGTGTTATGTACAGCATCCACGACCTCATTGCCGGCACCATGCCCTTGTGTAAGTGTAGCATGTTTTTTTGAACATGTCTTTAAACATACTAAACCTGAATAAATCTGTATTCATCTCTCTCTGATGTCATAACTGTAATCTGCTGGAAAACTAGTCGAGAAGAACTTTATGATACCAGAACACCACTCAGTGACATGAAATCATAGCTGTTTCATGGTTAAATATACTGTATTACAGGATACTTGAGCTTCATTCAGGTTTGGTTGCATGAAGGAATCTGTCAAATGATAAATGTTTGTCTGATATTCGACACTTAAGACACTGCTGTAACAACAACAGAGGAATACTGGGCTCTCTTCAAGTCAATATTTAATAAAAAAAACACAGTGGGACTAATGTTTAATAAGGTGTTGTGGATAGAAGCATCAGCCAACATTCAGGTAAAAATGTCTAATTGTTTCATTTCTCTGTTTCCTGTTTCTAGGATTGAGACCTACAGTGGTAGAACTATTTGTCTTGACCCAAATCTCCCGTGGCTCAAACAGGAGATAAATGAGGTGAGAATTAGCTGTTAAAATCTGTTGGGTTAACAAATGTGATATATTACGAGTACATAGTGTGCTATAGTTAGAAGGTCTGGAGAATCAAAATAGTTTCCAACCTTGCAGGATATGATGAATTTGATTTTTACCATGTTGACAAATTTCACATTTTTGCATGATCAACTGACCTGTTGTGCACTTATTAAAATACTTTAGGTTTTGCTGGCTTAAAAATTGGAATTAATTAATTAGAAGTGTTCCAGTTAAACAGTCTCTATTTTCCCCTATGATTACTGCCAAGCTGCAAAGTTCTCTGAAATTATTTGAAGGCTATGGAACCATAAAAACAAAATACTATATTAACTGAACTTTTCCAGCCAAGGATTGGTTCACACTATTTCATGGTCCTAATTACTTCCATGCAAGTATCCTGGAAAGAAAAATATAATTTGGTACTGAATTTAGGGAAAAACAGAAAATTCCCTCAATTCTTCAATTTAAAGCCAAGTAAATATTCATTCATTATTCATTTATTATTGAAAATTACATGTTGAATTGTATTCTTACTAGTGATGTGCAGAGAGCCCAGTATTTATATTTGTAGCAAAATTATTTATATTTGTATTCAAATAAAAGTGAAAATAGGTGAAAAAATCCAGGTTTTGTTTTTATCATGCTTTTAATTTTAGGACATTAAAGTGTTAAAATAAGTGTTAAGTGTTTTAACCTTTCTTTCTGCCTCTCTGCACCACAGGGAAGATTGGAGTGTGGGCCAGAATTCTAAGGCCAAAAGATGCAATCTGTGCAAACTCACAGATCTGAAGTCCTGGATGAAGATGATCTGGAATAAAAACAGCAGCCCAGAACAATTTCTGATGATTTACTACTTATTGCTTTTACTGAAATATCAAGATGTTTCAAGCAGAGTTGTTCTTTTTTGGGAGAAATAAACCTGAAGCCAGAAATAAATCATATTAAATTGATTTGAAAAGTGACTGACTGTTGTTTTTCTACATTTATAAAGTTCACTTTTAGTACAGGAGTTCATAGTAGCAGAGCAGATGGACCCAAATGCAGGAGACATCAGGCACAGGAACTGAAGAATTATCTTTGTTAAGTCTCAGAAATGCAGGCAAAGCAAAACTGAACAGGACAGAACAAAACTGAGCTACAAATGATCCAACAAGACTGAACTAAAACACAAGACTGAAATACTAAATGAACTAATGAGGAGATGAGGTGCAGGTGGGGAGATGGGCTGAGAAACTCAAGTGAGGTTAATGAGGAGATGAAACAGGAGAACAGGAAAGAAGCTGATAGGTTGGGGAAAACACTGAGAAAAGGGCAGGGCCTACGAGGCTGAATGCAGGACAGGTGTGAGAGAAAAGCAGGCTGGGGAAGAGCACAGGAAGACAGGAGGGAAACAGTGCAAACAGACAACCAAAAACACAAGCAGGCTCAAGAAAGCCTTAAATACCAGCAGGCCAAATACAAACAAAAAACACTACAGAGCTACGTGGGCTTAAAGTCCCAAAACATAGATCTGTTCCATGACCCAAAAACTGATACGTCACCAATTGGACGGTGAAAAGTATGAAAAACACTAAACCTGCAGCTCAGAGAAACCAGCCTGAAACACATTCTCACAACAATCTGGTCATAAAACAAATATTCTCATTATTAACCAGGTGAAGATAAACATATTTCAGATTTCACTTCAGTTCTGTTTGCTCTTCCAATTGAGAACATGTATTATGAACTAGGCAGTAAAATGTCTGGACAAAGGTTCAATGCAACAAGCATCAGTATCTCCACTGGTCCTTAAATATAATCTGCAACATATCTTCTCTTCTGTATCTTAACAGAATACAATGCAATGTAATGTGAAGCAATGATATACATTTACATGTTATTCCAGGTTATCTGAGCTTATGATGAAATAACATCTGTCAGTTACTGATATCAATATGAACTAAAAACCACGTGTGTCTCCAAACTGCCAGTCTAAACTGAATATTTCATATCTGATTAACCATTATTGCTACAGCATGATATGTTCCTTTTTATGCTGAAACACTGAGGCACGTTGATGAAGATAAAAAGCCATCGGCATGTTGATGCCTGTTTAGAGAAGCCAAAGAAACACATCGTCATGGTGACAGGACAGATGAAGGACAAATGAAGCAACAGGAAAGTGTTTTGGCTAAACCCAAACGGTGATATTCAAAAAGGTGGTTGCTTCACATTAACGTTCATGAGCATGAACATGTTGTTTATAATCTGCATTTCACTGGAAGCCTTAGCAAAGACAGAGAGAACTTTAATTTGGCTTGTATTCAGCTTGTTTTATTTTATTTTTAACTGGTCAGGTTGTAGCTTTGTTTTTCAGACGGACTTCCATTGATGGCCTTGCACATTACTTCCTGTGACACCTGCCACATAATACACTTTAACTCAACCTACGAACACTGTGCCTGTCCCAACCCACCTCAAATCAACAATTATTCCTGCAAGACTCCTGAACCCTCTCACCCTCACAATGGTTCCAAAGACATTAAAATGGTGTGTTGAAGGTAAAGGAACTATTCACTTAGGAACATCCAAATGTGACACAATTTACAATTCAACAGAAGAACTCACTGATAAGTCAAAAAGGAATGTGCCTCTAAAACAACAGCCATCATCAGACCCCATTGATGATTATAATCACCTTGCTACAATGATCGGTCATTGTTCTATACCACTACCAAAGGGTGTATACTGGATTTGTGGCATGAAAGCTTATGAATTTTTACTGGATGGTCTGGAAGATGCGGTCTGGATCATGTGATACAAGCCATGAGTGTCTTTACTGTGCCACCTGAAGCACGCAATGTTAAAAGAGACTTATACACACACACACAAACACCATGGACAAGATTTTTCGGTGCTCTCATTCCAAGTTACAGAGTCATGGCGGCTTTGGATCAAATAAGAGACCTTTCTCATTTGGTTGAAGACCTTGCAAACACTACTGCAAAAGGCATGTCCATGCCCTCACAAGAAATGACTGCTGTTAGAATGATGACTTTACAAAATCATGCTGCATTGGATTATTTACTGGCTTCTCAAGGAAGAACCTGTGCACTAATTGGAGCTGAATGTTGTACTTTCATACGTGACCACAATGCCACCATACAACAGATAACTAACCACTTGAATAATATTGCCAAATCGTTGCATAACCCTGTCACCACTGGTCTGTTTGATTGGTTTGAAGAAAAATTAGGAGCATTAATTTATGTAATCTTTGAATTTGTCTTGCTTGGATTTGGAATCTAGACTGTTATTAGCCTTTTGATCACCTGTCTTAAATCCATTTGTAACTCATTTATCAAACAACCACTAAAATCATGTACACCACTGCAACTCAACCTATTCTACCAATGGAGGTGGAAAATTCAGATTTTTTGTTTAAAATTGAAATAGATTTCGACTGAGTAGACTATGGCTACATAAAAAAAGCGTGGATTGAAGAAGAATACACATTTGGGAGCAGACTTGATAATTGAAGAAGAATACACATTTGGTTTGGAGACTTGATGATCAGGTGACGTCTGAGACAACCCTTTGATCAAAGATACACCAGTTGTGTCCGTCCTACCTCCTGACCCCTGCTGATTTGACCCCTCCTGTATTTGCCCCTTGATTTGCCTTGATATTGTATGCAAATGCCCTCCCTTCCTATCTTCCTATCATTTGTTGATCACTGCTTTGATCCTTACGGTATAAAATAATTTCTTCTGCTCTGGGTCAGTCTACTGTATCAGACCAGCTCTGTGTCAGTAAGCTCACCGCATTCCCGGAATGCTATTAAACCACTTCCACCACAGCAAACTTTGAACAAGGACTTGAGTGATTTTCTTCAACATTACTTTAAGCTTATTACTTAATATATGGCTCAGCTTGAAAGTGAACTAAAGAAACTGTCAGAAGCAAGCAGCCAGACCTCCTGCACACTAATCATACAACATCAACAGATGACTGAACAACCACTCAATTAAAAACGGGATCAATTCCACATGAATGAGTGAGTCCAGACAGCTCACTGTAACTTCAACAAGCAAACTACCCACAGCACATTATATATATCTCTGCTGCACTCTTGTTAAGGAGATAAATTCACACAACAGCCACACAGAGAGACATTTAACCATCCAAGATGAAATTAGAGACCACAGAGACAGAGAGAGAGAGAAGTTGTATCTGACTCACGTTATCTGATGTCTTCTTCTTTCTATCATGGAGATGAAGTATTCATGTCATAACATCCATTTGTGGCTGTTGGTCATCTTGTTTGTTAGTTAACAGAACTTTATGGCTGCTGCTTAACCAGTCTGATATCATTAGCAACAATGACAAACAAGCTAACTCTCCTGGTTGTTTCTCCAGTTCTTTCTCTCTCCAGCCGCTCCCTGGCGGTGTCCTGCTGCTGCTGCGCTGCCCAGTCCAGATAATTTCTCCCATTAGCTTAACAACAGTCCTTAACAGTCCTTCCATGGATGTATAAGAGTCCCTCAGGCTGCTACAACAAGCCAGCTGTTGCATTGGCTATTGCAAGGAGCTATATACTGCTGCTACTCTGCCTTACAGTGGAGAGAATTGAAGATGAATTTTGGAAACTATCATTGGACCAACTCGATGTCAATATTGCATTCTGGTTGTTGATTGGTTAGGGAGGCCGTCCTACCTTGGAGCATCATTTTACCTGTCTTCTCCAAAGAAGAGAGAAAAATTATGTTGTAAATAATACTGAGATTTGGTAATGGTTTATTTCAACCAAATATTCTTTTTTATATTTTGATCTCCCTTCTTGCATGGCTAAAATGAGCTCTTCTTTGTTTAGAAACAATATGTATATGCTAAATGTCTTTAAAGACGCAGCCTTTACACCACTCAGGGGTTTTTTGTTTTTAAAAGCAAATTGTTTTATTGGCATATAAAATTGCCCCCCACCCCTCTGATGTCATCAGGTGGGGGACAATGATATAGTTTGATGCGGTATGTTGTAAGATTCCACGTTGGTTTTCCTCCTGTCCTCCCCAATTATTTGAGTCACCAGCCGCCACTGGTGTGGGGGTTGAATGCAGTTCATTTTTGTAGGATACAGCAGAAAAGGCCTATATACATAGAGTACATTATACAAACTTTGTATGAAGTTTGGTGTTATTATCATTTATTTTACAATAATTATAGGTCTTATATGTATAATTCAATAGTGGGGATGACCTATGAGGGGAAGAGAAAAAATGGAGTGAGAGTGACAGTTTAGTGATAAAGTACATCAAAACTAAAAGTTGTAGCTCTGTACTGCAGTTTTTCCCTTATTAAGGCCCAAACACCTAGTGGTTCGCTCACACTCTCCATTCAAATATATGAGTATTTTTCTGTGTCCAGCTGCAGTTACTTATTGTCTCTACACACCTGACAGTACACATTTCAGTCAAACTTTGACCAGGTTATGTGGGTTAAAATTCTTTCCTTTTCTAAAAATAGACTTGATGAAAATTAGGAAAGTAATTTGTTTTACACACAAACTCATCAAGAGTTTTCAATTTACTAATTGAAATTCAAGTGAATGGACCCAAAACGTGCATAATTTTGATGCCACAGGTGTGAGCAAGACAGACATGTCTCACCCTGCAGAAAATTGTCATCCTCACACCGTTGAGATTTGATATTTCGCCATGACAGAGGAAGTTGCTATAACTTTATTGTAAATGCTCCAGTCTGCACCACACTTTACATGTTTGATAAGACTCCCGGCCTGAACATGTCTACATGACAATATTCCATCAGTGATGCAAACTGGCTGAATAGAGCCCCCTATGAAATTTCAGCAAAGCAGCCCCAGCAGCAGGCAAAATAGAGGACAAAGGAAGTGATGTTTATCTCCTTCTTGCACTGTCTGAAAACAGCCTGGGTCTGAAGACATCTACATGCCCGTGACAGAAGCCCTTCGATTGCACCGCAGCCTGACATCCGCAGAGGCGCGAGGGCCCGTTCAACGCTGCTTGCAGCTTTAATTTTAAGTTATATTCTGTTAATAACATTGTGCTGCAACCTCAGACTGGGATTAGTAATTTTAGTTTCTTTTAAGATTTCCCAGTGTGATTGGCTGCATAGATGGCACACACATTCCCATCACGGCTCCCTCACATAATGAAGCCGATTATGTGAATAGGAAGTCCATTCACAGCATAAATGTACAGGTACATTTAGATTGACTACTGTTTCAAAATGTTAAAGACTGCATCATAGTTCAACTAACATCTGTCATTCTCTGCACTGTCAAGATCATCTGTGATGCATACATAATTTCCAATGTGGAGGCCAAGTGGCCTGGGTCTGTTCATGACTCGAGGATATATCGCAAGTCTAACCTGAGCAACAGACTGCAACGTGGTAAGCAGCCTAAAGTTTTGCACAATATAATTCACTTGTCTCCCTCCTTTAATACACTCTAATGTATCCACTATACATTACAGGAGAGTTTGATGGCCTTCTGCTGGGTGACAGGGATTAACTATGCCAACCTAGGCTGCTGACCCCTTACCCCGACCCTGAACCAGGCCCCCAACAGAACTTCAACCGGGCTCACTGCAGTACGACAGCCTGGGTGGAGATGACCATAGGCCTGCTGAAAGCCCGTTTCCAGTGCCTACGTCACCTCAGGGTGACCCCTTAGAGGGCCTGTGATATTATTGTGGCATGTGTTGTTCTTCATAATATTGCCACTATTAGAGGAGAGCAACACCCTGCCCTACAAATTGAAGACCCTGATGATGACCCCATCCACCTGCCAGCTATCCAGGACAGCAGAGCAGTCAGAGACACCATATGCCATAATCACTTTAGAGTTTAAGTCACCATCATCACCACCACCACAGCAGTCATTTCATTTGGTCTTCTTTATTTCCTACAAATACAAAAGCTAGTTTAGTTTATGTTCCAATAGTTAACAGAATCAACATAATTCACCTGTGACCATGCACCCACCTCTAGCTTGTGCTCCAGTATTTCAATTTCCAAATCTGCCCTCCTAATCTGGCGGTCCAAGTATAACATTTCTTTATCGGTTTTCTTTATTTTTTTTTTTCCAGCAGTGTTTTTTTTCAATTGTGTCAATCTGTGCAGTGGAAGTTGAGGGACCCTCCTGCTGCTGCCCAGCCATGCTCTGTTAAAAAGGATGAGAATGTGTTAATACTTCAGTGTAGGCTAAATGTCACTCTATATTCCACCAGAATGGTAAGAAATGTGAATGGGAAGAGAACTATCAGTAACATATCAAGATGTTACCTCTATAGGTCTTTCTGTATCCCCGTCTGTAAAGGCAGCAGACACAGTTTCCTCGTCCTCTTCATCCTAGATGAGTGATATGTTTCAGTATACTTAAACTACCATTTGGCTAAATCTTTGGAGTATTGCCTACTTACAGTTACAAGGTCTGTTGTGGCGTGAGGGGGATCCACTAGGCATATAGCACCATCAGAATCTGTTGGGACAAAAGAAAAAAAAGACATGAAAGGGAAATAAATATTTGTATGAATAGGCTAAAAAAGATATATAGGCCTAGGCATATTACATTTTATAAAGGCACTTGTGTCTTGGGGGGTGGGCTCAGAGGATGAGCTCCCTCCAGGGATTCCCTCAGCCACTGGCCTTCCTACATTCTGGCTTAGGGCCAGCTCCTCTGCCTCTGTTAGAGGTGGCGGTGCTGGACCACCACCCGATTTACGGGCATCTGCCTTCTTTCTGTTGGCTGAGTAGAAGTCTGTGTTAGTTTAAATAGGATTAATTATTTAACAGAACATGATGTAGATGAGAAGACATTTATGTGTGTGAAACCAGCATTATGTTGGGGATAAAACAGCTGCTCAGTCAAACAGCCACTTAATATTTACTTTACAATGTAAAACATGGTCAAAATGAGGTTCCCCCATGAGATTATGCCGGGGTCTCACCTGTTTGAACAATGTTTTTATATTTCATCTTGAGCTGCTGCCAGGTGCGCTTCTCCCCAGCTGGATTGGACCTAAATGAAATAAATTAATAGGCGACCATTCAAGCAGTTTCCCACTGTAATATTATTGTGATTGCAAAGGACTACATTTAAACTTACGCATTGACCCGAGCAGCAATGTTCTCCCACGCCGTCTCCCTCTCTTTCGCAGCTGCAGCGGTGTTGCACTTCCTTTTGAAAATGTATTGAAACTCGCCGTATGAGCGAATTAAGATTTCCAGTTCTAGCGGGGTAAAAAACGCCGCCCTCCTCTTCCCCGTTGCCATGGTGACTCGTCGAATCGGGGCTCCATTGATGCTGGCTTTTTATAGTTGTGGTGCACGCGCTTAACTCAAGGTGAAACGACTCCGAGTTGATTGAACTGACTCAAATTAGCTGTTCTGGAACCGGAAACTCAGAGTTTTCTATCTCAGAGTAGATCAACTCAGAGTTCAGGATTAGACTCAGAGTTTGTTGAACCTGCTTTGTGAAACGGACCCCTGTTCCATGACCCAGAAACTGATACATCACCACTTGGAGTGTGAATAGCATGAAAAACACTAAACCTGCAGCTCAGAGAAACCAGCCTGAAAAACATTCTCAAAACAATCTGGTCATAAAAAACAAATATTCCCAGTATTAACCAGGTGATGACAAACATATTTCAGATGACACTTCAGTACTGTTTGCTCTTCCAATCGAGCACATGTATTATGAAGCAGGCAGTAAAATGTCTGGAGGGACTTTGGCACTAAAAGGACTGTAACATTGACAGATATCTACTTGATTTGCACAGAAATTTTGCACACTTTTTGCGCAGGAGGACTGTGGATTTTGTCCCACATCACTTACATTGTAAGTGTATTATGAAGGGATCTTCTAATGGTCAGTTTGAACAGGAGGAATTATTACAACAAGAAGAACATGTTTCACTGTTCATTTGGGCTCCTGACTGTTGTTTTAAGCCAGACTTGAAAAATTGTGAACCCGTCCTTTAATCACTAGACTGGCAGTCAGTTCCACCTTATCTTTTTTTTTTTTTTCTATTTTACATCTCATTTCTGCTAATGACAAAATGTTCCTGCCATATTGATTTTTTTGGAATAATAAATGTGTCTATTATTTATAAAACACTTTCATATCACATCTGATCTTTCTGAGGACATTGCTCAACACGGTTACACAATCTTTCCAAATACTGCAGAGACATTTCAACATTTCATTTTTCAAAGCGACAGTTAGCTAACACACAAATTTGAAATTGCAAAGAAGAAACTCTCCTTAATAAGTGAATATAAAAAAACATTTATGTCTGAAATCCAGGATCTGGTTTGAGCAGCTCTGCCTCCAAGAAATGTTTGAATAACTTCAACTTGTTGGGGAGTTGGCTTGTGAATATGATGGTGTTGAATTGTAGTACTCTGCTGGAGAACTCAGTGCAGGTCAGTCTGGATGTGGGCATCAGTAAAGTGTGAATGTAAAAGCTGCAGCATCACCACTTAAGAGGATGCACAACAAAGCTGAACATATATGGACATAACCAACGAACTCCAGGGCGTTTGTGAGTCTGTCCGTTTCCCTCGACAAGAACTGTTCCTCTTTTTTTGTGAATCGGCAGTATATAAGATCACACCTCTCTGGTTCACTCATCATTAGACTTTAGTGAGTTGTTAGTAACTGAACACAGGAGGCGTTTACAGAAAAGATCCAGTGTTAACAAGCGTCTGAAGATGAGGAAGACTCTCTGCATTTGTCTGCTCACCCTGGCTATCGTGATGCTGTTCTGTGCATCAGGAGGTACAGCTCTTCATCTACACTTTTTGCACTGTTATACATACAGAGTAATGAAGTTATACTAGTCAACAGACTATTGTTCTGTAATGTCATTATGACTTTGTGCTTAATGCAACTGCATCTCATGTTTTTACAAAAAAAAAAAAAATTTGTACAGTAATGTAGTACCGTACATGAAAGGTTTTCCTCTGACTGCTTCAGACAATAGCATTTAGTGTATAGTTTGTAAAAATAATGATTATTAATGATTATTATTACTATTGTTTATTTATGTATTCATCTATTTAGCACATTTTCAAACATAGTTGCATAGTGCTTGTTCTACTGTTTACATTTGTTTACAATGTGAGATCTGTGAAACACTTTGTATCACACTGACCTGTATGAAAGGTGCTATACAAATAAATTGATTAAAAGTAAAAACCAACAGAGGAAACAGTAAAAAATATTAAAATAATTAGATTACAAGAAGTCAACTCTAAAACAATGAGGAGCATAGACCACAACAAGATAAAAAAAAAAAACAGTAGTTACAATTTAAAGGTCTATATTTATATTCTTGGACTCTACTGGAATATCTTTGTATGATTTACAGCTAAAAGCTCCTTATTGATCTTATACTGGCCCTTTATGCAGCCCCTTGTGACTGTAGAGTCTTGCTTCAATAAAAACTACAAACTAGGAAAGACCTACGTTTCTAAGTTTTTAACCCCTTTAGAAATGAATCACAGCCTGATGTCTATATGAATAAAGAAGTATTAGTGTTGAATCTTGGACCAATCATATTGTCTGGGTACCTCCCAGTGTGTAACAGTGTGTCATGCTTGTTGAATTGATGAGTAAAAAATTAATTCACAGTGACTCTCTCTGTTTGTGTGAAGGTCTGGCACGTTCTCCCATGATGTTTTCCTGCTGCATGACACCCAGTGCTCTAAGGAAGACTTCTATTGGGCCAATCAAGGAGTGTTATGAACAGAAACCACGATATGGTTGCCGGCACCATGCCTTCCAGTAAGTACAGCATGTTTTTTTGAACATGTCTTTAAACATACTAAACCTGAATAAATCTGTATTCATCTCTCTCTGATGTCATTACTGTAATCTGCTGGAAAACTAGTCGAGAAGAACTTTATGATACCAGAACACCACTCAGTGACATGAAGTCATAGCTGTTTCAGGGTTAAATATACTGTATTACAGGATACTTGAGCTTCATTCAGGTTTGGTTGCATAAAGGAATCTGTCAAATGATAAATGTTTGTCTGATATTCGACACTTGAACATGAATTCAACATTCAGGTAAAAATGTCTAATTGTTTCATTTCTCTGTTTCCTGTTTCTAGGATTATAACCAACACTGGTTTGAAGTGTCTCAAACCAGATACCCCATGGCTCAAACAGGAGATAAATGAGGTGAGAATTAGCTGTTAAAATCTGTTGGGTTAACAAATGTGATATATTACGAGTACATAGTGTGCTATAGTTAGAAGGTCTGGAGAATCAAAATCGTTTCAAACCTTGCAGGATGTGATGAATTTGATTTTTACCATGTTGACAAATTTCACATTTTTGCATGATCAACTGACCTGTTGTGCACTTACTAAAATACTTTAGGTTTTGCTGGCTAAAAAATTGGAATTAATTAATTAGAAGTGTTCCAGTTAAACAGTCTCTATTTTCCCCTATGATTACTGCCAAGCTGCAAAGTTCTCTGAAATTATTTGAAGGCTATGGAACCATAAAAACAAAATACTATATTAACTGAACTTTTCCAGCCAAGGATTGGTTCACACTATTTCATGGTCCTAATTACTTCCATGCAAGTATCCTGGAAAGAAAAATATAATTTGGTACTGAATTTAGGGAAAAACTGAAAATTCCCTCAATTCTTCAATTTAAAGCCAAGTAAATATTCATTCATTATTCATTTATTATTGAAAATTACATGTTGTGTTTAAGTGTTTTAACCTTTTTTTCTGCCTCTCTGCACCACAGAGAAAATTGCAGTGTATTCTACTTACCTCAGGCAAAGGCAGATTTGAAGTCCTGGATGAAGATGATCTGGAATAAAAACAGCAGCCCAGAACAATTTCTGATGATTTACTACTTATTGCTTTTACTGAAATATCAAGATGTTTCAAGCAGAGTTGTTCTTTTTTGGGAGAAATAAACCTGAAGCCAGAAATAAATCATATTAAATTGATTTGAAAAGTGACTGACTGTTGTTTTTCTACATTTATAAGGTTCACTTTTAGTACAGGAGTTCATAGTAGCAGAGCAGATGGACCCAAATGCAGGAGACATCAGGCACAGGAACTGAAGAATTATCTTTGTTAAGTCTCAGAAATGCAGGCAAAGCAAAACTGAACAGGACAGAACAAAACTGAGCTACAAATGATCCAACAAGACTGAACTAAAACACAAGACTGAAATACTAAATGAACTAATGAGGAGATGAGGTGCAGGTGGGGAGATGGGCTGAGAAACTCAAGTGAGGTTAATGAGGAGATGAAACAGGAGAACAGGAAAGAAGCTGATAGGTTGGGGAAAACACTGAGAAAAGGGCAGGGCCTACGAGGCTGAATGCAGGACAGGTGTGAGAGAAAAGCAGGCTGGGGAAGAGCACAGGAAGACAGGAGGGAAACAGTGCAAACAGACAACCAAAAACACAAGCAGGCTCAAGAAAGCCTTAAATACCAGCAGGCCAAATACAAACAAAAAACACTACAGAGCTACGTGGGCTTAAAGTCCCAAAACATAGATCTGTTCCATGACCCAAAAACTGATACGTCACCAATTGGACGGTGAAAAGTATGAAAAACACTAAACCTGCAGCTCAGAGAAACCAGCCTGAAACACATTCTCACAACAATCTGGTCATAAAACAAATATTCTCATTATTAACCAGGTGAAGATAAACATATTTCAGATTTCACTTCAGTTCTGTTTGCTCTTCCAATTGAGCACATGTATTATGAACTAGGCAGTAAAATGTCTGGACAAAGGTTCAATGCAACAAGCATCAGTATCTCCACTGGTCCTTAAATATAATCTGCAACATATCTTCTCTTCTGTATCTTAACAGAATACAATGCAATGTAATGTGAAGCAATGATATACATTTACATGTTATTCCAGGTTATCTGAGCTTATGATGAAATAACATCTGTCAGTTACTGATATCAATATGAACTAAAAACCACGTGTGTCTCCAAACTGCCAGTCTAAACTGAATATTTCATATCTGATTAACCATTATTGCTACAGCATGATATGTTCCTTTTTATGCTGAAACACTGAGGCACGTTGATGAAGATAAAAAGCCATCGGCATGTTGATGCCTGTTTAGAGAAGCCAAAGAAACACATCGTCATGGTGACAGGACAGATGAAGGACAAATGAAGCAACAGGAAAGTGTTTTGGCTAAACCCAAACGGTGATATTCAAAAAGGTGGTTGCTTCACATTAACGTTCATGAGCATGAACATGTTGTTTATAATCTGCATTTCACTGGAAGCCTTAGCAAAGACAGAGAGAACTTTAATTTGGCTTGTATTCAGCTTGTTTTATTTTATTTTTAACTGGTCAGGTTGTAGCTTTGTTTTTCAGACGGACTTCCATTGATGGCCTTGCACATTACTTCCTGTGACACCTGCCACATAATACACTTTAACTCAACCTACGAACACTGTGCCTGTCCCAACCCACCTCAAATCAACAATTATTCCTGCAAGACTCCTGAACCCTCTCACCCTCACAATGGTTCCAAAGACATTAAAATGGTGTGTTGAAGGTAAAGGAACTATTCACTTAGGAACATCCAAATGTGACACAATTTACAATTCAACAGAAGAACTCACTGATAAGTCAAAAAGGAATGTGCCTCTAAAACAACAGCCATCATCAGACCCCATTGATGATTATAATCACCTTGCTACAATGATCGGTCATTGTTCTATACCACTACCAAAGGGTGTATACTGGATTTGTGGCATGAAAGCTTATGAATTTTTACTGGATGGTCTGGAAGATGCGGTCTGGATCATGTGATACAAGCCATGAGAGTCCTTACCGTGCCACCTGAAGCACGCAATGTTAAAAGAGACTTGTACACACACACACAAACACCATGGACAAGATTTTTCGGTGCTCTCATTCCAAGTTACAGAGTCATGGCGGCTTTGGATCAAATAAGAGACCTTTCTCATTTGGTTGAAGACCTTGCAAACACTACTGCAAAAGGCATGTCCATGCCCTCACAAGAAATGACTGCTGTTAGAATGATGACTTTACAAAATCATGCTGCATTGGATTATTTACTGGCTTCTCAAGGAAGAACCTGTGCACTAATTGGAGCTGAATGTTGTACTTTCATACGTGACCACAATGCCACCATACAAGAGATAACTAACCACTTGAATAATATTGCCAAATCGTTGCATAACCCTGTCACCACTGGTCTGCACCAGATCAACAAGAAATGTTACATGCTTACCATGTACAAGGAGTGTGTGTGTCGGCATGTCTGCATTAGCTTCAGTTCAGTTTCCTGCTTCTTCTCTAACTGAGCTTTGGCATCATCAATCAGTGTGTGCATACATGTATGTGTATGTGTGTGTGTGTGTGTGTGTGTGTGGTGCAATCACCCATCTGATGTGTAGGTTGTCTCTCATCGTGCGTCAGTGTGGTCAAAGGTGCCGGTTCCTCCCCCTCCCGGGCTGCCGCCCCGAGTCGATCGGCCTTGTGCTTGTAAGTTGGATTTTTCTTTGGCCCGGTGTCCTCTCTCGCCACAGTGAAAACAAGCATCTGGATCAGTCGTGCGTCGTCCTCCACGGCCCCCTCTAAGTCCACCTCTGCTGCGGCCGTGTCCGCGCCCTCTGGCATGTCCTTGGAACATAGTCAATGCAGCCATGTGGAGATCTTTCTCTTTCTTTTCTCCTTTCCTCTTCTGGCTTTCTTTGAGGACAGCATGTGCTTCCATGAGGCTTAATTTGCCTGAGTCCCAGGTGATGCATATATGTTTCACCATGTTGGAAATATCAGGTTTCAGTCCATTTAGGAAGCTGTTTCTCAAATGTGCTTCCCATGCTGTAACAGCATTATTATTCAGGTCAGCTGGAGGTGTCAGGCTGCTGTGTGTGTTGTGAACTTCTGTCAGACCAGTGAGATAGTTGCAAACACTTTCATCATCTTCTTGTTTACATGAGGATATTTTGCTCATGTCCAATCTCACAGGGAAAGCTGCTTGGATGCGCTCACAGAAATCTGTGATGTGAACTCTATAGGCTGTGCTGTCATTATGCGTCGTCGGGGTCAGCCAGTCTCACATCACTCTCTGGATATCCTGCTGAGATCTTGGCCCAGTTACTGCCCATCTTTACCACCAGGAGCCGTCTCAGTTCAGAGCTTGTTGGGCGAAACTCTCTGCAAACACAATCAGTTCAACAGCAAATTTCGCGCCACATCCATCTGATGGTGATGAAAGGTGAGTCATTGCCTGTTTAACGTCCTCCATAGTCCATGGTCTGTGGATTAACATCGCATGTCCATCTGCACCTGCTACCTCCATCATGGGGAGATTCAGGATCCGGTGCATGTTTCCCTCTGTGTCAGTTCTCACTGGAGATGGGAGGGTGATGAATGGATTCATAGAGACGATGGATGGATTTTGAGATCCTTTGAATACCAGACCAGACCTGGTATGAGAAGGAGAGGCAGCTTTGTCCTGTTAATCTTCTGTTGCAATGTCCTGGTAAGACAGATGTATCAGGGTAGATGAGGGGAACCGGAGATGGAGGACAGTCAGAGTTATGTGGCGGTGGTGCTCTTGGCCGTGGATAAGGCGTCTGACGAGCTTGGGCTGCTGTTCATCTTGTTGTTGCAGCGGGTTGATGCGTCTCCTGGGCGGCACCCAGTCGAGTTCAGAATCCTGCATTTTGACACACTGAGACACAGATGAGATCCTACCTATCCCTGCCTGTGGTCTCCTGTCCCTGTTTTGTGCTTCTTTCATCCATAAACTAAAAGCTTTCCAATCTGTTATGAACTTACTTTTGCCTTTTTTATTCTCAGTCTCTTTTTCCTTCTCCTGCAGTCTTTCTCTCAGCTGATTTAGCTGTCTGATACTGAAACTTTCTGTACTCGGAAAGCTGGATTCAGTAATCCAAATGTTTATTTGTTTCACAGATGAATCACTATAGTTCACTCTCATGTAGTTTATTTTTGGAGCGGACAGGTCCACATTATCATATCTATACTTTGTTTGATGATTTCTACTGTTAACACTGCCCATTTTGGCAGATTAAAAGACAAAAAAAATGTAGTAAAAGATTTAAGTTATGTCTTCAACTAATCTCCAAAGTACACCCGTTAAAAATATCAGAAAACTAATCAATGTTAGTAAACCCAAAAAGGTGATCAGAACAGAGAAAATATCTACATTTTCTATGCGTGTTTTCTGAGTCTTACTTCACACAATATTATAACCCAGTAATAATTCTTCCACACACTATTGTGATAACAGTAAACTCTCTTTAAGGTGGACTCATCAGTGCAGCTCCAGGTTTCTACTAAACTTTGGTTAAAAAAGAACTGTGGGGACTCTTTCCTGATCAGCATACAGTCACAACAGAGTGTAATTGCAGACTGATGTCGGTTACAAAGTGCACATACCTTTTATGGACAAGGAGTCTGGTAAACATATCAGAATGTGAGTGGGTTGCAGTGCTGGATGTCATCAAAGCTATCAAACTAATTATAAAAGAACTGTAGCATGTCCAGGATGATGCTACTCCCTACTCTGATCCAGTGTCAGTAATATGCCAGTGGCTGGCATATTACTCAAACAAATTAATGTAAACACCAAATCTACTAAAAACAGACAAAATACAGCTCAAAACACACGGTATGGCCTCCTCTTTTCATTGCATGTGCTTTTGATGTGACCATTTACAAGGAAATAAGTAAAATTGTGTCAAAATTCATAAAAACCCTATATATATTATATATGAAAAATTATGAAAAATAGTTTCCAGGACACTAAAAGATAGTCCAAGGCTCTTAGGGAGGACCAGCATTTCAATGTTTTTAAGGTTTTTCCTTTCATGATCCAGGGGGTCCCATTTTCAGCATATGTGATGTTTGCGAGCTCGCAAAAAGCCAAACTAAAAAGGTAAATTACTGTGAATTCACAGGAGCGTCTGACATGAACACAGATTATCTCGTTAGACTTGGGGCCTCACACTACATGCGTGGACACCCGTTTTATGTTTGTGTGCAACACGATTCATCTGAATTATGAAATCGTTGCAAGTGTGCCACTGTTCACAGAGCAAAGTCCCTGCTCCGGGGACAGTGGTTTGACTGGGGCAGTACACCTGTCAAACTGTAATGCAGGTGTCCCCCTCCTAAGAACAACCATGACAGGAGACGGGAAGAGACCAACCCCAGCCCTCAGCGTTACGGAGGCGACTGCTGTGCGCGCTCCTGCGACGGTAGGCAAATCAGTAATGATCCTTCCGCCGGTTCACCTACAGAAACCTTGTTATAACTTTTACTTCCTCTAGATAGTCAGGTTTGATCGTCTCCTCAGCACTCTGCCGGGACCATGCTGACCCTGGCGAGAGTAACCATGACTCAAAGGTTGGACTGCTAAGGCGTGCCACTCCTGCTGGCCTCCTGGGATGTGCGGCAGCCATGGGCTGTCCACAGCCCTTGGGGCGAAGAGAACCATAGCCTGGTAAAGAGTATCTCCTTGGGTAAAGGCTGCTCTGGCTATGGTAGCATCATAGCGGGCCCTCACCTCCTAGTGGTCCCGCTGGTAACATGCTTGTGGAGAGCATGGCGAAGAGGGTAAATCCTGGAAGCACAGATGGGCGCACCAACGGGCATTCGCAATGGGATCAGAGAGTTCTGATCCTTGTGGAACACTTAAAATATTTGGTGTCCAACTAAATAATATGGAAAGTTTGGACTCACGGGAAGTCCAAGAGTGTAGCGTGCAAATTGAGCATGGGTTTTTAAAGACAACACTCGGACAAGGAGGAGTGGCCAAGAATTAGTGAAAAGAGAGCACTCAACATCAGGAGGACACCACGGTGCCCATAATAATGTGACACCTGCCCATAAAATTGAACGTCAAGGTGAAAATGCTCCAATTTTTGGTAAGTGGCAGGGGTACCAGGCAGGGTCGTTCTGACCCCACCAAGCATGAATGGATGAATGAGTTTATCTTCTTCGTTCTGATAACTTTGGCTGCTGTCCGTTTGCTTTTGAGAGCTCGAAGTGGGTTGGTGCGGGCCGCCAAGACTCACCTAAGGAAAGCACACAAGCCAAGGGTGATTCTTTTCATCTGCGGTAAGTGTGTAAGTACTTTTAAGACCTCACACTGAGCGACATGCCACACGGCTAGCCGTAGTGTTCATTGATCTGACCAAGGCCTTCGACACCGTCTCCCACAAGCATATTGCCGAGGTGCTTGAGAGACGTGGAGTGGATGAGTTGATCAAAGGTCTCATCAAGGACTCCTACAGGAATTGCTACTCGGCAGTAAAAATTGCTAAAGGCGACACCAGAAAGATTGGGATCAGGGTGGGGGCGTGAAACAGGGCCAGCCGATGTCTCCACTGCGCTTCAATCTGGTACTTGATCCACTTCTCCACATGTTGGAGAGGCTGGGTGTGGGGTTCAGTGTTAGCCCGCTTGGGCTTCCATCCCTTCTCCGTGCTAAGGAAGATCATTCCCGCTCTCTTCCCAGCCGGGAAGAGAGCTCTCCTCGCTCCAGGTGGTACCTTTCTCCTGGTAGGAGTCCCAGCCGGGCTCTCCTCCTTCCTTCTCTTGAGTAGTAGCCTGCTCCTGACTACTACTCCACTCGCCATGTCCGTGCTGCCTGGAGCCGCCCCTACTCCAGCAACACATGCCGTCGGCTGACGAGCATGCTCCCGTCTCGGGGTGGACCACATCTTTCCTTCTATGACAGCAGGCGACCTGTCCTATCACAGTCAGTCAGAGGGGTCACTTGGCTTGATCGCTTGTCATCACTTAGATCGCAGTCAAGAGTGGCGGGTCTTACACCCTGACCCACTCGGAACTCTCTCAAAAGTTCCCTGGAAAAGGATCCTGAAACCCCACTCAGAAAACAATAAAAGATTTGATGGACAAGATATCCAAGGTCCCCCTGAAACCATCTCAGAAGGTCAAGCTTTTGAGAACGTACGCCATTCCACGGGTGGTGTACGTCGCAGACCACAGCTCGGCCTCTCAAAATGTTGTTCTATTGATAGCTGTCTCAGGTCTCTGGTAAGATGTGTTAATAAATGTCATTAATATACTGTTTAAACTTTCATTTTACAGCCAAACAAACCAGAATGAGTATGTTGAAGTATAGCTTGTCTTATTATAATAACATTTGGATGGCGGCTTAGTGCACAACTCCCTCGTAAACACAAAGGGCCCAATAATGAAAAATGCCTTAATTGGACTAGATAGCTCAGCTAACTCAAAAGCTGTAATACATATCACACTCTGGTCACTTTTGGTCAAAAGACACAGCTGTGATGATTGTTTTATGTGCACTTTGTGTGAAGTTAAATTTGGGTGATACACAGAGGTCAAAGGTTATATCAGTTTTATACATGAGAAACAGACATATTAGTTCAAGCTGCTTCACAAATACTATAGGGCCAAATAACGTGTTCAGGCTCCCTGAAATCAGCAGATGAAGGGCTTTATTTTGGTATATAAAGCTTTTCATGGTTGCTGTTAGTACTCATGTTTTGGGTTAAAACGATCACAAGATATTAAGACAAAAAAACAAACCAATAACAACTTCCCCTGTCCTTCTATGCCAGTCTCTTTCTGATTGTCATGTCATATTTGTTTAATATGCTATTTTTAAATGTTCATTTAAACTTACTAAATGTTCTGCATGTTTTCAGTTCCTCACTGCAGCTGTTCCATAAATTAACTCCTTTGACTGTAATACAATGATATTTTACATTAGTCCTCACTTATCATTTATTGCACAAGTCATGTTGACTTTCTCTCATTTGAAACAACTTTTGGATACTTTTAGGTAACAATTTTTAGCTTTGTACATGATTTGAACCGTTTTAAATTCAACCTAATCTTTAAATTTTAGAGCCTTTAGATTTAATAAAAAGTGGGTTTCTTGGTTCTCTATGTGGTTTTGTTTACACAAACTTGTGTGCTGTGCATGTAGCAGATGTCCATATAAAGAAATCCGTCACAAACTGACGTCAGCTTGGGCTGAAAGTAGAAAAAAAAAAGTTAGAAACAGCGTTCAGAGCAGTCTGAAGCTGCTGCTTTCTGCTCACAGGGATTACTGTGACATACGTTTACCTCGTTATTTGACACGTTGGCCACTTTTAACATGAACATCCGACAAACAAATACACGCATAATATATATATATATATAAATAAAAAATATGGAAAAGCATAATACGCCCCCTTTAATAAAACCAATATTTAAACCAATTAATAAAATAAAACTATTACACAAAACTTAAATGTATTTCCCTTTTGCTTTCCCACCTTTCTCAGAAGTTATGACCTCTCTTTATCTTATTTACCAATAACGGAGCTCCTAATTTAAGGGCGCGCGCGCGCGGACACACACACACACGGACACACACACACACACACACACACACACACACACACACACACACACGGACACACACACAGCAACCAAAATAAAACAGTGTCCTTTAAAACCAGAACCAAACGTTGCAGGTCTGAGTCGTTGCTCGGAGCGTAGTGACCTGAAACAAATGGCCGCTGCACTAGCAAATGCAAGCTACAAAATAAAATAGCAGGTGGACTGGTTAATTGTTACTCACAAATCCCTGAGTTGAAGCATGGGCGATGCATGACGAGAGGAATGATGAGTGAGGTTACAGGCTGGCGGGCGACAAGTCCAGACGAAGTGAAAACTGAGCGGGAGACATCAACTCGTCCATAGAGTCCAAGGACTGTTTCCTGGTCCTCAGTCTATTAGACGTACATGACAGTTGTTCTCAGTCACTTAACTCGTCCTAAAGCTCCTTTACTTCTCATGCCGAGTGCATTTTGAGCTCTTAATTAATTGACACTAACACATACTAGCAACAAACAGTAACATTAGCTGCTACTACGGTGAAATATGTGCTAATATAACTAGCGCGCTAATGCGCTAATCATTCATCATGGGTTTCCTGTATGAGTTAGTTGAACACTTCTCAAATATTATAAAGTTAAATTAGTCTTAGTTAGTTTAAGTGTTTAACTCTTTAGCATTTCCAGTTCTTTTTCCACTGTATCCAAAAGTTGTTCCAAATTATTACTGTGACAAAATACATTTGTATCATCTGCAAATATAGTTTAATATTTTGGAAACCTTACATATACTATTTATGTACAAAATAAACAACAATGGTCCTAACACTGAGCCCAGGGGAACCCCACAAGTAACCTTCAGTATTTGTGAGTAACAGTTATCGTTGTCATTTCTTCTATAATAAGTCCTGGTCAACTGTATCAAATGCTTTTTGAGATCCATGAATACTCCCACTGCATATTCCTTATTTTCTATTGCAGGTGATATTTCCTCCACAAGCTCCAAGTTTCCCTATTAGATCTAAACCCATATTGCTGTTCATACAGTATATTTTTACAATATTATAGAGAAGCCTGTAATTGGAGAGTATATTCTTCTGCCATATATATATATAATCTGGACTTCTCCACAGTGCTGATACCTCCCCTTCAAATAGACGTACCCCTTTGGATGTGTGTCTCTGAGGAATGAGTTATAGCCTACAACATTTTTCACAGGATTTCACACAGCTACATGGTGTAACCCTGTATGTTGGAGAGTGTTTGTGCACCTCATAACTGTGCTATGATCATATATGCTTTCAGTGTGTACATTTTACAGATTTGCCTGGATGGCTGTGGCAGTCTGACATACGTTGCAGTAGTAGTCACACCGATCATTGATGCAATGATGAACTATAGCAGCCATCTTTTCATAAGATATTATTTGTTTCAGGGACCAATGTTTCAGCTCTACCGACCCTTCTCAGGGCAACAACTGACAGACTTTTTCACCCTATATATCAACTCACCTGCCACAGGTGGCTCCTGATTAGCAATCAGCAGGTAAGGCACCTGACACACTTCCTGTTTCTTCCATATATGGTCTTCTTAGATATACAAAAAAAACTGTACCATCATTAAAAGCTCCAGGAATATAACGATTTCATGAACAATAACAGACATCAAATATTTAACATTTCAAGGATCTAAAACAGTAAAATCTCATAACAGATAGGGTGAAGAAGTAGAAAAAATGTTTTAATGATATCCCCTGATTCATGTGATTAAAGGCAAATACAAATCATAATAATCTTATTTATACACAAACAAACAATGAATTAAAATGAGTTAAAACCAACAATAAAGATATGAGCAGTAGGCTAGCAGCAGTAAGGCTGTTCTCACCATGCATGAAGTGTGCATGCACAAAGCACGTGATGCTCCTGTTTCCTGAGAGTCTACACAGGTGAGCATTTGTTAAGCAACAGCTCTAACTGACAAAGTTAAACACTAGTACATGGTACAGTGGCATCTAAGCGACCGTTGTCAACAACATCAACCACAGCACATCACACATACGCTTCTATCAAAGTTTCAGATCTCAAGTGGTTTCTCAGTCTGTGAATTAGAGCCAGAATCCTCTCGGTTCATCTCTTTCTCTTCTTTGATTTCATTGAATTCAATATGTGGATTTCAAACACTGCTAAATGCCAGATTATTAACTTAATCAGTTACTACAAACCTCAAAATAGCAGCAGTATGGTTAGTCACAAAAAATACACACTTACACACACAAAAATACACACAATAGAAAAGACACAGGACAAGACAACAATGAGGCTCCACAGAGCACGAGAAGACAAAATATAAAACCTAAATAAAGTAATGATGAATGTTTTGACACAGCATGATAGAGGATAAAAATGCTAAAAGTTAACATAACATAATTCAGTTTCAGTCCAGAGTTGTTCCATCAACGCAGCTAAAGGACGCTGTGCTTACTGGAAAAAGTCTGGCTAGAATTAACGTCAGCTTTCACTTGAGGATCAAGTCGTTCCTCTAACGCAGCTTAGATGCGTCCAGTCGACGTTAAGTCCAGCCAGACTGGAATAAGCTTGAAGTGTGCACGTGCACAGAGGACATAAGCAGCCCAGAACAGTCGATTGTAGAAAAGACGATATTATGTCACAAAAAGAAGAGAAAACTAGAGCAGCAGAACAAACCTGCTGATGAAACTATATGAAGAATATAAAGGAGTTTTCACCAAAAAGGTCAAAACTACTGCAGTTAACAAGGTGAAGGAGACGACTCGGCACAAAATGGATGTTAGAGGAGTGAACTTATCACCAGAAGGTTGACGGTTCAATCACCGCATCCGGCTTGATGAGTCTGGGTGGAGAAAGTGAAGAGCAGCACTTGTCCCTGTTGATGGTTTTATCTTTATTTGTTAATAAATGAACATTCAGTAGTGTTGCCCTTCAGATCAGTGTGGTTATATTATCACTAGACTAGATAATATCACATGTATAATGAAAATAATGGTGTACACAACTTCAGACAACCAACTTTCCAACATTATCAAACTCTTTGATATATTTTCTCTTTCACAAAACGTCCGTTAACAAGCGTCAATGAAAGTTAAATGAAGTTGCAGTTGGAGATAAAGAAACTGGAGAAGGATATAAATACAGTAGAAACCGCTTAGTGATCACGTCTGTCTGGGTCAAATATCACTATAATATCACAACCTTTTCTTTATTTCTCATGCAGAATACCATCTAACTGACATGTGTATATTTATTAGAGTGACTGAATGTTATTGACTGGTTCATGATACAGTACAGCTGTTTCAAACGCATCGGGAGCATTTTAGAAGCAGCAGGTTCTGACTTTTGCCAGCGACAAGTTCCTTCTTTTCCCGACGGCAGAACAGGAGAAGAGAGCGGTGAATTTTGCTTCAATTTCTTGCCCCCTTTAATTGTCATAATCTTCCAGGAGACATTGTTGGTCATTGAGAGAAAATGACTTCCTGTCTCCGTCATGATGTCAGTGTTCACGCAGCAGCAGCCGCTTATGATGGGAGTCAAGTACAGAAATAGATTTATGTAGTTTAAAATGTTTTTCCACATGTTGTCATGTATGAAGAGACCCAAAATGATCACTGTAGGCAGACTGCTTGATTTCTACTTGATTTCTACAGGCAACTCATTTAAACAGCATAAATGTTGTATATGAATGATTCTGTCTCAGAGCTTTTTGATCCATATAAACAGCTGATCACTGTCACTGTGAGTAAAGTACAGAAATAGATTTACGTAGTTTTTGACAGTCTGTTTCCGTCTGTCGGACGTTTTTTAACATGCAGCTGAATTAAGCTTGACCGTTAACACAGAGCAGCTGGTTCTGCTGACTAAGTTACCATGGTTACCATGGTTACTGAGCTGGGACTCATATAAGCCGCCGTGGTGGAACACCCCCCAGCCTGCCCCAAACCATGAAAACAACAAAAACTGTAAGGACGGTTGTGACATGAGGATTTAGTTATCATAGGTATTGCACACAATCACAAGTCCATCTATTAAATACAAACTCCACACACTGAATGGATGTAGATCCAAAAGCACCATGTCTTTGAATTTTCACTACGGCTAGTATTATACCTATATTGGTGCGCTCTACACTAGAAAGTGTACCAAAGTTTTTATTTTCACTGGCCTTGTTTTGTCCTCTGTAGAAGTTCAACTGTGATGCTTTGGTGATTGTTTGAGCAGCCTGGAAAGCACACAGACTGGACTCGTCTCTTCTTTATTCAAACAGTATTATGCAGATTTAAACACAAGTGAGGTGGAAATCTGGATTTATGGCTTTTAAAACAGGAAGTATTTGGACACATAAATGAAACATTATTGCTACATGGACTCTACGTTCTCAAAGGTTCTTGGATTTTGTGTAAAATGCATCGTAGGAGCCACAGTTTGACAGTGAGGTAGATCACAAGATGGTACTGATTACTTGCAAAGTGAAGACAGGTGGAGCTGCAGGTGACACAGATGACAGCAGCCTGATTGCTGAGGGAAGTGATCATCCAATAGGATGCTTTGAATGGGTCTGACCGTCAGTTGAACAGAGGTGTTGGCAGAAACGCCTGGCTTTGATTCAGTTGAATGCAGTTTGACTAAAGACGACACGATCGAAAGAGTCACATCTAAGTGTTTTCCTCCTTTTCCAGTTTGTTCAGAGCTCCAAACACAAATGTGTTGGGGTTGAGGTGCTTCTTCAGTTGATGACCTGAACAAACAAACAAACACATGCTTGATAACTATGAAGTTTGGGGAATTTAAATAGGCAGCACCTTAAAGTGGCGTGCTTAGAACTTTTGATTCTTTTTTAACATAAATCTCCAATAAAAGTGATCTTGCTTTAATGTCTGCCTTTAATGAATACCCAACTTTCACACAACTTAATATCACTTTGACCCTTTTTTCTATGACGGCTAAATGCTGATTTACATCAACCTAAAACGGGGGACAAATCTGAGTTTGTCATGTCATACAGAACATCTGCCTTACGTTGAATCTGTGTTTGTTAATATAACTAGAACTGTTCAAGACCGCCAGATCACACAACTCATCAAAACTATTCAATTCTAATGCAGTTAACGAGCATTTCAAATTATTTGTCAAATCCCCGGCACAGTACGCGTTTGGCCTTTTTTCTTTTCCTACTACTATTAAACATTTGGCACAGGAGTATAGAGTCATTCAATCCTTAACAGGCAACATACTGCCAAGTTGACATACTGGCTCGTTCATGTTAACGGACTCTTCTCTCTCATTCATTAAACCCAAAATGTTCCACACCAAAGTGTGGAGTGCGGCTTTGAAACCAAGTCCATTATTCTTCTAAACTTCCTGTCTGGAATCATGCAGTCATCAGGAAAAACACCCATCAGCCTCCAGTAACACGTTATCTTCACTTCACCTGGTTCCAGTGTTTCCACTATATTCATTCAGCAGCGGCGCTCCACCGCTGCAAAATGATGAGCGCCGCTGCTAAAATATCAGACGATCATTAATATCAACAGGCTACTAATGATTTCACTCACACTCTACGTTATTGTGGATTCTTTTTAGTCATCCTCCCTCTCTTCGTTCTTCAAAGGAGTAGCGTAGCTCCGTTAGGGAATAAGGCAGTGCGTGTGTGTGTGTGTGTGTGTGTGTGTAACTATGTGTGTGTGGTTGAGCGAGTGCAGAGAGCGAGCGGCAGCAACGTGACGTGAACACAAGTGGAGCAAAGAAGAAGGTTAGCAGTAAGTTGTCAATAAGGCAGTAAATGTAGAGTACAGACTGTGTGTCAGTTAATAAATGCTGCAGCTCCTCCAGACAAAGAAAATACTCGTCTATCAAAAGGGCTGCCAGCAATTCTTGTTTTAGTGTCAATCTCAGCCGCTCTTTAACAGAGAACGGAGAAATGTCTGGCTGATGAGTCTCTGTCTTGAGTTTTTCCCCCGTTTTGGATTATTCCATCTTCTGGTGAAGACATATCTTCCACCACTCTCAAAAATAGAATCAGTATTGTGTTTATACATTAAGAGTCTTGCTGTACACTAAAATAATGATTTGTTGTAAGTGTTGGAAACACAGTGCTCGGTGTAGACGTTGATTCCAGCCCTTCATTCTAACCAGTAACGCTCGTGTTACATCAGACGCCATCTTATGGTGAAGAAATAGATTACACTCTACAGTCGGTAGGCCTGTTGTGTTCATACATCAGGAGGGCTTGCTGTAAAACAATATGTCATGAGCATCTATGGCACAGGAGTCAGGGTGATTCAAGTCTTTTATTCTATAATGAGACACACAACCAGTCAGTTCAGGAGGACGGACAGACGGATCAGCACAGCTTGCTCCCACAACACCATGAAAATCCTTCTCTGCTGTAGGTTACTATGTTGGCTTGAAAGACTTTACATTGTGGTCGTATAGTGATACAATCATAATAAAATAAACTTACAAATGAAATAAAATAAATTAAAATGACTGTGTACCTTTTTACAATATCAATAACTCTCTATAACATCAATATCTACAGTATTATACCAAAACTAGAATGGATTCTTTACAGTAGAAAAGATGTCATTTAATCCCATGCAAGTTTTTTTTTTTTTTTTTTACAAGGGAATATATATATATATATATATATATATGTATATATATAACATTACATTTATGTTCCTCTGCTGCCACCTTCAGGAATGTTACAGTAACAGCAGACAAGCTGGTTTATCCCTGTTAACAAGCATGAATGAATCTGTTACCTATTAAATGGCTGATTTAACTTCACTCTGCTTCACATATCTGAACATACTGTAACGGACTGTGTTCATGTCAGTGTTTAACTGTTATGAGTGTTACTGTAAGAAACATTAGTTCAGTTCAGACAGGTGGTCTGTTGAGTTGAAGCACTGATATTTCCAGAGTCGGTGAACATGTTGTGAAACGTGTCTGTCACGTCAGCTACCTGACAGAGAGCGCAGGAGATAGTGCACCTGTAATTGGCTGAGAGATGGGGGGGTTGTTGTTCTTCCTGCCAGGGTTCACAGGAGTGATGCGAGAGGTTAGTGTAGAGCTTATTGTAGAGTCTTTGTTATTATGACGTTGGCTACGGCTCACAGTAGCCTGTCATACTGTGCACAATAAAGTTGCAGTGAAACCAGCCAACGTCTCATCGCCTGCTGATTGAGGGACGTTACAACACAATCATATGTATAAATAAATAAATAATAATATAATCCCAAACAAACAGCAAAGGAGATCAGTGCTTGATCAGTGTGGTCTGCCCTTCTTCTTTATTGATTGGTTGATTACCATTCACATTTATTGGCTGTTAAAATCACAGGACGGAGATCATTATCAAACGCCACCAGACGTTTAGGATGATGTCTGGTGGCGTTTATAAACGCTTTATAAATTGTACATGAAATGATATCATGTCCACAGAGAACAGTTGATTATTTTCAAAGGGCTGACAGAATAGTTTTTGAGGTTTGAGTTTGTCTTTTTTTTATGCTACTTTGTTCTTCTATTATACTACATTTCAAAGGTAAGACAGCGAGAATCGCCAATGACTTTGCAGATTGCAGAGCAGGTGCTTCTCTCTGTTTGGTGCAGGGCAGGTAGTCTGCAGGCTGATCAGAGCGACTAAAACGCTTAATGGAAGAATATTACAGTAATTAGTGCAGCTTTGACTAAGCGTGTTCTGAGTAGTCTCTCTCAGATGAACACCTAGCCTGTTGCAGGACGGACTTGGATCCCCCACCTGTCCTCTTACCTGCATCTAGTCAATCATTAATGGTGACAGTCAGACAGGAATGGTTCAGGTCAACACGGAAATGACGGGACAAACGGCTGTGGAAACGTTGCAAACACTGTGGCCTCTCATCTCCTCACAAGCTTTAGTTTGTCACTGTGTCAGTCAGTCGGCTGAAGTTGAACTGGTTTGTTGTGCAGCAGGTGGACAGAGTGGAGAGCAGCATTTCATAGAGAATGGGAAGAGGAGCCAACTGCAGCTGGATTAGGCCTGAGATCCCGCTGTCATCAGAAATCTTCAGCGGTAAGTAAAGCTCTGAACTGAGTAGCTGAATGCTAAAAGGAGCTGACATTAATAAAGAATAATGATAAATAATCCCAGTGTCGATTCTACTTGGCTTTGGTTTCAGCGTTCTGCTTTTACTAAGCACATGTCTCTGTCTTCATCTTAAATCTTATCTTAACAGTAATAAGTGTGATGAGTAATAATGGTTGAATAACATGCCAGTGTCCTTACATGTTTGTATACAGACGGATTCTGTACAGACAAAACAATATTTTGAATGAATCAGGTTTTACTAGATGTCACTACAAATCAAATCTGTTTAAATCAACGTTGTTTAGCATTTTTAACAAATCATTTCTAGAGATCTGCAACTGGGAAGTTATACTGAATATGCCACTAAAATAAAGAATGATTCTGACCATCAGTAGTGTAAAATACAGAAAATATAACACTGTTATGAAAAGAACTAAATGCAGTAAAGCAGCTGCATCAATAGTTGGAGAGAATATCGTAGTGCAAACTTACATATTTTGATCATATTCTGTCACCTCGACTCTTCTTCTTGCTCAACAAATCTACATAAACCACAACGTCTGATGTCCCACTGTTTAAGCATTTTCCCAGCAGGTAAATAACTGTGTCGGTCTTTTTTTGATACGACCACTCAGACACTCACTAAAGTTAGACATAGTAGCTTTAAATGTTTGATGTGTACTTTCTGATCAGACTGTGGGACTTGTGTCTTTTCTCAGCCATTAAAGATGAGCTGTGGCTCTTCCTCATCCCGGCCGGCCTGGCTGTCATCTTACTTGGGGTGTTTCTGGAGGAGGTGGGCTTCTTCCTGCGCCACGTTATGTCCTCCAGACGGAAACGGCTCTACCTGTGGATATTAGGGATGTACCCGGTAAATTCAACCTACTCATCCCCGCCTGCAGCTGGGATTGTGTCAGAGAAAGTTTTAAAATATGAAATATCTTGAGTTTTATTTGTTTTGTTCCAAAGGGCCAGTGTGTCACTCTTTGAATGTTCCTTTTATCGCAGGTATTTGCCTTGACCTCCCTTATAGCGCTGTATGTGCCACGCTCTTCCTCGCTGTGTAATTTCATCGCTTCACTGTGAGTCTTGATGTAAATGTGAAAAGACTAATGAGAGACAATAATGAGAATGAGCTGTATGTTGCTGCCGCTGTCTGAACGTGTATGTCTGGGCAGATATCACTCCATCACCCTGCTGAAATTCATGGGACTGATCACAGACTTCTTTGGGGGGAAAAATCGTATGCTGGCTGCTCTGTCTGGACAGCAGGTGTCTCCTGATCCTTTCCCCTGCTGCTGCTGCTGCTGCCTCCCCATGGTGGCTGTCAACAGGTACACATGGAGACGTTTTTATACCACCTACACCTTCACTGCATTTTGGATTTAATAAAGTTGATTTCAGTAGAAGTTTTAACCCCAGTGGCCATCACTGATACTGACCTCACTGTGTTAGTGGTTGTTAGTGCTGCAGTGATCTATTACTAGTGGTGTAAGAAGTACTGAGACCCTTTACTTAGATAAAAGTAGCAATACCACAATGTGAAAATACTCTATCACACGTAAAAGTCCTGCATTTAAAACCCTACTTAAAGTGGCAGTCTCGAAGATCTCTGAAGATTTTCATTTAAATAAATGAAAAACAAGTATCATATGATGGAGCACAAGACAATAGAGAAAACTACACTCAACCAGATACACAAAGAGAGAAAAAACAGCAGCAACAAAAACAGCAAAAGAGCAAACAAGTGTGAAAGAGGGGAGACAGAATTAACCAAAGGAAGAAAGAGAAAAATTAATTAATTAATAATAATAAAAAAAAAGATAATGTAGCTACAGTGCTATTGGCGGGCACCTCTGGTTGGGCTCCAAGGTCAAAGAGGTGCTGTGGTGGATTCGGAGCGGGCCAGGTCAGGACAGCTGGGGCGGAGGAGAATTTTATATATTTATTTTGGTTTCTCCTTCCTTTTAATGTTTATTTACTTGTTTGTCCTTCATTTCTGTGCTCTCCCCTGCTTTATGCCGCCACCACAGGAGGTGGATAGCCTGTTGGAGGTCAGATCCCTTTAGAACAGCCCCCGCCCCTACAGGAGGGGTCTGTTCAACTGGGTCTGAACAGCAGCTTTCTATCTGGAGAGGGGCTTAGCGGGGATCAGGTCCAGTCCCTGAGGCCTTCCACGGTTGGGATGAAGAGATTAATGGTACATAACAGAATAAAACATAACAAAACATAAACATAAGTGAGTAAGAACAGAAAGGAAAGAGAAGTAGGTGAACAGAGTGAAGAGATTCAGTTTCAGTTGTACAAAAAATCAACATCATCCTACTAATGGAAATAATCAGTGTAATATATTTTCAGGATAACATCATCATCATCATCATCATCATCCTCAATCTAGATCCACTAATAATAATAATAATAATAATAATAATAATAATAATAATAATAATAATGATGATGATGATGATGATGATGATAAGCAGAGAACAGTGAACCAGGTGAAGTACTTGCAACTCGTTATGTTACTGTAAGTGCAATTAAAACCAGTGAGAGTAATTTGTTAATGTTATTCACACAAAAGAATAACACACCTGCAATTACCGTTTATCGCCATGTGGTGCCGCCAAAGAGAAGGAAACGGAGGTCTTTGAGACTGCCACTTAAAATAAAAGTACAGAAGTATCATCAGCTGAATTTACTTCAAGTATTAACAGTAAAAGTATTTGGTCTGCAGTAAAGTCATGCATTTCATTTAATTACATTATTGACACTGATGCATCAATGTGTTAGCAGCATTTTGCTGTTGTGGTTTTTCAAGGTGAAGCTAGTTTGAACTACTCAGACATCTGAAATATGACAAGACAACTACACACAAGACACACAACTACACACAAGACACACAACTACACACTGACTTTAAACAAGAGCTCATGAGACTAAAAGGTTAAACAGCTGCTGTCATCTTTAACGTCATTTGTGAGCTTATATGTTATGTTGTGCAGTAGAGGTATCATACAATGGAAAAACTCAAAGTACAAATACCTTAAAGTTGTACTCGAGTAAATGTACAGCTGCGTTGGTATCCGTCCTCAGAGTTGTGTGACCGTGTGAAGTCTGTAAGAGAAATGTGACCTGACACACTGCTCACGTGTTAAAGCTTCTCCTCTTCTGTCGTGTGCAGCAGCAGCCGCAGCTGGATGATGGTCGCTGTGCTGCAGCTCTCTGTCGTCCGCAGCATCCTGTTCTTTGTCACTCTGGTCCTGTGGACAGATGAACAGTACGACTACGGAGATGTGAGTCATTCATTCACAACACAACCTTTGAGCATCTCCTGTGTTCTCATGGTTGTGAAATCACATTATATTGTTTTTAGTGTTTTATTACATTAAAATATTTATATATAATACTACTACTACTAGTGTTTGAGCATTTATTCCATATCCTTGGTATCAGACGTCAGTTTCCTCCACTAGTTCGGTCTTTGTCAGCGCTGGTTGAACCAAAACTCTTACTTGTCACTAGTTGACTAGTGCAGAAAATTGTAGGTCACTAATTAACTAGTAAGGTGAATATGTGCTTGACTAGTTAACATGCCAGAGCTTTTGCAGCTCACTAATTAACAAGTCAGACTTTGAGCTTTACTAGTGCGGTCCAGTGGGCTACTAGTGCATGAAAAAGCTGACTAGTTGGGACTTTGATGCCAGTGCAGCGCTCGGTGTAACTGGTAAGGCTTTTACTGGAACTAGTTGGCCAAAAGTGCGACTAGTTGCTGAAAAGGTGTAACTGGTAAGAGTTTTTGTTAGTTTTATTAGTGCAGCCAAATATCCAACTAGTGCTGCCAAAGATGAAACTAGTAGAGGAAACTTTCTTCTGATATCAAAATGCTCAAACGGCTTTCCATAATTACGCTCAGTCGCTCAGCACTAGTGAGCAATTGTGCGCAACTAGTGAGACATTTGTTTAATTGCGTTTTGTCACATTAGTTGACATTTTCATCTTACTAGTTTGAAAAAACTGCTCACTAGTTGACATGCACGTGCAACCAGTTCAACTAGTGATGTGATAAAATGTCACTAGTTAACATGTATGACAGTTGCAGCACTTCACTAGTTTTAGTAAAATGAACATGTATAAAACATGCCAATGCATGAAGTTCTGCTCTTCATATCAGAAGTAGGTTGTCTGAGACCTCAGACAGAGTTTATGCAGATTTTGGAGGGAAATAGTCTTGGGAGTGTGTTATTTGGTTTCATGGCATGCTTTGAAGCATGACTGAATGAAGTTCATTCAGAAGAAAACATCCTGTGGGTCACTTTCAATGTGTAGAGAGACTGACAGAGGTGAAGAGGTTAGACAGTTGGTTCATTGGGATCAGGGAAAAGCAGGCCACATGCAATACATTATTCTTGACAATTGATAATTAGTTTAAGCAATTTTTTTCAAAAAAAAAAAAATTCAAAGATTTGATTTGTTAAATGTGAGACTTTGCTGCTCTTTTGTTCTCACATCCTTGTAAACTGAATACTTTTCAGTTTGTGTGTTTATTAGACAAAAGAAAATGATGTCACTTTGTGCTCCAAGTGCCTGTTGTCTGATGTCTTATAGACCAATCGATTAATCGAGAAAACAATTAGCAGATCAATAGATACAATAAAAGATTAACAAACTATTATTATCATTATTGTGAGTGTGGGTTTACATGAGTGCATTCGTGTCAACAGGCGAAGGTAGATGTGTGAAATGGAGGTCCATCTGGCTCTTTTTTCATTGTTCACACAAATCTTAATTTCATTTAAACAAACAAAATTGAAATCCTCTGTCTGAGTGGGCTGACTGTACAGCACCGGATGAGCTGAAGGATAAAATCAGTGCAACCATCATCTTGTTCTGCAGGTGGATTCGGTCGACCCCAACCTGTATGTGAACGGTATCATATGTGTGTCAACCTTTGTGTCCTTCTACGGCCATCTTCTGTTTTACAAAGCCACCAAGAGTGCTTTACATGGCTACGGACTGAGAGCCAAGTTCATCTGCATCATCCTGGTGTTGGTGCTGTGCGGCCTGCAGAGTGGCATCTTGGAGACCATGGGTGCTCTGGAGGTTGTCCCCTGTACACCACCCTTCTCTGTCCTGGCAAGGTCCCAGCGTAAGTCACTGTACACAATGTCCTCTTCCAGAACCAGTCTCCGGTCATGTTTATTATTCTACCTGTAGTTTAGGACACTGGTTCCCAACTGGTGGGTTGTGGTTCTAAAGTGGACCGCTGGTTCATTCTAAGTGGGTTGCGAGCATTTTGGTCAACTTTGAAAAGTAGCAAGTTTCCAGAACAATTCTGTCATTTTGAAGAACCACTTCTTTAGAGTACAGGTGACCTATCAATGCTGGCTTTGTGGGTCATGTGACCATCGCCTTGCATGTCCGTTGACTGAAGCGATCTTTCCAGAGATAGAGACAAAGCTGTTCCAAGACAGGTTGATCAAAACTGACACAGAATATATTCAGCTTGGTTTTTCTGAGACTGAACATGAAAGAGAAGAAAAAAGTAAAAAAAATGGCCTGGATTTAAATTTTTTGTTCTCTTCATCATTTTCAGCACTACAGCTGTTGTATTGCCCTGTTCTTTGTATCAGGTCTGTTTTACATGTTTCAATAGTAGGAGGGTCTAAACAGTTTAAAATAAGATGGAATTAGTTGTAACTTCTGTCATGAATTGATTACTGAATGGGCCCAGGACCCCAGATCCAGAGCCTCTGTTTGATGACGCTCAGTACTGACTCAGTCAGTCAGTCAGGAAAATCCTGATCTCACTTTTTTAATGCTCAGCAGCTGCAGTAAACCTACATTATAATTAGTAAAGCAATATAAATATATTTGAGTTCAGAACAGCTCTGCTCTAAGAATGTATAACCTGAATCACTGGTTTTCTTTGATGGTTTTGTATAAATGTTTTTTTTTTCTCTCAGCATCACACATGAAAGCATCAAGACAAAAACATGAAATATCTACAGTGTATGTTTGCATCAAGACCTGAGTACCATAGCAAATGCATGTTCAAATAAAGCACTGATATAGCAGTGTGAAAAAAGTGCAGCCATTCATAAGTGGCCTAATACTTTCTTGATACTTCTTGTTGCCTGGTTCTCAAAAGGCATTATGGGAAATGTAGTTTTTTTGTTTTGTTTTTAAATAACTATCTTTGTACACATAGTGATTGTAGAGATGGATAGTGGCCTTCCAACCCTTCAAATGTGTGTTTGTGCTTGTGCTTAGTGATCTACCACTACTGTGTGATTGTGGAGATGTTCTGCATCGGCCTGTACGCCCGCCATACTTTCCGCAAGGTGGAGCCAAGCATGGTGGAGGATGTGGAGGGCCCAGTCAGTGGCTGGCAGATGGAGAAGGCCGTTCAAACAGAGGATGTTCAGATGACACATCACAAGCCCAGTCTGGTATTAGATGAGGCCTGGCCCAGCCGCTGCCTTTTCAGCGGCTCCAATCCCGGGTATAACAGCGACAGCGAGGACAGCCTGTGCAGGATAGAGCACGCTCCTCTGGACGGTTTCCCCTTCCCCTCAGCCACAGGTCAGCAGCCAGTGGAGCCCAGGCCTGCAGAGGAAACTGAACGAGATCTGACCCACATAACAGTCAGTGCTGACATTAATTATCAGGAATCTAAGGATGTTACTATGGTTTGACCAACTGTGGAGGAGAATCAACAAAAGACAAAATAAGGCTAAGCTTCACCACTGAAGATTCTGGGACTGGCTCCCAACAGAAATCAATCATCAAAATGATGTCAACATGTTTTTAAAAATACATTGTTAAAAGTTTTGTGTTATTGAAACCAAGAAAAAGGGTCTTAAGGGAAATATCAGAAAGACTCCTTTTTGTCTCAGCCAGCTGGAGGGGCGGGACAGTGTCTGTTTGATTGACAGCAGCTTGCAGGCCGTCAGAGCGCCGGTATTAACAAACTTTTGAGCTACAAGTCATGGACAGGCAGTGTGTTACTAGTAGTGGTATTGAAGAGCGTCCTACTTTGGTTGACAGGAGGGTTGTGAAGGACCGTCTGACGTGTGTTGACCCATACAGGTAGACCCCTGAACCCGCATCACTGTGTTGGTCTGAATGAAGCATAAGGTAGCCATTACATTACATTACATTTAGCAGACGCTTTTATCCAAAGCGACGTACATATGAGACTGATACAACACAAGCAAGGATCTAGTCAGGAGACAACAACACGAGTAAGTGCCATAAAGCTGAAGTTTGGGCCCGATAGGACGTAGATGCCAACAGGCAGTGCAACAAGGCAATGATTAGAGTGCATAGGAGTATGTTTTTTTTGTTTGTTTGTTTTTTGTTTTTTTCTCCCTACAGATCATCAAGTCCAGTGAATGTTTGTTTGGTGGCTCGTTCAACAAGCTAAGCTGCAGGACAAGACCTGCGTTCATATTTGTAAGTTATATTGTTGTTCAGAGTCTGTGTGTTGTGTAGCAGGATGCGATCAGGCTCAATGTGACCATCTGCTCTGCGATGATATAACGCCACATTATCTCTTTATGCAAGATTTGATTTGCTGTATCGAAATATGGACTCCAGTTATGTAGATGGAGAAGGAACATTTTTTTAGACATATTTTTTTCCTCTTTGTTTTGGCCCTCCATTCACATCCACAAATTCTATTTTTCACATCCAAAAATGCTTTTCAAAAAAACTAGCATCATGTTTTAGTGTGCGGAAGGAAAACCAACCTCTTCTGTAACGATGGGGCCTGTGGACCTGCTCATATGTGGTCCCTGGTAAAGGCTAACTTTCTGATGTTTCTCTTTCTGAGTTTTTTTTTTCAGTGATCATTTATTTTAAATTCCAATACAGGAGATCACATAATACAGCTGTTGTCATTAGTGTGGACTGTGTACTTGGCGGCCAACGGATTTTCGTTTTGAAATAAGAAAACCAAAATCTTGTTTTTCACTGTTATTGTTATATCTATATGATCTGCCCCTACTGATAGATAGATAGACACATACATACATACATACATACATACATACATACATACATACATACAGGGAGTGATTTGTGAAAAAATCACAAGGGGGATGTTTTTGAAACGTTTTTATTCATGAAAAGAAATCAGAACCACAGTGGGCCTTATACACTTTGAAGCCTATTAGGCTATTTCTTGCAGCTGTTACAGTAACATTTATAAGATAATTATGGACTTTAATAAAACAATTGCGAAACTTGACCACTGAATTTGCAAGAATATCTTAATCCATTGTTGAATTCATCCTGTTATCAATGTGATCATATACAACAAAACAAAAGGCTAAATGAGGAAGGGAGGGACTCCATACATACTCCTACACAGATAAAACTGTTATATTTCAACACAATACAGTCTTTACACTCACTTTTAACCTTTCTTCACAAAACCTATCTACTTGTTTTCATAGAAGTAACAAATCGACAGGTAAACATGCTTCTCAGATTCTTTGTATTGCTTCTGAAAGACTGTTTCAGCATTACTTTCACAAAGCTTGTGCTGTTTGTTGTGTGTCGACAAAATATATTGACACACCTATTCTTGAAGAGCACCTGATTTTTTTCCTTCAACATTACCAACACTACTTTCCCTATTTTTTCCTTCATATATTGACACACCTCTGCAGGACCATCGTGAAGTGATTGTCAGAGCTGATAAGAAGTCACAATAGCAGTGATGACGTGCAACAGGCAAGCAAATATGCAAACAGAGAAGCTGAGAGCTTTGAAAACATGGCTTCCAAAAACACACAGCATGCTCAGGACACCCTACTTATTTATGTGTTGCATTGTCCAAAGGCTGACTCAACTATGCCGGCCACTACAGTCAGAGATGTGTTAATATGGTGTCTTGCTGCCTGTTTATCCACACATACATGCTTGTGCACTTGCTGTGCTCAGTAATGTTCTTAGTGCATGAGTGTCTGATTTCTCTAACAAGACATCTTTCATGCTAATATGTTACTCAGTGTGTATGTATCCAATTTTCATGTTGAAACCAATGAACATCTTTTGACTGAATACATTTCTCACAAACATATTCAATTAAATAACAATTAAAAAAGTATAGTTCACATTCTTCTCAAACTGACACTGACACACTGATAAACTAAAAACTAGTAAGTAATTTGCCTAATTCTTATTCTTAAAGACAACTTTTACTGCTTGTCAAGAGTCTCTTTCCATTCTGTGATGGTCTGTCCAGATGCTGGACAGAACCAGTTTCCCTTCATCTGGGTATGGCCAGTGCTTTTGCTTTTGGACTGACCACATGTTCTACACTGATAATAACAGCCCGCTTTTTTGGTGGCTCCCCTTTTGCCACTTGCTCCTGGTCTTCAAGTGCTGCCTTTTGCTGTCTCCATTTTCGGTGACAATTCAAGTGGACCGATGACTAATCTGATGATGACGCTGTTGCCGTTGGTGGTATATTGTACTGATGAAACGGGGCTGAAGGGTAGTATTGCTGAGAGGGAGGTGGAGGTGGCTGCGAGGATCAGTCAGGGTATGGGGCTGGTGGTGGTTGACTCAGCTCATATGAGGACCAGGCAGGAGATGGGGCTGGTGGCAGATGACCCTGCTGGTATGAGGATGAGGCAGAAGAACCAGGCCACGCATACGACCCAGGAGGACAGTGTTGTGCCGAGCCAGTTCTGACGCTGTGGTGCGGGCGTATCACTGCCTCGCCCTCCTGATTTACTGGCTCCTTAAACTTCATGACTTCTGCAGAATGGGGCTCTCTTGCTTTTGGCAGGAAATCCTTAGCCACAGAGACCATCTGGGGAAGCTGCACTCCTTGCAGTAATGAGTCTGTTCTCTTCTGTCTTTCATGCAACCTAGAAAAAATACCCTACAAAACATTTACTATTTCAGACAAGCACAATTGCAAAGGTTATGGCTAAATCAAATCCTTCCTGGTTAAATGTAATTATGTTAAAATAATTAAATATTAATAAAATAATAATAAAATAAAATTAATAAATTATATTTCTCAAGCGCAGCTGTTAAAGTGAATGTAGGAAGCCAAAAACTAATCTCACCAAGAAGACACTGTAGTGTTGTTGATAGTAACTAGCACCAAGTTGGTCTGGTCCTGTATCACCCAGCTGTCTTTGAGCAGTTGTTTAATGTGGCGGTACCTTTGGACTGTGGGATGGGCGAGGTTTTACCCTTGCAGTCTTTTGGCCTATTTCTTGCTTGCTGATACTCCTTCAAAAGCGTGAGGGAAACACAGTCTGAAATTCTGGTGTCAGGTCTCTGGGCAGCCTGGCCATGGGTCATGAATGGAAGGAAAAAGACAATGTAATCAATATTATACAACAGGCAGTTCCAGTCCGTTAATTTGATTGGACAAGCGTTGTATGAATCATGATATACAGTATAACGCAGTCCACCTGTCAGAATCTGTTACATCATGACTCTGCTTGTGTGATATTGCTTATGAGTAACATGTATAATGAAAATTATGATACATGTGAATTACGTAATGTCTTCATCCACTATAGGTCAGTTCACCTGTCAGCTGCTTGTTGGCCAGGTGCAGAATCACTACGTTTCCTGGAAGCTCTCCACGGCCCTGGCGAGGTCGTCTTCTTACATTTCAGGGTATATTTGGAGGGAGACTCGTTCGTGGCATGTCAGCTGTCTCTGTGGTTGATAATGCAGTTATTGTGCCGTTGAGGTTGACGAGGTACTCTGCCAAATTATCAACTGCGTCCCATCCAGGAAAACCTCTTGCATCACATCAGCTATCAGCTGAAAAATGAACAACCACTTACATATATCATAGAATATACTGTATTTCCCCCTTGGGGAATTTTGTCTTGGGCTCAGTGTCGCTGCATTTAACAAATATCATTCTGCATTTTACATACAGAGTACATAGACATGTGACACAGTCAACCACATACTAACATTCATATTTACATAAACTCAGGTCGCAAGCGGAGCCGAGCCACCGAATGAAAAGTCATCAGTCACATTACCAGAGCTGATGTGCTGAGGAACTGTCAGCACATCAGCTCAGATTTACTGCACAATAGTTGACGTTTCATATGATGCTCACTGTGTAGATTATTCACTGCATAATCACCGATCTACAGATGCCTATCTGTTTTTTTTTTTTTTTGTCTAGCTGTCAACATCTCCACATTTCTATTTATTTTTGAGACATCGAGTGTACAAACCTATTGATGAGGAGGTTCACACAGTGCGACACCTGCTGGTCATTTTTGGTAACTACTTTTGGTGTGTTTGCTGTTGGTTTTACACCATTGATCTTTCTAATTATGGAATTATTGACTTTACTGACCACAGTACGTCCTGAGGAAAACTAAAGTGTTTTCATTTACAGAAATAATGCCTTGTGGTCACTCAGCTGAACATGAACACGTAATACAATAAAACACTGTTGCATTACTTTATGCACCAGCAGAACATTTGAAAATGACAGACAGCTTGTTCATTTGATATGAAAACATTTTCATTGTCATTGTAGGTCATAAAACAAAATTATGTGCAGCACTTCTCAGTAAGAGCGTAATAATGAATTATTATTCAATTATAATCATCATAGCTGCCAATACAAGTGTGGTCTGTGGTTGTAATGTCTGTCTGTCAGGAGCTAGGGGCCCATCCAACAATTAAAATGAAACATTGAGTGATAAATTTGTTTTGTCAGTAAGAAGGGAAAACAACAAATCAAGCTGAATTTGTGTTTATTGCCCAAATTTTTTTTTTAAAAAAGGAAAAAACAACTTCTTTCTGGTTTCTGCCAGTGTTGTTGTATTGAAGAAACAGTTAAAATGTACCTTGGTCATGGGGGACTTTAAGTGAAAGGAATAATATGACAATGTAAAAATACTCCATAAGAAGTAAAAGTCCTGCATTCAAATCCTACATGAAAGCAGTCAAGTGTTGTTGTAAAAGTCTTGAATTTTATTTATTTTATCATTAATCATTTTATTGTTAATTTAGGATGGAGTCTATAATAAACTGCCTGCCTTCCTGGAGTTTTCAGTCTCCTCTTTGACCTCAGCATGTCACCTTTTCATTCATTCATTCATTGGCCGACATCTAACACAAGGATGACTGTTGTTTTCACCTGTGGGAACAAAGTTTTCATTTTTTTAATCTTCCGCAGGTCTGATGGTTTTGTAGATGCGCTGGAAACCCAAACGGACCCGTCTAGTTTAGTTCCATAGATTATTTTTTGGAGCTTTTTGTTGTTAAATGGTAAAATGTTTCGCTCCACAACAAACAGCAGGCGGACTGTCCTGTACACAGACTCCCTCACTTGACTGAGAATTCAAAGGCTTCGTGTTGACTTCCTACCCAAACCCCACGTGACTACCTGCACCAATGAGAGGGCAGACAGATGACGCTCATCCAATCAGCAGCCGCTAAACTCTACTCTGCTGCAGGATCCTTCCCACCAATGTAGTTTCTGCTATTTTGGCGGCTGTGCGGAAAACATGGCGGAAATTTTAAAAGGTAACTCATGAAGGACGATAATTGATTTTATATTCCATTGTACAGTTATCCACTCTTGTTGTGTGGTTTAGTGTAAATGTAAACCCTTTAAAGACACGGAACGTGCACTCTTTCCTCATTGAGTTGACGTGACGTTGTGCGTTAACCTAACGTTGTATCACGGAGACTCTGGGAAGTTAGTGGTCTAACGTTACAGTGCTCGTGCAGCTCAATGCGGCCTCTGTCTCAGCGTATGAACTCAGAGTTACCGTCATTAAGTTCAGAAATGTGTTATTTATTTTAGGAACCATTAACTGAATAGTTTGTTGTGCTATTTGTGCAGTTTGCGTTGTGTGAGCAGTCTGCTGCGGTTTAGCGGGCAAAACTACTCTGCAAGCTTCACGCGCCATGCCGCGCCACGTAAATGTCCCTAATGGCATTAAATGTGTTTCCTGATTAATGTTTGGTGTTTCCATGATGAGTATGTGTCCAATCCCATACAACCGCTATCAGGACAACTTGTCAGTCACCTTCTTTTAAAACATAATGCAAAGTAACGCGCTGTGTCACTGTCGTCCTCCGCCGCCGTGTTTGGCGGTAGAAAGCGAAAGAGTTATCAAATAAAAAGTAGATTTTATTGAGATAAAATGCTCCACATGGCGGTACATGTATGCCGTATTTACCCATGCATCCAGACAGTTTCAGTACCTATTGAAATAGCGGTATGTTGCTTTGCACTTTGAGCAGTGAGCTGTGGCGGTTTGTGTCGGCTGACTTTTGAAGGGAGTTTGGTGAAGCGTCAGTTCATGTAACAGTAGTTAAAGGGAGATGCTGTGTCAGATTGCAGTGTGCCCTGTAAGCTGTCCTGGGATGATCTTGAAGCCCTGTGTCGCAGAGAGAGGCTGCATTGTAAACAGCTGGGGGTCAGCAGAGCCAACGTCAACGAGTACGAGGTGGAGTTCCTCTGTGACTACAAGAAGACCAAGGTGAGGTTTCACTATTATAACACGACTGTTAACTGACAGCTCACTTCAGACTGTTACAGAGTGCGTCACATGGCCATCACACTGCACAGCAATGCAACAGTTTAGTGCCAAATCCTCGTTATTACAGCAAGTAAAACAATCAGCATCATAAATGACCAGAGTCAAAAATATCCGACACTGATTACAAATTGAAAAGCAGAAGTTTTGCTTTGATTATTGCAAAACTTTTATATTAGATTCCAACACATTAAACAAGTGTTTTTCTAAATTAAAAAAAATAATAATCTCATTTTGACATGTAGTGTCAGACATCTATTAAAGATCAATCTAAATGTAATACAAGTATTATTGTACCAGAAGTCTTGGTGAGGCCTGACGGTGATGATGCTGGAGTGTGAGCGCCATGTTCGACGCAGTCTGTACTATGTTTGAAATGACATGTTATTGTTATAGTAAAAGAAAATGTAATTAACATCATCAGCCAGACAGGATTTAAAAGATCAACCACAACAGATACTATCTATATACTACACCTCCTGAGCCAGGAAGTCTTGATCCTGAACGTCACAGTGTGACAGTTTGATGTCACATCCAGGCTGGGGGAGGTGTGACTGGTCTGACTGGAAACCAGAGCATGGATGTGACTGTACACAGACAAACACTGTTATGACCACAAAAAAACCAGAGTATGTTTGTTTGAAATACTGATGTAATACTGTTTCTGTAACACAATCATTTAATATTGTTCCACATAATCAGGTCGAGTGATTAATGAATTAATTAATGAATATACTGTGAGATATTCAGTGATATCAGTCCCTTAATATTTCTGGTTTAATCAGACCGTTCTTATATTTGCCATTTTGAGTGCATTAGTGCGTTCACACTGACAAGTCTGGCAAATGTAGGGCACTATGAGTCCCCGGATGGTGGACTCATAACGCTGGACACTCGTCACCCTCAGTGGTCACCATCATGGCTGCGTAGTGGAAGGGGAGAGACCATCCACCAAATGTAGACTTTAAAACTAAAAGCTGTTGGAAGCTTTGCTGTAGGATTGTTAATGTGTCACTTTATTAAGCTTTAAAGTAAATAGATGACCAATATGTGTTCAGTTTATCCAAATAAAACCTGTTTGTAAATCTGTTGTGACGTTTTCGGAGATGTGAGGAGCTGCTGGCCAGGTGAGACCAGCCAGGGGGAGAAAATGATCTGATGAACTGATCTGTGTGGCTCTGTGGCTCTAATGTCTTCGTAGCGTTTTGATATGATGTAATTCCTTTTGGGAGACAAATGTTGGTTTCACAGATGAAATCTAACAATTGTAGCATCAGTTTGTCTGGTTCTGAAAGTTCATTTTCTTCATAGACAACGTTACAACTCACAGTTTGAGCACCGCTACGGCCCGAATCAACATGAAACTCTCCCGTTAAATCATCTGTACAAAAGATGAACAACTGTGTTCATTAATAACATGTTGAAGGTAAAAGACTGTGGACCTAAAACTTTCAGGGTAGATTTGAACTGTGACTCCTAAAGTACATTTCAGTAAGAAACAACCAGTTAACGAGCTTAAAATGAATTCACGTGTGCTGCGAGCGTGAGCTAAAGAGTGAATCTGTTCACTTTCAATTTACAACTTCAGCGACAAAGAACTTTGCATTAATTTCTCTCCGATTCGCGTCCAGGGCTTCTTCTCCATAGCAACGGCAGCCGAGGCTCCTGGGTGTTGTTGTTTTCTATGCTGTCTGCTAAAATCACAGATAAAATGTGAATAATGTAAACTGGTCAGAGTATAAATCTGTAGGACTGTTAGATTATCCAGGAGAGCCTCGAGTCTCTATGTTCAGTAACATTCAGGTGATTGTTGATTACAGAACGGGCCCAGACCCAGTGGCCCCTCTCACATCACAACTCAACAACAATCGTCAGACTCACGACACAAAGAAATGATCCAAGTTGATTTAGGAGAAGCAGATGTTGTTTTTTTAATTCTTTGCCTGCATTACCCACAACTCCACCACCAACAGGGAGGTCAGAGGTCTGGGTGTGTTTTTGGGGGGATTGTTGGATGTAACAGGACACAGTGAACTCAGCAGCCACACATTTCTCTGTTCTCTATTTCTCTGTTTAGCATCTTCAGGCTAGGCTAACCCATTGTTGCTAACTTTGGAGCTAACACCCTTCACTTTTCCAGAACTTAGGAGAATAACAGACGAGACTTTTCTTGGTCTTGAGAAGCTGCAGCGTTTATTAACTGACACACTGACAACTTCCTGCTGCTCCGCTCACATTCACCGTCATCCACGGTCACTTCTCTGTCGCTCGCTCTTTCCCACCCGCTATGCAAACATATTACGCAATGTCGAGAGAGAGAGAGAGAAGCAGTGATTGAGCGAGCTAGAGAGAGATTTGGTGTGAATACGGCCTTACTGCTGACCTTCTCCTCTGCTCTGCTCACATTCACCGTCACTTTTCTGACGCTCGCTCACTCGCCGGTACTGCCTTATTCCTTAAAAGGAGTTTCCATGGCAACGACACAGACGTTGTCTCATGTTTCGAAACAGCGCTGCTCAGAGGCTCCCAAATGTTACTGATTTCTGAATGAATGGATATTTGGTTATTTTTGGCATTTAAAAACATATTTTTTGTACTGTTACAGGGGAAACACTGTTATCAGATTTCACACAGACTTAATACGACTTTTCTCACGTAGAACACCTGGAAACAGACGCTGAGGTGGAGAATTGGTGGCATTTCACTTTGAGTTATAAACTTAACCACACATGCTGCTGTAGTATCAACTCTCCTATAGTTCCTGTTGCTCAGTGCAGATTAATTCGTGCTTCATCTTGAGGTTTTTCTAAAGGAAACTGAACTGATGAACATGTCCGGGGTAGAAACTCTCAACAGGCACACACAGATAAGTTCAGATAAGACTGGGTGAGGCTTCACCCTAACAGACTGTTTGACAGGCAGAGCTGCAACTGTTTGGAGCACAATAACAACACAACAACAACACAACAACAACACAACAACAACACAACAACAACACATAAAATAACTTAAATAGAATTCATTAGAGGATCAAACAAGTACAAGTAGTTTGTATCAGTGTAATATTCTTTAATATTAAGTCTGGCGTGCAGGAACACGTCAGACATGATAAAAGATGGATGTATGTTTCCTCTACCTTTGCCTCGCCGCCAACAGGACCCCCCGCCCCTCTTGAAAGCAACCAATAAAAACAAATATAACTGATACTTGCAGGATAGCGGGAGTGCACCGATACACCGATACCAATAACTGCTTAACTGTACGCTGCTATGACAACACTGTTGACGCCAAGTATGCGTGACACGGCCGCCTAGCGACTAGAGACGCCCCTCAACACTGCAACAGTTTCTAAAAGTTATTTTTATGGTCGTCCTGCAGGCGGCCTCCGCTCTCTGTCCTCTCCTCTGTCGCTGGTTTTTGACTGACATCAGCAGGAATATTAATTAGTTATTGACGTTTCCAGTGAGAGATTACTGAGTTTATATTGTGACTCTGCTGTCGTAAACGTTACTGTTGTTGCTCTACACAGAACACCAGAGCTGACATCACATGACAGAAGTTACTGCTACCAGTTAGCAGGTGAGCGAACCGCTAAACGGTGGCGTTTACCTGCAGCCCAGCTGTCAGTTTAACATGATGTGCATTAAAACTGCCGTAGATTTCACAAACACGCTACCAAGAATCAAATCTGTGCGCTAACCGGTGAGCTGGCGACGTCATGATGCTCAACGTTTACCGTTAAAAACAGAGTTTGGTCTCCTGATGTGAACCGTGCAGATAGTTTGCTCTGCTGTGAGCTCATGTTTACCTGACATCCTCGTCTTAGGGTCATTGTCTCCAGCAGATTTAAGATGTAATACCAGGTACTCGCTGGTCAGTGCTGTTAGCCGTCAGCTTCCTGCTAGCAGACTGTGCTCCGTCAAGGAGCTGAACTGATTCGTTGTGCGCTGTGGCTCAATACCAACTATCTCTGTAGAGTCAGACTGTGGAGACATTTTAATCGTTCACAATCTAACATCATCAGATCACACACCCCTAATAGTAGGAGTATCAATAAAACCCTAACGATAGGGCGCCCATCCCTACCTACAATACTAGTAGTTTCTGGGGGTCTGGGGGTCCACCCCCCCTGAAAGAAGTCCTAGGGGAAACACTGTAAGGGATCAGAAAGAATCCAATCTTCTGCTCAAATTGAAGTTGTTGTGTGTTTCAGGAGGAGGAATTCTACCTGGTCAAATGGAGGGGCTTCCCAGAGTCAGACAACACCTGGGAACCCAGGAGGAACCTCAAATGCCCCAAACTGATGAAGCAGTTCCACATGGATCTGGAAAAGGAGCTGAGGCGCCACAAGAGACGCAGCATCCCTAAAAAGCTGGACAAGGAAGTGTCGTTCTTCCTGATTCAGAAAGCCAAACTCCGTCTGAGTCTGCAGCGCTGGGAGGCCCATTTAAACTACACTCGCAACCACCCCGGTCGCATCTTTGTCCAGAATGACGTGGACCTTGAGGGCCCACCGAAAAACTTCACCTACATCAACAATTACAAAGTGGGCCAGGGCATCGTATTAGACGAGATGGCTGTGGGTTGTGAGTGTAAGAACTGTTTTGAGGAGCCAGTGAACGGCTGCTGCCCCGGGGCCTCTCTGCACCGCATGGCCTACAACGACCGGGGCCAGGTCCGGATCCGACCGGGACAGCCCATATATGAGTGTAACTCCCAGTGCAGCTGTGACCCTGACTGTCCCAACAGAGTGGTGCAGAAAGGCATCCAGTTCGACCTGTGCATCTTTAAGACAGAGAACGGCCGGGGATGGGGCGTCCGCACGCTGCAGCATATCAAGAAGAACACATTCGTCATGGAGTACGTGGGCGAGGTAAGACCGGCCAGCACTAGTTAGACCTCGACCAGTGCCGGGCTTTTGGGACTGATATGATACTAGGAAGTAAAGAAATTATGGAATCGATATATCAGCCGATAATCTGATACACATACAGAATATAAACAAACATTTCTCTGTAATGATATTATGTTTTATTATGTATATCATATTACAGTTTAACTGTAAACTTTATTGTATAAAATGACCTCAGGGCACTGAAACAGTAAACTTCACTGAGAACTAATAATTATAAATAACTATAAATAAAAAACACACAACACATATAAAAACATGTACATATATATTACATTTGAATTAAGCAAAAGGATCAAATATACATAAAATACTGACTTTACAACTTTAAAAAACTGAAAAAGTATCACAGTGCATATCAGACGACGTTGACGTCTGACGACGCTGATACTGATATCTCTGATCAGCTGATATCGGCTGATAATATCGGCTGACTGATATATCGATTGGGCTCTAGTACAAATCATCAAAGTCATCAAATGTTTGATAAATTCATTCATTCATACAGGTTGATACCGAGCCCTTAACTGAAAGTACACCACCAGTTTTCAGTGATGTAATAAACCACCATGGAAGTGGAGAACAGCAGCGACGCAGACTGACTGACGGTGTTTCTGCTCCGAGCTCTGACGCCTTCGGCTCCGCTGTTCAATGCAGCGCAGCTGATTAAACTCCTGTTTAAACAGACGTGTACCAGCGTCTCTGCGTCTCTGCGTCTCTGCGTCTCTGCGTCTCCTCCTCTACCGCCCAGTTGACTCTCCGGCTGGCAGCGCCGACAGCAGCAGGTGTCGTAGAAGTTTCCGACTCCCCTTCGCATGAACGTGCACACGCTACAAGTTACTCCTGATCTCCGCTTCAGTTTAAATATGTTAACTGAAAACAGTCGTATTATCTTCAGCTGACCGCAGGATAAATGAATGATGAAAGAATAGTAAAGCAGGAGGGAGATGGTTTCATTTCACTTAGTTTTGTTTTGCAAGTTTCATGAAATTCAAATCTCCTCTCAAGCTTTATTAAACAATTCAAGATGGACACAAACAAAATGTCTTTGCTGACACATCTGGATCCTATTGGTCACTCGTGGCAACAGAGGAGAGACTTTGTCGTTAGTTTTGACATCTACCAAAATCTGACTCATGATGTCACTCAGTTGGTGTATCGGGCAGGAGAGACGCTCCGCGGTGCGTTTTATAACTGAACTGATACCAGGATGCAAACTTTTTATTTCTGACGTTTTCACATCACAAACGATGAACAACAGCATTAAAACATGAGACTCCTGTAGCTGTTATATCAGGTATCACAGACGATAATCAGTCCAGTCTGTTCTCTCTCAGGCTGCATCACTGACAGACTTTAAAACTTATTCTACTGTTGAAGTCTTAATGACCGTCACCAGCTCCGCTCACTGCAGCTGTCAGCCTCGTCGGGACGTTAATAATGTTGAGTACGAGCTTTAAGGCTCAGTCATCCTGCTGATGGAGATAACATGTTCATTAAATCTACCACTGAAGTGATTATTGATTAATCTGTTAGTCGAATGACAAAACACGGATCTGTAACTATTCTGTTCAGTCATTTCAGAGCAAAAATGTTGATTCCAGCTTCTGAAATGAGAGAAATATTATTTTAATATTAAAAGTGATGTAATCTGCACAGACAGCTGTTTACTGTTCATGATGAAGGCCTGCGAGGGCGCTGATGTCAGAATGTATCGACGGTGTCGACATTGATTGATCAGTCTGTCTGTGAGCTCGCCTGTTTCACTGCAGACAGACAGGAAGGCTGCACAATCAAAGAAATCAGTCAATCAATATATTGATTCATGCATCATCATCATCATCATCATCACGTATTTATAAATGCTAACGCTGCATTTACTGGTTCAGTAAATTTGTGCTGTCAATCAGCTGGTGAAGCAGTTTGTGCGGCTGACAGAGACGCTGAACGCAGGTCGGATATCATCATCATCATCATCATCATCATCATCATCATCATCATCACTGCATGATGTTGATGATCTTTCCTCCTCTTCCTCACTCAACAAAAGAAGAGGAGAGTGTTATATCCTGACCTGCGTTCAGCTTCTCTGTCAAATTCTTTTGAAAATTCATGTTTCTGTCATAAATTTGTTTCGCCGTCAGTTTGAACAGTTTTGATGCGAAGTGTTCATCATGTCGTTTCTTCATCATGTCCCCAGAGTGTAAAGGCCTTCACAGTAAATTAAACATTACTGTTGAGGACTTTTGCTTGGACAAAAAGACATTTGATGATGTCAACTTGAGCTCTAGGAACATTTTTAATAATAATAATTCTTAGTTGCAGCTCTTATCAATCTAATTATATTATTTATTTTGTTGGTCATGACTGATATGACGTGGAGCCTTATCATCTTACTTTGATCTTCCTGTTTTAGCAAACAAAAACCCCAAAGTGTTTTAATGAATGAATATGTGAAATAGATATTAGTCATAATTCACAATTGTCTGTATTGTTCAATACAAATAATCAGTGTATGGTTCATTTCATGAGATAGTGTTTCAGCTGAAATGGATGTTTTGTTTGAAGTTAGATGATGTTGTGTAGGGATATCAATGATAAATCACTTGCTGTTAATAATTTAACCGACTAACATATTAACTGATAATACAGAGGATGAGAGACGAGCAGTGTAACTGTCAGGAAATGCTCTGTAGATTAGCTGCAGTATGCGGTTGCGCCACCAGGTGGAGCCTCGTTCATCAGGGTGGTTACAGGAGTGTTTGGTTCAGCGACGCACAAACTGTAAAACAGGAAGGAAGAAAAGGAAGAAAAAAGTCACAGTGTTCCTCGATCTGCTCGCTGTCGCGTTGATGAAAACTGAAACATAAAGTTGTGAAAATTCCACTGAGTCGATGTTTGGCTGATGTCCAGTTTAGCTATCTGAGGCTAATGCTAACGCTAAACTAGCATCTTGAACAGAAGCAGCTGTTCGCTTAATGCAGGCTGAGAGCTGAGTGTCGGACAGCAGAGAGCAGCGCTACGATGCTAACATCCAGGACTAGCAGGACGCTAATCACACGTTTCCAACCAAATCAACACGTTAGTGATGAACTATATAAACGACACTCTGCTCTGAGTGTAAATGCATTTTAGTGGTGGCAGTAAGTTGGAGCGACAGTATTCCAACAGCTGGACTAACGTTAGCTACAGCGAACACACATCACTCCACCATGTAGATCAGGACTGACAGTTATTTCATATAAAACCAGTCAGACTGAAGTCCTGTTTTACATTTATATGATAATGTTACGACTTATTTACTATTGAAGGTTCCAGCAATTTTTATTAAATTTATGAATTGATTTTATTTATTTACTTGTTCGATATATTGAACCGATCTGTAGGAAGAGTCCTGGTTGTTCCAAACTTCTTCCCTTTAAGAATTATGGAGGCGGCTGAGCGGAGCTGAACCTTCAATACAGCAGAAATGTTTGTAGTCTTCATCAGATGCGTACCTCGACTCAACCCCGTCTCTGAGCTCTGCGGACACTTCCTTCCACGTCATGTATCGTCAGCTGTGAGACGTGTATAGCAGGTGTTTTCCTTTCCAAATCTGCCCAATCAATTGGATTTAACACAGGTGGACACCAGTCAAGGTGTAGAAACATCTCAAAGATGATCATTTATATTATTATTGTTATAGTAAATGTGATATTTCAGTTTTCTAAAATCCTGTTGTTTGCGTCGTCGTTATGGGGTAATTGAGTGTAGATTGATGAGGGAAAAATGAATTTAAATGATTTTAGTAAAAGGCTGCAACATAACAAAATGTGAAACAAGTGAAAGAGACTGAATACACTTTAAATGATGAGATTAATACTAGAAATACCCTTTTAATATAATTTGATCCAATATGTTCAACATTACACTGTCAACAAGAAGTGAACCCAGTGACTTAAAGTAAGTTTTAAAGGATTAATTCTACTTTTCTAGTCACTTAACGTCCATGTTTGGGTTTAATAACTGATACTGTTACTACACATCAGGTTTCAGTTGTTGTGTTGAATCCAAAATGACAAAATATGAAAATATATGAACATTTTCAGTATTTTCCTGTTTGAACTGTTTCCTTCAGATCATCACGACAGATGAAGCAGAGAGGCGGGGCCACGTCTACGACCGCCAAGGCTCCACGTACCTGTTTGATCTGGACTATGTGGAGGACGTGTACACAGTGGATGCAGCACATCAAGGCAACATCTCTCACTTTGTCAACCACAGTGTGAGTGTCGTAAACTGTGTAGAGAACTGCAGGAGGTTGAAGGGTCGCAGCGCTGTGTCCCGACACCGGGGCCGTGTTCGAAACCACAGACTAACGTACTATTCATACTGAGTATGACGTCACACTGAGTATGTAGTGCGTTCCAACTGCATAGTTTGTGGATTTTGTGTATGTGAGAAATACCTGGATGTATTCTACATTAGCAAGAATTTCTGAGTATGTGGCGTGAGCTTACTGGACGTACTCAACTGCCCCACAATGCATTGCGTCTCTTCAGACTACGCAACGGAGGAGATGAGCCAGGCTAAAAGCTTCAAGGTGTAATTTTGGTGTAATTGTAATAGGACTGTTAATATGCCACTTTATTAAGTTTTAATATTTTTTCAGGAGAGAAAGTAACCATTTAGATTCACAATATGGGGTCAAGTTATCCAAATAACGCCTGGTCAATAATGTGAGCCGCCGCTGGCCGGGACCAGCCGCTCATCTCAGCTGCTAGCAGCCCGACTCCTGAGATGATCTGACGGTCAACGTCCGTCGTCATCTTGGGGAGAACATGATCCCTGAACTGATCGTTGCAGCTCTTTGTTACATGATATAACACAGAGCTATATATGCTTGTATGAACCTGGGCTGTGTGTAATAGATCACAGAACATTAATTAATATTAGATCCTGACCGAACCTGTCGGTGTGTCTGGATATTTAAATAATCAATGAAGTTACACCGATGTGCCTCTGCGGGGGGGGGGGGGGTTAATAGTCGGTAACCCCGGACCCCCACCTGAAATCATGTTCCCGCGGTTACGTATCTGACTGTACTGAGACAAAATAATCTCAACTCAAAGCTCCACTAACAAGAGAGCTGCAGTAAATGATGTTATTCAGTCTGTAATGTAACTGGAATAAAAATCCAAACTGTTATGTAGCTTAATAAAATAAAACGAAATTTAATATAGACTGATCTGTTCATTTTATTAATTTATATTTATTGAAATGTGGTGACAGTGTGTAGAGCCGTAGAGGCAGCGCTGCTGTTCTGTCCAGTAAAAACATGAAGCTTCACTTTACAGTCAAACTAATGTTGCAGCTTCAATTGTTAGATTTCATCTGTGAGACCAACATTTATCTTCCAAAAGGATTTATATCATATATCTAAATGCTGCAGAGACATCAGAGCCAGCGGTGAATCACCAGAGAGCTGCACAGATCAGTTCATGGATCATGTTCTTCCCGGGATGACGACGCAGGAGTCGGGCTGCGAGCAGCTGAGATGACGGGCTGGTCCCGGCCAGCGGCTCCTCACATCTCCGAAAACTGACCACACATTGTTAATCTATATGGTTACTTTCTCACCTGAAAAAATATTAAAAATGAATAAAATGACATATTAGCTACAACGAAAATTACAACAGCTTTTAACCTGCTTTAAAATCTCCGCTATTGCTGCCGGTTGGTGTGAAATGCATTCTGGGATATTTGGCTGCACACTTCAGTGTAAACAGTCTGCTAGTGAAGGCATACCTAATCGTTCATTCAGTACGCAGTATGCAGTACATACTGTTTGAGAATGTAGGAGGCAGTATGTTAGGATGTGATTTCAAACACACCTCAGAACTTGTCATCAACACCAGTTCTGGAGGAGCCCAGTTCCCCTGCAGGAAACATAACGTAACCACAGCCCCGGGTTCTGCTTTAGTTCCTGCTGTTGATCATGACTGGCCGGACAGATGTGATGTCACCATCACAACTAATGTTTTCTGATATGAGAGAAATAATCTGCAAATCTTGTTTTGTCATAGTCATAGCTGATAATGTTTTACTGCTGCCTCTGTATGGAGCAGGACAACCGATACCGTTAACGACAATAAAGCTTCTCATTTAACGCAGGTCTACAAGAAGTAACCACTGAATACACACAACGTTTAGTTTACTAAGAGATGGCCGATATGCAAAGAGAATCGATACTGGATCATTCAGATAAAAATCATGATTGATGGGAAGATTGTTTATTTTTAATAATCTAGCTGTATGTACATCTGTAGAGTAAATGTGCAGTGATCATGACGCAGTTTATTCAGTCAGACTGGTTCAACAGTTCCTCACACCTGGTTTTGCTCTTTTCGCAGTGTAACCCCAACCTGCAGGTATTCAACGTGTTCATCGACAACATTGACGAGAGGCTCCCAAGAATCGCTTTGTTTTCAACACGAGCCATTCAGGTGGGAGAGGAGCTCACCTTCGACTACAAGATGCAAAGTAAGTGACGTCTGACTCAGCAGATTTAAACCAGGACGTCCGCAGATCCCTCAAAAGGTCTTAAAAGGTTTTAAACTAGGTTTTTAAGATTTAAGGCCAGAAAATGTCTTAAACAGTATCAGTTTTAACTATGAAAGATCTTTGGAGATGATGTCTAGACTCACGGAAAATCCTGCTGACCTGCAGGATTAATGTTTTGCATTTAAACATCTGTTGGTCTTTGACGGCGGCGTCCTTCAGGAAAGAAGCTCCTTCATTCTTTTCCAGATTCTCAGCCCTGAAATTTAGATATTTTTCTTTCTTTTTTTTCAGGTTTGGGGTGAATTCATGATTTAATCGATGTGTGTTTGCAGATTGAAACATGATTTTAAGTTGCAGGTCTTTGGTTGTGTTTTAGAACAATGTGAGAATTGAGCCCTTTTGTTGTAGCAACTGTCATCAGGTCAGGAAACATCTGTAGTTTCATCCCAAGAACCTCCATCAAGCCTTTCTCTCTCTAATCCACATACCTCTGCTTCCTCACAGACCTGGTTCCATTGTGGTCACCGGTTTATCAACAAGTCTTTCTTGGCGGCATGATGATCAAAATATCAGTTTTCAAAATATCAAGATTTGATTGTTGTTTTCTACATGTAAGCTGTCCGTCTTTAGTCTTCTACCGATGTGTGACTGTAAGCTAAGTCCAGTGAAAACCACCAGACTGGTTTCACTGGTCTCTAGAGGGCTGTGGTTCTGAATCTGGGTAAATCTGCTAAATGCAGAACTACTTGAAGTGGATGCTTCGGTTTTTCTAGATCTGAGCAACCTTTAAGTCCTTCATATAAAGTGAGTCAGCAACAGTCCACTGCTGGATCCCTCGGTGTCCTGAACTGTGTTTGGCTGCTTCCACACAATCTAAACGGGTGTTTGGAGCTCCAGAGACATGAACCACACAGAACCACAGTGGGCCGTACAGGCTGCTGGACTGGACACATCATCACAGCTAAACTCTTTCTGGAGTTTGTTCTGGTGGCCGCTGGCTGCTACCGAAGCCTTCTGTCTATGTTTTACATCTACATATATATCATCTCGCTGCTCTTTGTTCATATGAATCTTTACTGATGAAGGTCTGAGGACCGAAGCGTCGTTAGTTTACTCTGCAGGGTCAATAGTCAGCTGAACGTTTAGAGGTGTGTAGGTCAAACTGAGAATATGAGATTGAAAATAACTTGCCAACCTGACTTTTGTTTGTTTCCAGTTGATCCAGTCGACACAGAAAGCACCAAAATGGACTCCAGTTTCAGTTTAGCGGGACTCCCCAGCTCTCCGAAGAAGAGGATTCGAGTGGAGTGCCGGTGTGGATCAGACTCGTGTAGAAAATACCTGTTCTGACACGGTACCACTGGTAACAGAACAGTCATCCGGGGAAAGATGTGGAAAATTGTACAGATTTTTATACAAATGTTTCTTTTTCTAGACTTCATGAAAGCTGAAGTCCAACATGTGAACATGACAAACTGCAACCTAACATACTCCGACAGAGTGCAGAGCCTCTTGGTTTCCCATCAACTGAACACTGCATCAGTGCTTTAAGATATCTTTCTCCGTCCCATTTTAAATTTCAGGATAGATGATAGAAGAGTGATCTAGCGTGTATATTAGCCCGTCCATACGGAGTGCAGCACATGAATGAACGGCCGTTTACTTCTTCATTGAACCTTTACTGTCGCTGGTTATTTGCCCGAGACTTTTCCTGACATGTGGGTGATAATTACTACAACTTGGGTCTTTGGTGTGTTTTGACTTGTCAGAGCGCTGTAGTGATGTCACTGCGGGTGGGAGACAATGTAATAAACTGGAAACTTATAATAACTGCACTGTGTTAATAATCTACATGAATCCAGGAGGCCACGTACGGATTAAACCAGGTAAACTAAATGTACAAGGTAGATATTCAGTGACGGTGTTCAGTGTGAGTTTGGTCTGATCCGCTTGGCGGACGATGAGATGGATTCAGCTGCTGTCAGGTCCGTTATAAACTGTCATGAGCTTTTTAAAAGTATTATTGGAGTCGTATTTTACATGTTGTGGCTACTCTGAGGAACAGATCATTATGTCGACGCCTGAGTGACAGAACGTGGACACTGATGGAAGAGTAATTCTCCAACAAATGATCACACAGTTGTCATGAAAGGTTTTGGGCAAACAGTCGGCACATTCGTAGAAAATAATAGAGATGAAAAGAAACTGTGTCAGTGAGCAGGCTTCCACTCTGGCCGTGTTCAGACCAAACCAGACGCTGCGGCGCACATCTGCAGGGGGGTGAGGTTGTTTATTTGTAATCACTGTGAACCAATCAGAAAATAACGTTTTATTCCTCTCATTCGACTCTCTCTCTCTCTCTTTCTTTCTTTCTCTCGTCTTTTTCCGTTAAATGACAGTAAAGTCTAACTTTACTTTTAAAGTTATCAAACAAAAGGAAACGTCCTCCCCTCGTCCTCATGGCAGCTCTGATCAGTCTGATCGCTGGCTGTGATGTTGGGTTGCGTTTTTCATTCTGGATCAGTTTTCTCGCCACAGGCCTCTGCAGCCCCGCAGCCCCAACGCACAACCCCCCCTCAGTCATCTGAATGGGGGCAGTGCTCTGAGTCAGCGGGGGAGCCAACGCAGAAGGCTCAGCAAAACAATGCAGGGTTGTCCCATTAAACCTCCCCCCCCCTCCAAAACAGACAAGCTGACGTTGACGCCCTCCTCACGCAGCGATTGGCCAGCTGTGTGGCGGTGAGGGAGGAGTCAGGAGTCAGTCTTCTCTCTCAAGCCTTATCATTCATAATGCAACTATTTATGTCACTCTTCATGTGAACAGCCGAGTGCAACACTATGACTGCTGGTGTCCCCCCCCGCCCCCCGCCCCCCTTTGAGTAAAGCTGTTTCTATAAACAGGGACAACACATCCTAACAACCAGTTCTGAACAACCATCCATGGACCCGAACCATCTGAGAGCAAATATGATTCTGTTTCTCTCTAAACTGAGATTTTCTATGTTTTGTTGTTTATCGTTTGTATTTATTTGGACTTGAATTATAAAACACTAAAAAAAGTAAACAAAAATAATAAATTGAGATTCTGTAGTTGTGAGGTTCATAGTGCTTTTATTTCTTTTACCTTCAGTCTCGTCACTCGTGTGGTCGTTGAGGTCTTAATAAGAATCAGAACCGGTTTTTAAGATGTGTTGTCCAGAGTCCACATTGGTCGCTGGAGATAAAACCTGCCATCACACCTTACTGCCTCCCTGATCTCTCTACATCAACTCTTGGTCTTCCTGTGTCCTCGTAGTCCTGATGACACTCTGAGTCTCTCCTCCAACAGTCATTGTGTGGCATTCACTTGATCACATGGAGAGTGAAGTCTGTGAAGTGGACAGGTTGTCACTTTCTATTTGAAAGTTACAAAACTGGATACAGCCCCCGCCCCACCACCACTCCAACCACAGTCTGCCGTCAGAAGGGTTTCAGATGATCTGACAGGCACTTCAGGTCTTTAGTCTTCAAACACCTCTGACTTGTCAGTGTTGAGCTGTGACCGCCTTTCCACTCCTAATCAACATGTCATGCAGATCTACCAGAGATGTGGTTTCCATGCAGTCAGCTTGCACCTACAGACAAACTGCTGTGAGGAAGTGACTCGCTGGGTGTGTCTGTGTGCTCGGTGCTCCCGTTACCAGCCACAGAGCTGGAGGATCATCCGCACATTACAAAATATAGTTTTCTGGACATGTTTCATACCTGGATACTACTTCAGTGTCATTGTGGGGGAAACTCTGTTTGGGTTAAAGGCTCAGTTCACCCAGATTACAACAAAAAACTATTTCCCACTTACTTTCTACCAAAGAAATGGTTCCCATGAAAACTGACTCAACTTCTCAAGACTCAACTGATAAAACTCAAACTATCTGCATGGCCCAACACCAAGAGGGTAAGTGGATCTTTTTAGTTGTGATTATGGTGAACTGGCCCTTTAATGGTGATGTGAGTTGAGGGGGATCTATAATTACAATGTCTATCTACTTTGGGTCGCTCTAGTGATTGTATACAGTATGTATTTTGTGGTCAAATAGCTGATTGTTTTACAGTGTGTATATTTAAATGTTTTAGTTATTAATGCTTGTTTTTTATCAGTGTGATTTTCTTATAGGTGAAGAACAAAAACAATGTAAATAAATGGTTATAAAGATAACAGGCTACCTTTTTTCATTGTTGGAGTTTGTTTTGCTAAATTTTATAAGAAAGTGTTGAGTGTCTTGTAGTCTTCACTCTCAGAGTATGAAACCCTCTGGACCACTAGATGGTGCTTTAGACCAGATGTAGCTTCACAGACACATTGAACAGGAAATGTTTGAGTTTCACTTCCTCCTGTTGTATCAACCAACACAGTGCAGCGCATGGTACACCCCGCATCCATCTGCTCATTATCAGGACAAATACATGAAACGAGTGATGGAAAAATGTAAACGTTTAGTCTTCAGGGAGGACTGGTCCTTCATACTGGCTGCACTGGTGAAACAAGTAGACAAAATCATGTAACTACAACTAAAGCATCACCAACACTGCTGAATCTGGGTCATGAGTTCCTCCTATTGTTAGGTCCCCAGTCGAAGGGAAACCGCTCTTCCCAGTCCCAACAACCGTCAAAGGTCACTGTAGCAGTTTATTTTACAGAGTTGAGCCCAAAACAACAAACTAAAGTAAACTAAACCCTGAAAAAAGGGCTTCTCACTCTTACTAACTATGACTGCTACTTACATTTGTGCAAATATTTACAACGTACAAGGATCTACCGTCTAACAGAGACGAACATGCGTAGCAGACCTGGCTGGACCGATCACATACATGTGACTAACACACACACTAAAGTTAGCAGGACGGGCGCCACCGTTGGAAATGGGAGAGAGAGAGAGGGGGGAGGGAGCCGGCATCAGCTGGAGTTTAAATCATCTGCCCCAGCCAATCAGCCATCAGCTATCCCGGCACCCGGGCCAATCAGGGAGCAGCACCTGCACGCAGTCAGAATACACACTAGAGGGGTGAGAGAGAGAGAGAGAGAGAGAGAGAGAGAGAGAGAGAGAGAGAGAGAGAGAGAGAGAGGTTATTGTAGAAGCAGAAACACAGTAATGACTGAGGGTCATAACACTGTTGTGATGTCACATATCACGCTTGTATGTACACAAGTTAGATTGAGATTTGAGGTGAAACTTTATTCAGCAGATGAACTGAAAACAAACATCCAACGAAGGAACAAGAAGCAAAACATTTCTGAGTGAAGCCGATGTCGAGTCCTGTTCTCTGGTAAAGGATCTGATACAGCAGCACGTTGAGGATCCTTCTTGCATAATATCTTCACATAATTATGAAATTATCCTGATTTATCCTGTAGTGATGTCATGTTTACTGCCAGAGTAAACATGACGGGAAGTGTTTAGATTTGATCTCCTGGTTTGAAGAACATGTTCCTTCATGTTTGATGTCTTTTAACTTTGATAGATGAACACTGTTGTGTAGAATGAACTAACAGTAATAAAACATCTTAACAGTAAAATAATCAGAGACCTCAGACTAAACTGATGAAAACGAGGTCTCGTTTCTTATCCTCTTAGACCTGAACGCAGCATTTGATACAGTCGGCCATGATATCCTAATCAATCATCTGGAGAGGTGCGTCTTTCTGTCTGTGTGTTAAACTGATTCAAAACATCAAAGGGAGAAAGTTTTATGTCAGCCTTGGAGATCTCGTGTCTGAGGAACATGACATCTGCCTTGGTCTTGATGTTGTCTAAGATTCAAGTCCCACATTAATAAAGTGACAAAAATATAATTTTTCCACTTTAGAAACAAGTAGAACGACCTTTTATAAACCAAAAAGATGCTGAAAAACTAATTCATGCCTTCATTTCTGGCCTCCCCCCAAAAAACACTTCAGCTCAGTCGAAACTCTGCAGCTCGGCTATTAACCAGAACCACAGAACCACTTCCTGTAACATTTAGAACTGACTTTAAGGTCCTCCTAGTTACATACAAAGCCCGTAATGGCCTAGGACCAAGCTACATCGCTAACTCCCTTGTTAACCTTTTGTCTTTAAGAACACTGCGATCATCTGCTGCTGGTTTATTGGAGATTCCAGCAACAGAAAGAAAAGCAGAGGACAGCTCGCTAAACATTTTTAAAATAAAGCTCCAAACTTATTTCCTCACTTTAGCTTTTAATTAGCTTTTCTCTCAGTCAGCTTCACAGTTCTTTTAAAACGTTGTATTTTACTTTATATATTCTTTGTATTATATGTTTATGTTTATGTATTATTCAGTATGTATTCTATTTTATGTGTCAGAGGGTTTTATGTTACATAGGTACTGAGGTCAGTGGTTGTGTGACTGTGGTGTGTTTTTTTAACCCCACAGCACCACTAACGGTGTTTTTTTCTGGGGCAGCTTCGGGTTGAGCCCGACACAGATAAGACCCACAGTGAGGTTAAACCTGTGGGACGACGTTCTGGGGGAAGCTGAAAGAGGCTTATTTCAGTTAATCAAGACCGGAGGCGAGTCTGCGTCCGTTGGGCAGAGGGAGTTCATTATGAAACCTCGGCGCCGATTTACAGATTGTGTACAGATGGTGAAATACTTTGAGTTACACATTCTGTATATTGTATTTTCACTTTATTTTATTATTATGAAGTGGGTTTATCTTCTATCTTATGTCACATTAGTGTTGTCATGCAGGGTTTTTATACATGTTTTTATGTTCATGTGAAGCACTTGGTGCCTGTAATTTCTTTTGTTGGAACGGACTTTGAGCTGCATTTCTTGTATGAAATGTGCTATACAAATAAAGTTATCATGATTATTATTAATGTAAGGCAGGTTAGCTTGAAATGAGGGTTATGACATCACAGTCAGTCCTAACTCAGTGAGTCAGGTTGTGATTGGTCCCGTCAGCGGTGCTCTAAAGACTCCTCCAGTGAGGATGTAGGCCAGAGTGGTGATCAGTGTGTCCACCTCTTATTGGATTTGTGGAGGATCAGGACTTCTTGAGCTCTGAGTGAAGAGACACAGGTGAACAAGCCAGATGGTCTGAGTCTGGGTCAAATGACTGAACGATGTGCTGTCTGATGTTTGGACTGGTTCAAGTCTGTCTGAAAACAACACAGGCCCACATGTAAGAGTCTTGCTGCTGTGAGTGAGTCCATGTCGTACCAGAGACCATGTGTTGGAAGTATGGTTGAAACATTTCTGCTTTTTGAACGTTTGAGGCATCCACAGGATACCATTTAATTTCTGTATGATATGAAAATCATAACTTTAACTTACTAAAGGCTGTCCGATCATAGAAAACACATTTCTGACATTAGATTTGACAATTTTTGGAACTTTCTGATTTCGACAGTCAGTCATTTCACAGATTGTCCAGTTGTTTCCATTTCTACAGTTCATCACATCTGGCCTCTGTGACAGCGAGCTTTTCATCCCGCCTGTGTGTCGACATTCACAACAGATACACAAACTCTGTGTGGTCAGAAGACACTTCGTACAAACTAGTTCATTTCAAGTGTAACTGGCCGTGTTGTGAGTTATGTACGTATTCACAGTTAGCATCAAGGCTACGTTCATCTTTGTCAATGTTACATTATTGTTCCACAGTGTTGCAGCAGAAATGCAGATTGATTCAAAACATCTGCACTGTGTTACCTCATAATAGTTCAGTTCATGCAGACTTGAAGTTTACTGTGATAGTTTTCACAGCTGGATCCAGTCTTGATGGTGTACATACTGAGAGGAATAGAAACCAATGTAAGTTAGCAGCTACATACATGGTTTTTAAACATCTGTGATGTAAAATACAGACGAACCACTGATGTGATCCTTTTAACAATAACAATTTGATCTGACTACAGTAGTTTCTGCTCCACCAGATTAGTGTGTCAAGTTTTGTAGCTTCACAGATTAGCATGTAGCTTTAACAGAAGCAGAAACATTTCAGTTTAGAGGAAATTAAGTGATGAATCTGTTTCTTTAAAATCATATTTCATTCCTGCTGATTAAATTTTGACTCAATATTATTCAGTCAGTTGCTGAATATTTCTGCATCAGTATTCATCAGGTGTTCAGCTCCTTCCAACATCCTAAATGGAAGAATTCATCCTGCAGGTCAGAATATTATCCACACGTCAACCTCATACACAAGATACTCTAATATCAGGACTGTAAGAATATCTGCTGTGTGTTGATTTTCTCTAATCTTTGATTTTTGCTGAAATATTGGATCATTTGAACATTTATTGAAATGAAAGCATGTGAGAAGTTTAGAGGGAAAAATCACTATTTGGTGGAGCTGTTAACAACTCATAGACATGTGAAATGTGACCCCGACTACACACTGCTTTTTGTAAGACGTCAAAAGACAAAAAGGTTGGAAACCACTGGTTTCATCTGTAACAATGTGTTGTATTTTAAAAGCTTGTTATATTATCCATTGTGTCAAATCTTCATCTGAAAAGTAACTAAAGCTGTCAAATAAATGTAGTGGAGTAGAAAGTACAATATTTCCCTCTGAAATGTAGAAAGTAGCATCACATGGAAATACTCAAGTAAAGTACAAGTACCTCAAAACAAGTGCAGTACTTGAGTAAATGTACTGAACTGTAAATGTAATGAAAGCGGTCGAAGCGTCATTTTAAGAGCGTTCACTGTAAATAGTTGGAGTGACAGTTGGTGTGAAAGCACCAACCAGAGTTGAAAGGTCTCATATTACTGTGAAAGCTGTGTGGATGTGCTGTGTGCGTTGCCAGGGTAACGGGGACGCTGTCTGTGGACGGAGATGTTGAGTTGGTCTGTAGACAGAACCGCTGTACAAATACAAGCACATGTATTTATATAGATAGATACCAGTACAGGTATCGACCCTTCGAGTTATTAAAGGGAACAGTGGTGCTGCCCCATCATCATCATCATCATCATCATCATCATCATCATCATCATTCAGCTTCCGAATAGGATGTTACATCCATCTTCTGAGACATGGTTCTCCTGCACAGGATGCAAATATGTTTGTGAAATCAATGTACCATCATCATCATCGTCGTCGTCTAGGAGACCCTGCCATCGGTAGTCATAATAATGTCCTGATCTTTTCAAATGAAATTTATTTTCATTACAAAACGGACAACAGAAATCATAAATCGCCAGAGACATGCGTAATAGCTCAACCACTTTTTTAATAATACAGAACAAAGGGAAACCGCAGCGTCTGACTTGCCTCCGTGATGTTCGGTGGTCAGAAGAAATTCCTTTCACACCCTTCAAACCTTTTGGTATTTGGTGAGTGATATTTGACTCCAGGATGCACAAAGATGAGATCGTAACGTTCTACTTTAATGTCAGAATGAAGCAGATTGTGGAGCAGTGACGGGCTGACACCCTCTTTCTTCCACAGACGTAGTGCACACACAGCAGAACAAAGACTGGTCCCACATTCACTTGTCAAATTGGTATCTGGCTCATTTCCAGCTGCTGGGGCCCAGTCACACCAGCATACATGACAGCAAATCATTTACTACACATTAAAAACACGGGAATGGATTATTACAGTTACTAGATTCAATGGAGGCATTAAAGTTCATCTTTGGTGAACTCGTGTAAACAAGCAAGTTTACATTGTTGATCACTCTGCTGATTGTAGAAACGTCCTGAAAGATTATCTGTGTGCACAAGATAAGAAAATATCTTTCCAGACTTCGTGTTCGCTTGTTCAGTTTTTATATTTATATTCTGTGAGAGAGAAACATCTTCAGCTGCTCTGTGACATCGTATCAAACAGACTGTTATTAGTTGTCTTGTGTGAAAGTTTCACATTCACACTGATTACTGGTGTCACTGGGCCCTAAAGTGTCGATCTATGAGACAAAAGGCAAATATTAGAGGATCGTTCCAGTTTATTATAACTTGGGGATTTTTTGTTTTTGGGGTTTTTTGTGGTTTAAGTCAGTATTTCTATTGGTCAGGCTGACTAATATAATCATATAATTATGATCTGATCGCATCATTTCTTCCTTCTTGCTGATCTCACTGTGCTCTTGGATCTCACTTCACTGTTCTGTTATTAATACTGAAGCACTTTGAGTCTCACTATGAATGAAAAGTGTGCAACAAATTAAATGTTGTTATTATTAATTAGATGTTGACTTGGTGACTACAATTTTACTGTTATTTATAGAAATGATGACGAAAAACTACAAGAACAGGATCCGAGCGGAGTCCTTCAGAGTTGTGTGGGACAGTTTGCTGATTTGATGTCAGAGTGAAACTTCCAGGTCTTGTGTTGTATGTACATTTCAGTTTAGGCTTCATGTTTTATGTATTTATGGATTCTTCAGTGAAACATTCAGAAAGAAGCCAGTGTATGTAATCATGTTTGGCCCGTCCGGATGCTTTTATACCTTCATTAAATATGTACAAAAACTCTCCAATTAATAACCTCGTTGATGTTTTCAAAAAGGGACTTGCAGTTAACTGGGTTTTAAAACACATTCAGATCTTTGTGTCAGAAACAGAGTCAACATGAGAAACACTGAGGAAGCATAGATGCAATTTGTCACCTGCTCTCACTTTCCTTTGTCATTCATGTAACATCATCTTACACATACACACATTCATACCTGCCAATAGAAACACACACACACAGTAAAAATACAATGATCAGGAACTCCTCCGTTGCATTTCAAAGTTAGTTTGCTGTCAATATAATACACACTAAATAGTACAGAGGTCACAGTAAATTTACAAAAGATAATCTGCCTGAGGCAACTAAAAAAGCATCGTCAGGCCTCTCCAGCATCAACTGGGAATCCACACTGGTTTCTGGCTTCGTCTCACAAATGAAAATGGAAAGACCAGTTGTTTTTCCTTCATCCCTCCACTTGATATTTGAGAGGAAAACAACTGAGAAAAACAATCCCACAAAATCCAGAGCGGGGTTCAGTAACATCCTTGAGGCTGGATTTCTGTTCCATCAGTCTGAAATAGAAAAGTCTCTTCTTCCTGTGAAAGTTCCTTCTTCCCTCGTTCCCATCATCATGTGTCCGTGAGCACAGCTGCTCCAGGTCTCAATGGGAAGAGCAACATGTCCTCCAAATGTCACTAGTGTACACAGTGTTCAGTTTCGTCCTTTCGAGTAACTTCAGTGCATACAGGAGAGACCAGCGTGTCTACTCTTGGTTGCATTGGTTTGACTTTTTTTATGGAGTAAGGCCATAATTCTGAACGTAAAAAGAAGATTAGCGATACTCTGTGGCATGCTGTTGTCGGGTGTGTCAGATACGCCACAGCAGCACAGCACCTCAAACTCCAAAACACGCTGTTTGTCCTCAGTCTTAAGGTTCTGTCATGTTCTCAGATATTCACTGACAGATTACAATCTCTGTTTTCTGTCCTCTACGCCACCTGAACTCTGCTTCAAGTTACACTTTCAGAGAGAAATAAGAAAGCAGCACAGTTCATTGATTTATCTATATTTGTACAAAAATAAAGCAGCACATGTGCCGTCTACCGCAGCTTCGTTCCTTCAGCGCTCTGCGTGAAGTGATGATGATGATCTCACCGCGTCTCTACCGTCCAATCAGACATCAGCACACGATACCAGACTGATCTTGTGATCTTACGAGCTGCTTTAAAATAATCTCCAGAGTTTTCATTAGATGTTTGGATAGATGGTGAGATGGTCTCTTGTGTTTATGACTCTGTGCTGAGACTTTGTTTCCTCATAATTATAATGAAGTTTTCATTTGTCATAATTGTGACTATTTTTAGTTTTAATAAGTTCAACAATGTCAAAACGGTCTCGTAATGTTGACATTTTTTAAAGTCAACTTTTTGGATTTGGTACCTCCTAATTGTGATTTAAAAAGTCAAAATGTTCATTTTAATATCGATTATTATTTTTTAGTTTTGTCATTACATTTACAACTTCTTGTCATTTTCCTGACAAAAGCGGGCAGAACTGAGCTTCCGTACCATCAAACCAGCAGGAGGCTGCTGTTAGTATTAAAGCTCATTTCCCAGCAGCGACGGACGGCTGAGTCATTTATCGGATCTGATCTGTTCAACTTTTTGTAAAAATCAAGTTATAACAACGTGCACAAAATCTATTTCTGGTAGATGACAGCTGCTACGTTTGCTGTTTTGAGTTGCCACAGTCCTGTAAACTGATAGTTAGATGACATTTATACCCACATATACACGTAGATGCCACGTCAGCCACGTTCTCTACTGTAGACGACACCAGACTTTGGATGAACCAGTAGTTATTTCACTCTCACTATAAACAATGTTAAGTGACTATTAATCTTTGCAGTTCTATTGTGATTTTATGACTGAAGTGAATTTGTAGTTTGCATGTATTATTATTATTATTCCATTTATTGATGGCAGACCTGGATACACACACAGAGTCCACCGTCTCCCTCAGAATAAACGCTGCTCTCATGTTGACTAAACTTGTGTGAGATTAGATCATGTCTCTCATCACAAACATGCAGCCCACGACTCAGTTGCTTTTTTCTGCTGCTTTTGGTTTTGTTTTTACAAAACGGATTGACTGGGCAGGATGTGAACTGTTACAACTGGCGCCCACTGATGACATAACTTACTGTATATGGAAATAGTTTGGAAATGTCAGTCTAGTGTGTGTGTGTGTGTGTGAAATATAGTGGAAAAGTAACACACAGCAAGGGTTGTAGTGAGGTGCTGATCACTGGAAGCAGACGCACTCTGGTTCCAAATGTATTTCTCTTTTATTATTCAAGATCAACGATCACAGCAAGACACAGATACTGGTTTGTTATACAGGCCGCACCCCGGTAGCACAGCTGATGGTGATCAGATAATCAGGTTTCACCATTATGGTGAGAAAAAACAATCAAAAGGCCTTCAGCAGATCAAGACTGTTAACAAACAGTGAGATTAAAGTTTTACATTCAAATATGTTAAAAATGACATTGATTTTGAGAAGGTTTCTAATAGATATACAGAGAAAGTTCAAGTAAAGTTCAAGCTCAGCTCTGGATGAACATCATGAACTTATCTTTAATCTCTATATGTGTTATGAAACAAGATGTTTGTCACCTGATATGAAGAGAATTGATTGGCTGTAGTTCCTGTCACTGTTTGTTACAGTTTGTTACTTGCTGAAGATCTGATTGTTTTTTCTCACCATAATGGTGAAACCTGATTATCTGATCACCATCAGCTGTGCTACCGGGGTGCGGCCTGTATAACAAACCAGTATCTGTGTCCTGCTGTGATCGTTGATCTTGAATAATAAAAGAGAAATACATTTGGAACCAGAGTGTGCGACACTTTTTTCCTGCCTGTGAAAATATGAATAAAACTCATCATAAAAATCATTAAACAGAACAGTGAAGCTTTGACATTTTTAATAGTTATAACTATTAAAATTTAAATGAGCACAGTAGTCAAAACAGGAAATAAAATAACTACAGAAGGTGGACCGTAGTCCACTAGCCTGCTGTTACTTTGTATGAAAACCATCATTTTTGCTCAACAAGTATTCTGTATTACACATGAATGACTGGTACTTTGTGACAACCCAGGCTGCTGGAAAATGTATTGATTGATTGATTGACAATTCAGTGAGCTATGACAGCTGTAGGAGCAGGTAGATCTCTTCCCACTATATACTTGTACACATTCAGAGGTGCAGCTACCCCCCGTTGCAATATGGCGGCCACGTTGACCCAATGACTAGCAGCGATGTGATATCTACATGTATATTCTGTATCTATGATGTTCACCTGCTGCAGTTTACAGGACTGAGAATGACTCATCTCTGCTCTCGGTTCGTGTTTCTCGATGACGTATCATCTCAGGACAGTTGAAGTGATTTGAGTTGACGAAACAGTTTCATGATTCTACTTTGTTCAGTTTGTCTCTACTTGCTGGGTAGCTAACGCTAGCTAGCAGCAGATCTGTTAGCCGACCTTCCTGCTCTGTCTGTGTCCACACTGATTATTAAACTGGATAAATATCTGTGTGATAACCTGTATTTTATACGTAATGATGACGACCTGCAGGTGATGCAGATGTTTAATTGTTCTTGCTCAACTGTCTGTTTAACTCCTGCATTTTACAATCAAAAATCGATTTTAAATCGTGAATCGACCCCAGGTTTATTTGGTCATATCATCAGCCCTACACCGAGCTACTGGTTCCCCTACTCGTTAGTGTCTGCTGCAGCTGAGACAGCCTGGCCTGTGCTTTGGTTGTGTATTTTCACATTTCACTTGCTATCTACGGTCTTTCACATGCAACAAAAGAAACCTGTCGACATGTTACTGGAGAGCTTGAAGTAGTTATCAGTTACATGAAGTCTCTCTAGAAAATATTTTCTTCAGCAGTCAGTTCTTTTCAGTCAACGCGTTTCACAGATGTAACTTTTGATTTGTCCTTCGGAAAAAATCTAAACACACAGCATTTCATTTTGAGGCGGGAAAGAATTCCTTATTGTATGTTTTGTGTTTCACGGGAGATGAAAGCGAAACGCTTTAGGGTAGCATCACTGGCACAGACGGAAGTTTTGCTTCTTTCCATTGACAAACAGAATGAAAATGTGCCAAGAAGAGTGTTTGGAGACAAAAACATCCTGCAGAGACTTTATCGCCACATAGTTTCTGCAGACTGGACGATACTTATATTTACTCTGCAGTGTCTGTTTTACTTTGGCTTATTAATATAGAACAACATTTCTCCTCCTCGGCCCAGTGTAGCTCTTTTTACTCAGATTTTCAGACAGCAAGACAGTTTTCTTCCTGCTGTTTTATTTCTCTCTCCCTCGTTCTCTCAGTCAGACATAATTAACACTTCATAGCTACTTGTAGTGACTCAGTCAGTTGAGCTTTCAGACAGGAATAATCAGTGACAAGTGCAGTCACATCACAAAAACTAAAGGCCCAGTAACACCAGCATTTGAAACAGCAAAATTTCAGAACAAAATCTAGTCATTTCAGTGGATTTGAACAGATGTGTATGTGGGGACAGAGTAAATCACAAAGTAAATTTGCTCAGCTGACCAGCAGAAAATCTTCTTGTTGTCTTGATACTGCTGGACTTTGAGGGAACAGAGAGTCCAAAACACAGGACACTATCACAGTCTGTCAGCTGTGTGTCACCATCCAGCTTCATATAATCCTCCTCTGTCAAAATATAGAGAGCTGGTTTACACACAGCTGTAAGACCAGAGGTGATGGTACACAAATATAGTGTACCTGCTCTGGACATGACAAATTTGAGGGCACTACATGGTTCATACTTTTTAAACTTAACATTCAGACACTCAAAATGGCGTAAAGAAAATAAAGTGCACTTGGTAGCCAATGGGAAGTGACTTCTGACACACCCTCAGTATCTGATCCCAGCTACTGGAGATCCTTCGTGCACCATCTGTAAGTGCAAAGCTCAGATAAGGAATAGTAGTGGGCTATAACCAGCTGCTGTAATCAACTTCTTATTATTAACTGAGCTGATCAGTTGCACATTAAAAACACACGTGTGTATCAGCAGTAGAACTTCTGCTGTCCCCTGTAACAGATCAACAGATCCAGTCTATTTCAGTTCACAAAGAGTAACAGGTTCAGAAAGCGTAGACATGGATAACTCGTCAACAAAGATGAGCGCAAAGAAAATACATCAAAAGTCATCAAAGCTGGTGCACAGCATTTCTTGGTGTTCCTGTCACTGACGTGTTTGCTTCAGACACAAGAAGCAGTAATGATATGTGTGGACGATGTTCATAGGAGCACTTAGATTTCATTACAAACTCTAAACCATCTCGCTGGGCTGCCTTTGTTCCCTCTGCTGAGTTCAATAATACAGTGTTTCCTCATTTTTTAAAGACTTAACAACACACACATGATTTTAAAATCATTTTCAGGCCAGAATGTGACATACAGTAATGTGTCTAATGTATCATTTCAACTGAGTCCCATCAGACTTAACTGACCATTAAAAACTTCAGCTTCATTCTTTTTAATTGTCTCTACAAAGTTAAACAGCTGAACAAATGTCTTTGGACAGAGTGTTGGGAAATCTAGATGATAAGCTCATGGACTACTGGAAAACATTTTTTTCAGTTAATATTGTCAAATATTTAAAATGAAATACCAATTAAAAATGTGCCGTTAGGGGGCCCCCCTGTAGATCAGGGGTTAAGACGCCAACTATGAACAGAAATGTTTGTTGCATATCTCTCCCTCGTTTCGTGTGTCGCTCTAGCACATGAACAAAATGTAAGAATGTATTAATGTAAGAAATCACTGAAAACATTCATAGAGGCTAATACAACTAACATCATCTGGCTTTACAAACTAATCCAGCATGATAGTAAAATTTAGATTTTGACCAGAAGAGTTGCTTCTTAGCAAACCTCCTCTGCATTCTCTCAGTCACCAAACCAACTCAAACAGCATTTGTGTCAATCCAGGGCTTTTCTAATTGGCCATGTTGACCTTCTTCATCAAGCAGCTTATGTCATGTTATGTGGCTATTTGTCTGGCTTGGTTTCCACAATGACTGCATTATTACTTGCATGTTTTGCTATTAAAATATATTTCCCCTGTTATCAAAAGTCAAGGTCTGACTCCATGTATGCTGTTGTTTTGAGTGAAAAAAGGGTTCGTAGATGAAAATACATGCTTACCCTTCCAGGATTTTTACCATGACACTCACTAGTTCACACCCACTGCTTCAAAGTAGCTTGCATTGAATCAAATGCCAAAATAACTCAAGCAATCACTCCCACAACACATCTGTTGGCTGCTCCTTATTTTTTCTCATGTTCAGATCATCATGTCTGCTTACATGACACAATAAGGCTCTCGTGGCAGATGAGGTTTAGTCCTGCAGCAGGCTGGTAGGTGGGAAAGAAGCCCTTTCTTCAAGTCTTTGTTAAGGAAGAAACAGACAATAGGGTTGACACCGGCTTGGGCGAAACTCATCCACACGGTGGTGGAGAGGTACCGGTGTGGTATTGTGCAAGCCTTGACAAACACCCTCCAATAGCAAGCCACTATGTAGGGAGACCAGAGCACCAGGAACAGCAGGGTGATCACGTAGAACATCCTGCCAAGCTGCTTCTCCACTTTGAACTCCTCCATGCCCAACAGGCGCCGGTTCTGGTTGTGCAAGTTCTGCCGGATTCCCAGCAGGGTGGGTGGCATCGGACCCCTGCCGAAGCCCGCAATCCAGTTGGCTGCTGCTTGGCCAGTAGCCCCCGGCCCGTGGAAGGTCCAGTTCTGACTGATGGCCGGCACCATCTGGACTGGCTTCATCTTGCGGTGCTTGTACTCAAAGAGGATTAACTTCATGTAGACAACATGTGTGGCTAGAATGAGCACAGCCAGCATTAGCATGAAGCCTAGCGTGTCGTTAGCCTTGAAGTAGCGATGCTCAAAGATGCACTGGTCCTCCTCGCGAATGAATTTGTAAGTGCCCACATCAAAAACAGGCGGGAAAGCCATCGCCACAGACAGCGTCCACACCATGCACACCACAGCCACGCATGTCCAGAATGTCATGCGCTTTGAGTAAAAGCGGTGGTGTGCAATTGCCATGTAGCGTGTAACACTGATGCAGAACAGCATGAAGGCGGCATGGAAGCAGAAGAGCACCGCCATGAAGGCCACCACCTTGCAGCTCAGCACGCTGTAGGTCCAGGCTGAGCCGTTCTTTATAGACACCAGCACAAAGGGGAAGCAGATGGCTGAGCGAATGGTGTCTGCCAGACACAGGTCCAACAGGAAGTAATAAGGTGCCTTGTGCAGGGCCTGGTCCCGCAGTACCAGCAGAGACACCACCAGGTTGCCTACCAGACTGATGCAGATGATCAGCCCCAGTAGCACCAGTTTGATGTAGGTAGAGAGAGCAGAGGAGGGACTCTCTGCTACCATACCTCCTGTGGTAGCCACCACTGCTGCCATGGGTCCTGCAGGCCCCTCGCTGCTCTCGTTTCCATTCGCCATCCCGATTGCCCCCCCACCCATATAGCACCTTTCCTTCAGACACCAAAGCCACCACTCCTCCACCGCCTCCTCCGTCTGCTAGTCGTTCCTTCGTCCTCGTGGTGGCTTCCCACCTGCAGTTCACAAGGAACAGGAACACCTCAATCCACATTGCCCCATTGTATGTCGGCTCATGTCCTGGTCCTCTCCAAGAGCCTGAAAAAAACTATGAAGAAGAGAGAGAATTAGGAGTTTGGACAGGTCTGTGGAGTCCACACATAGTAAATAGTACATGTGATGTTACACTGAATTATTAACGATTAAATCCATCTCCTAATCATAAACTGTCAGGAAGGCCATCTCAGCCTCTTGCATTACTCATGTTAGGAATTATGTAAGATCATCTGGTAACCATGGCAACACCTATGGGCATATGTGAGTGGAGGGAGTTTTCCTGACACATTGGACAGTGAAAAGTAGTTTAAACAGTTGTGTTGTTGTGTATTTTAGTTCCTCATTCAAAAGCAACTGAAATGGGTGAAATGTAGCAACCAAACAGTAAGTGTCCGCCTGTAATATTACAGCACAAAACATTTTCACCCTTTATGTCTGTAGTGAGTCAGTATGAATATGTACAAGAACTAAAAGGCAGCAACGGGTGATTTTCTTCTTTCTTTTAGGGATGCCTCTATTTTACAAATCAGCAATTATCTTTGGATATGGTAAACAAGTCAAATAACAGTATCTTAACTCATTACTACACTGATGTGGGCCAAATATATACACAACATCAATCAATAATTGACATTATACAGAGGAAATATTTTGAAATAAAGGCCAGTAATCACTTGAAACAGGTTACTTGCCCATGCAGAGTAACCCAGCTATTGATCATCATCTGGTAAAGGTCTCAAGGTTTTAAGGCTAATCTGTTTACATGAACCTCTAATACTCCACACCGTCACAAATAAAGAAGTTAAAGCAGGAGGAATAAAACCAGGCAAGAGGAAGACGAAAGAAAAACAAACTAATGCCAATCAAAGTAATGATGGATAAAACATGAATTATAATAGTCATAAAAAGCTGGTTAACCAGTAAAAAAAAAAAAAACTGGGTCCATCAACTAAAACTCTTTAAAAACACCAAGTCACTAAGATTATCAATAAACACATTTCAGTCATCTTATACATACAGCAGATTTCAGTTTTTGATTTAGAGTAAATTTGCAAAATGTTCTAAAAACATGTTTCACTTTGTCATTATGGCTAATTGAGAACAGATTGATCTAAACACAATAAAGTGTGCAAGAAGTGAAGGGATCTGAATCCTCTGTGAAGGTGTAACCAGCAGAGAGACTCCTCGTTGTTCCACTACAGCCTTCATCACTGTGGTGTTTTATCTCCACAGGAACACGAGACCAAACACTGAGTAAGGACGTCAAAAGAATTCAGTCTTTTTGTGCGTTTTTGTTGTCTCAACACAATGAATTGTACAAATGGGGATAACAACTAACACTTACAGTTTTAACAGTGTTGGACTTGTACACACAGAAAGTGATGGACATGGTGGTTATTTGGTACATCTCTGCTTTCTTTGCTGATCCTTCTATGACGACTCAAAATGTCAGCACTCAACTGCTTTTGCTACTACTGCACAACATTTAGAGTCGGTCTCAACAGCATGTTTTTTCATTCCAATTGTTGACAGCTGCATTAAAGGACATGTTCACAGTTTTTCAAGTCTGTCTTAAAACAACAGTCAGGAGCCCAAATGAACATTGAAATCTGTTTTTCTTGCTGTAATCATTCCTCCTGTTCATACTGACCATTAGAAGATCCCTTCATAATGACCTTACAATGGAAGTGATGGAGGACAAAATCAAACAAAATTAAGCTACAGTGTCCAAATGAGTCAAATCAAGTAGATATCTTTCAACGTTACAGTCTTTTTAGTGCCAAAGTTCCTCTTTTTGTTACTATACTTCCACCTGCAGCTCAACAGGGAAACACTGTCCGAGGAATTTGTATTAAAAACACTAACTTTGGAAGATAGCCACTTGATTTGACTCATTTGGATGCTGAAGCTTCATATTAGCTTCAGATAAACTTTTAAAGGAGGACTGTGGATTTAGGCAATGGATGAATTATAAGAGCTGGATACCAAAAATGGCGTCCATTCAGTCTAATAAGAATTGCTTGCTTGGTGCATACACCAAAAAAAGTTTCTAGCCTCCGTGTTGTGCGGCCCACTGAATATGCACAGTAGTGTTTCAGTTCCAGCTCGACCCATAGACTTAACATTGTGATGATGTCACAGATTTTTAAATCGCTTTTGTTGGCTCAAGGAAAAATTCATAATAGAAAAAGTCATAATCGACCTTGTTTGCAGTTTGAGGTTTCCTATCAACAGTTTAACAGACATCTCCTTTACAGTAATGGTCTATTGGGAAAATGCTTTTTGGGCTGCAGGGCTGCAATATAGTGTGTGACCACTAGGAGGAAAAAATAATAATAAAAAAAAAAAATCGCCCTATCCACCTCATGATTTTGGCCCCCATCTCTTACACTGTAAGTGCATTATGAAGGGATCTTTTAATACTAACTAATAGTCAGCATTAACAGGCACACCATCTCCTTATTGGCTGTCCTGCATGGCTGTCAGGCTAGGGGGGCGGGCTTACCTAATCACATAGCTGTAGTTTGAATGGGGGACGTGCCAGAGTGATCATGAGAGACAATTCAGGACTGGTGTGGGGACCTGGTTTTGGGAAAAGGTTTTTGATTACTGTGACGGAGACAGAGAGGGTCCATCGGGTTTTCCGCTCTCATAATGGAGTTTTGTTTTCAACTGTCTGCGTGTTACATGGAAACAAATGAACTGTCAATGGAGTACCAAAGCTAAGCTGTGTCAGATCACAGAGAGTGACGGGCACTGCATCAGTGCGGGGGCAGCGAGGCAACAGCGAAGTCCATATACCTAACCTTTAGCCTAGCAGCTGAACACTCATCATGAAAGCATAGGCAGCCAGGCCCTGGAAACCCCAGACATGAGAGTTAATATCTAAGCAATAGCATCAAGTTCCCAGGGTTCTTTGCTGTGACATTATGGCAAGAAAACCCTCTTTAAATGTCCGTGTGTGCACCTGACTGTTATTTTAAAACATGAAAATATGAGCCTATCTTTTAAGACTGATTAAAACCCAATCCTTCAATTACTAATTTAAAATACTGTGATCTGGTTCTCCATTTAAAATAGTTGTCATAATAGGTATTGTTAACACTGAACGTTAAATGCCCCAATCTTTTTAAAGCAACACCGGGAAGCAATACACAAGAAACTGAGGATCATGCACCTCACCTGTTAGATATATTATCTGTGGCCTTATGAAGTTGATATGGTACACATGACCTGTTTACACATCCAGCAGACACAGAGCAACATTAGCATTCATTTGGAGTCATGTTTGTGTTCACCTGATGAATGTAAGTACCATATTCACTCTCAGCTCTGCTAAATGCTCCACTATGTTCACCAGCTAGTCTCTAACTGTGTGTCTGCTGTTTTCTGCTGGGTGGGTGGAGTACAGAGTACAGTGGGTTTATGACTGAAAACAGCTACTGCTGCTGCTGCTGCTGGGAACCAGGTTGATGAGAGTGGAGGTTGTGGGCTGTAAAACAGTGAGCTACAAGGGGCTAAAAAGTTCTGTAGAGCTGTGGGCAACTGCAGAGATGATGATAATTCTCTGTGGCTGCATCAGCACAAGTGACCCTTTTCATTCCAGTCAAAAAATTGGGCATACCTTCTCATTCAAGGGTTTTTCTTTATTTTTACTATTTTCTACATTGAAGAACAATAATGAAGATATCAAAACTATGAAATAAGTTTCATATTTTAGATTCCTCTAAGTCACCACTGGCAGCTTTGCACACTCTTGGCAACATCTGAACCAGCTTCATGAGATAGTCACCTGGAATGGTTTTCAATCAACAGGTGTAACTTGTCAAATGTTAAGTGGTTGAATTTCTGGCCTTGCATTTGAGACCATCAGTTGTGTCGTGCTGAGGTAGTCTTGGTACACATAGCCCTATTCCACTACTGTAGTAATCTATGTTATGGCAAGAACCGCTTAATCATTACTTTAAGACATGAGGGTCAGTCAACCCTGAAAATTTCAAGAACTTTGAAAGTTTCTTCACATGCAGTCACAAAAACCATCAAACACAATGATGAAACTGGCTCTCATGAGGACCGCCCAAAGAAAGGAAGACCAAGAGTTCCCTCTGCTCCGACTTAACGTTACCAGCCTTGGAAATCACCGGTTAACACCTCAGATTAGAGCCCACATCAATGCTTCCCAGAGTTCAAGTAGCAGACACATCTCAACATCAACTGTTAAGATATGAAGAGACTGTGTGAATCAGGCCTTCAGGGTGGAATTGTTGCAAAGAAACCATTACTGAAGGAGACCAATAAGAAGAAAAGAATTGCTTGGGCCAAGACACACAAGGAATGGACATTAGACCAGTAGAAATCTGTTCTTTGGTCTGATGAAATTTGAGATATTTGGTTCTAATTGTTGTGTGTTTGTGAGACACAGAGAAGGTGAACGGATGGTATCTGCATGTGTGGTTCCCATCATGAAGCATGGAGGAGGTAGTGTGATGGTGTGTGTGGGGGGGGCAGCACAGCTACCACAACATCCTGCAACGACACACCATCCCATCTGTTTTGTGCCTAGTGGGGCCGTCATTTGTTTTTCAACAGGACAATGACCCAAATCACTCCTCCAGTATCTGTAAGGGCTATTTGACCGTGAAGCAGAGTGATGCAGCTGCATCAGATGACCTGGGCTCCATAATCACCTGACCTAAACTAAACTGAGGTGGTTTGGGATGAGTTGGACCACAGAGTGAAGGAAAAGCAGCCAACAAGCATATGTGGGAACTCTTTCAACACTGTTGGAAAAGCATTCAGGTGACGACCTCATGAAGCTGGTTGAGAGAGCGGCTACTTTGAGGAATCAAAAATTTAAAACATATTTTGCTTTGTTTACACTTGTTTTGCTTCCAACATAATTTCATATGTGTTAATTCATAGTTGTGATGTCTTCAGTATTGTTTTAATGAGTAGGTGTGTCCAAACTTTTGACTGGTGCTGTATGTTACATGTTGATTTGTGCAACTTTAAAAGGTACCCTTTGGAGCTTTTGAACACTAGTAACACTATGGAGTACTGCGGTCACTAGAGGGTCCCTTTGTACTTGGCTCACACAAGCACATGAGACAAACATGCAGATTTATTTCCCCCTTTTCTCGCCTCATCTATGGAATTATTGGACATTCTGGTCAAAGGTGTCCTCACCTTTGGTCAGGTAGTGAAACACAGACAGAGAGGGAAATGCACCGGTGCATTCGTGCAACTCCGACATCAGGAATATTTCTCTCCAACATGCGATCACTGTGCAACGAACTGGAAGAACTTCAGTTGCTGTTGGGGAAAAACAGACTTTTCTTCATCTTCTGTTTTGTGCTTCAGAGAGTCGTGGCTGTGTGGATCAATACTGGACTCTGCACTGCAGTTGGCAGGCTTCCAACTTTTCAGAGCAGACCGCGACACAGAACTCTACGGCAAAACGAAGGGTGGAGGTATCTGTTTTTACACAAATGATGGCTGGTATAACAATGTGACAGTGATTTTACAGAACTGTTCTCCTGATCTGGAATCTGTTTTTAATCAAAAAAAAAAAAAAATAATAATCAATCCCCACATACAGACAGAAATGAAAACTCTCAGCCTGTGGTGAGGATATCTAGGAGGTGTAACAGTTCATTAGTGTTTGGATTGTAGTGATTTCAGGACTGGCCTCAACAGTCTAGATGAGTACACAGAGACTGTAGATACCATCATGCACCAGGCTGAGTTACAACAACGACAAACCCTGGTTTCACAGCTAAACTCAGTCGACTAAGGCTGGGAGAGGAAGAGGTGTTCAGGAGTGGAGGCAGGGGCAAGTTTAAAGAGGTGAAATACAGGTTTAGCAAGGAGGTGAAAGAGGCTAAATGACTCTGAGAAACTCCAACAACAATTCTCAGCTAAAAACTTCTTCCGTCTGGAGAGGCCTCAGACAAATGACCAACTACAAACTTAAAGCCCCCGACTCCATTAACGTCTCACGCCTGGCCAACAACCTGAATGATTCTACTGTCAATTTAAAGACCAAAGGACGGTCCTGGTGACTTGGCGCGGACAAAACAACTTGGAGCTAAACACTCTAAATACAGAGGAGATGGTTTTGGATTTCAGAGGGAAATCACCTGTGTGACTCCCCAGTCGACACCGTGGAGTCTTTCTGCTTCCTGGGAACCACCATCAGCCAGGACCTTACATGGAAGCAGAACAGCAGCAGCCTCCCCAAGAAGGCTCAGCAGAGATGTGCTTCCTGCGGCAGCTGAAGAAGTTCAACCTGCCAAGAACAAGGGCAGACTGCAACGAATCATCCGCTGTGCTGAGAAGGTGATGGGCTGCAACCTGCCATCCCTCCAGGAGCAGGGAAGATCACGGCCGACCCCTCCCACTCCAGATATGAACTTTTTGAAATACTCCCCTCTGGAAAGAGGCTGAAGTCTATCAAGACTAGAACCTCACACCACAAGAACAGTTTCTTCCTGCCTGCTGCGAGCCTCATCAACAAGGCCCAGGACCCCCACTGACATTTCTACACATTTACAAACTTGCATTCTCCCAGCAGACTTTTGACAGGTTTAAAGGATGATTTACGAGCACACACTGATCATCGTTTGAAAAGCTCAAAATCTCAAACTTTGAAACCATAAATAACTAATTAAAGAACTATTTGTACTCAGGTTCACTCTAAACTCTGACTTATTGATCTCACTGTTCAGAAGCAGAAAAATAACTTTATTTCAGCCTGACTAACATCTGTTAGTCGAGTTCAGTCTGATTACATACAGCACAGTGACACTCAGATAACCGAGCCTCCTACCTGCCTGTCAAACAGCACACCAACCACAGACCTTCTCTAGACAGTCCAGATCTGATCGGACTGATCAACAGATGTGAAGTCCGGTGGCTGCTCGCTGCTGATGCGATTCAGCAGCTAACAAGCAGAGCTAACTGCTAACGGCCACAGCTGCAACCAACAAACTCCACAAATCTGTTCAACAGCTCCGCCATCCACAGTAAACACATGGTTGCGTATTTACTGCTCCGGTGAGTGTTCTGCACCCTAGCCAAACATCCTGGCGTAGACTAGTTACTGGTGTTGACCAACCCGTTGCCCCCCCCAAAAAATATTTTTTAGGGATCTGCATGATTCACGTGGGTCACATTGTCAGCTCGGAAAATCCAGAATTCCAGATTCATCGGAAAAATCACATCCCTGAGAATTACTTGACTATTGTATAATATTTTTGACTGTTATGACACGAAGGCAAATTGTACGTCAAACTATTTGGCAATAAACCTGGTTCTGGTTCTGATACACATTCCTGCCTTCACACTGTTCCACTGATCTATTGGTGGCAGTAATGAGCTAAGAAATACAACAGTGTGCTGGCAAAAGGCAGGAAGAAGAGGATATAACCAAGGATACAAGGACTATTTCACCAGTTAAATATGTTTTATAAAAATGATCAGATCACGTAGATAATGTTGGTTAAGGATGCAGTTTATGATATTTAGTGACATGAGTTATTAGTCCAGTTTACAGTTAGTCAAATTAAATATTCAATTGCAAAATCGATCTAATGATCACATCTGAAACCAAACGGTTGTTTGGCAAAATACACAAAGTCTTGGTTTTTCTCTCTCTGGTTGGTTAAGAGCAGCAGTGTAGGAAACATTCAGCTCGCAGCTTCTCACTAATTCATCTTCATTCTGTTTGTAACTTGATGATGGGCCACATTAAAACTTGTCTGTTGTCAGGTATGTGTGTCTGTACTCCAAAGATCATTAGTGAGAGGAACCTCCACTCTGTAACACCCTGGTTCCTGGTTCCTGGTTCCTGGTTCCTGGTTCCTGGTTCCTGGTTCCTGGTCCCTGGTTCCTGCCACGGCTCTGTCACTGTTTCAGAACGTTTTGTGCCCTGAGCTCTCCCTGTGATCACTCATTTTTATATGTCAATATATCGAATCTCACAGCACTGCTGCTGTCATGAACCTGGACTTTTCTTCATTTTGTCTGACATTGTGATCAAAAAAATAGATTTTATCTGCAGCAACATTTTGGTAAAGACTGCTGGTTAACAACAGAGTGATTTGTCTTCTCTCTAAAAGATCGCCACACATCAATTTCAGGAGTCACATTCTCCAGTTAAAGCTCTAATATGTAATTATTCCGCATTAAAATGTGTAAAAACAACTAGACCTGTGTTATATATGTTGTTGAGTTGTGTACTTACATTATCCCAAATGTTTCCAACAATGTTCAAACTCAGAGAAATCTGTAATTTAATCAAAGTAACGGACCGTTTCATTTGGTCGCCTGTCGATGGCGTCATACCTCCTCTACCAAAGAGTAAACACGCACAAGATGCATACGGCGGCGCTGTGTTTGTCCGCTACAATGGCGTCTACCAAAGAGTAACTTACACACATACAAGATAATACATCGGTGTTGTGGTTGTTCCACACAAACTGTTATAAATGGACTTTCATTTAGTTTTAAGCCACATTTTCATGATAAATTTAGGTGGTTTTTAACTATATCTTTTAGCCGGAAGAAGGATTTTAGTCATTGGACGTCTGGATCTTAAGTTATCAGAGAAATAAACTGGACAAATGTTAGCAGCAGCTCGGCTAACAGCCCCTCCAGGAAGTCCGGTGGTCACCAAACATCGTCGGAGAAACACTGATTTTTTCGGTGAAACAGCTTCATTCAGTATCTTTTACTGATTTTAATCTGCGTGTACGTTTGTTTTTGGAGAGGACGAGACCTCTGCGGATAATTTGGCTCCCAGTAGAAACATCCTGAACGATGAAGGCTGGAGTAATCCTATCCCAGAGAAGCTGGTTATTTAACAATGAAGACAACAACTCCCATGATCCCTTGCTTGTTTTGAATGAGAGACCTCCAGCGGTTGAAATGACATATTTTGCATTTAAACTTTCATTCATTTATCAATAACAAATAAGCTGCTCACTTTAATAGTTCTGAATCAGGACCTTCAGTATTTGGATTAAGTAGCTTGTGAAAAGGCAACAGCTGCTATTTCAATATGTCAGATACATATTAAATAAACACTGTATATATTCTGCTGCTATGTAAATGTATCAGATCAGACTCTTATTGGCCCATGTCTAATCTTAAAGGATCAGGATCAGGACATTCCCAGCAATAATCACTGAAATGGGGACAGTCTCTCCTCGCGGCATTCATGGAAACCTGAAGAATGAAAACAGAGAGCCTGCCCACTTTACAACTACACACACCTGAGCCATCACTGTGTGAAGTTAGGATGTGAGATGGGATGGGGTTTCAGACGTGGCCCGACAATCTGACAACAGTTCATCCGAGACATACAGACCCCTACACCTTAGCCCCATCTGGGACTGTCTCAATAACTGTGTGGGGGACTTCTCATTGAAAAGCTTAAGGAAGCAGCTGTATGCTGCAGATGCAGGGGTTTGTTTTTCCAGTGTGTGTTAAAGCAGCAGTCAGGTGTCTGTAATCATTCCTCCTGTTCATACTGGATATTAAAAGATCCTTCAAATGTGCTTTAATGGAAGTGATGGAGGATAAAATCCACAGTGTGTCCACACAGTCATTTAAAAGTCTGTGTGAAGCTTCTATTCAGCTTCAGCAGTCTGAGTTAGTCATATCAAGTGGATATCTGACACATTTACAGTCTTTTTAGCATCAAATTCCCTCTTTGTGTTTCCTCGGACAGTGTTTCCCTGAAGCTTCATATTAGCTTCAGATAAACTTTTAAATCCATTTTTTTGTCCTCCATCACTTCCATTGTAAGGTCATTATGAAGGGATCTTCTAATGGTCAGTATGAACAGGAGGAATGATTACAGCAAGAAAAACAGCTTTAATGTTCAGACTTGAAAAATGGTGAACTCTCCTAAAACCATACGTCTATTTGCCAAATCAACCACTTAAGCTGGATTCATAGTTGTGCGTTAAGGGGTTACCTCGTAGCTTCAGAGCCTCCACATGTAGTGACATTACCTGCAAAACATCAGCATGTTAGCCTCGTCACTGTGATTGTGTTAGCATGCAAACTAGGCCGAATGTTGGTGTTGCCTTTTCAGGTCAGAAATCTCTGAAGAATGTCTGAATTAATCATTTAATGAATCACTGGACTGATGTGTGTCAGCGCCATCCAGGAATGGTGTCATATCAGCTGTTTCTGAGGACTGGGGAGAGCCTTTGTGGACATTTAATTTGAAAAAAAACCAACCTGAAGAAATCACATGGTGCTTAAAGGACAAATCATGCAGATGCCAACACTGAATAATGAATAGAAAACACAGCGTGATGAACAACAAAGCTGTTTTGTCAAATTGTGATCAAATGTATCAATTACACTTTGATCGACTGTTTTTATGAGGTCATTTTAGGAGTTGCAGCCCTCATAGCTCCACAGGCTGGGAGCTGTGGGGAAGTGTGAGAGGCTGTGTGTCTTGAAGGAGGGGCTTTATGAAGCTGGAAGGTGGTTGGCGGCGGAGGGCAGAGTCACTGTCAGGAACTGGGTAGCAACAGCAGCCCAGTACCTCTGGCTTGATGTCTGTGGGAGGAGGCGACAAAGCTCACTGGATGAGATGTAGAAAGAGTTGGTCTCTGACAGCGGGGCCCATCAGGCCTCCTCACATGGAGCCTACAGGTCTGATGGGGACTGGAGAGCCACTGTGCATCTGCTGCAGTCCAGCATGAAGGAGCCCGCATGGCTTCAAATCATTCAGCTCATAGCCTGTATTACTTCAGGAGGTGGCGCTATGTTCTCTGGGGGGCACATTACAGCAAATGATATTAAATCACTTGGCTGTCCCCGTGCTGAGCCGGGCCCTACAGCTGCTGGAGACTTGTTATTTATCATCAACACAACACAGCGTCACACTGACCGCTTTATGCTGCTGTGATGCATGCATCAAATATAAAGACTGGCCCTGCATAATGCAACATCTCATCATATCATCCCCCTATTAGAGACTGAGGCAGACAAAAGGTGGCAGTCCCAGTGAGCTGCCATAGTCTGGGCCTACAGGAGGCTGCTGGAGAGACAGCAGCAGGGCTTATCCCACTCAAATAAAAGGCATGCAGGGATGCAGAGGCAGGCAGCATGGCATTTCGCAGTCCAGGGACCTGTAGGCAATACAAAATGGTAGTCATGTTGTGCTGCTTACCTGTTGTGGGCCGCTCGTCCTCCAGACTGTGGCAGGCAGGCCGTCTGTTGCGGTCTGCGAGAATAACGGGCTACAGCGATCCACCTGGCTGCTCCAACACACCGACACGAAAAGCTCCCAACAATCAGTGAATAAAGACAGACAGCAGCACCTCACGCTGTATGGACGCTGTGTCAATGCTCCACATCTGTGTGAAAAGGGCTGAGTGCTGCCTGTTGCGGACTCCCTTTAAAAAACAAAAGGTTTAAAGGAGCCAAAGCTGCGTTTCCTCTTTTTTCTTGTGCATGTCATGTCTCCGTGTTTTCCACAGACGCTCCTGCCTGTCGCCAGTAGATCCCAGTGACAGCAGACTGGGTTCATCACCACTCCTGTAGGCTTTACTGGTGTGTCAACTCGTATTTCCAGGCTCGCTAGACTGAAGCGCAGGCGGTGGTATCGGACAGCAGCATCAGTAAAGCCATCTGTGGGAGCTGGCAGACAGCAGCAGCCGCCCTGTGGAGCTCCTGCCGCTCCGCCGCCGCGCCTCCTCTCGCATTGCTCCAGTCAAGCCGAGGAACAGCTCATGTCTGCTGTTCATTACGTCCTTTAGCACGGACAAACATTTCAATGGCTCCTGTCAGCTAGCTAATGTTCAGAGGCCAGGAAGCCCCGAGCAGGCACATCACACCGAGACCAGTCCTCATATTTTCCCGCAGCCCGGCAGACACAGAGTCCCAGACCCTCCGGCTGGCTCTCCGTCACTGTAGTCGGCAGGTTTCAGGAATAATCCCGCTGCTACCGGCCCCGTTTTAATCACGTCTCAATGGGGGCGGCACGAAGCTCCCATCGCCCCCACCACAGAGCTGGGCTCACTGTGGACCTGGTCTTATTCTTATATCTACAAACACATCTGTCTTTACATCAAAATTAAAAATAAATAAATAAATAATATAAGGGAAGAGTCCTGGTAAAAGTCCAATTATGTCTGTGCAGAGTTCACCAAGTTCATGTAAATCAGTGTTATTCCTGCTTCAAAAGTATGAACCAGCAGAGATAATGAGGCTAATTATTCATGAATTTAATGGTATCTATAGCACATGTTTGTCATTATGCCCCAGTAATCTACTGTCATATAATTTCCTAATACATTTTAACATATTCATGCATAATATATTAAGTTATATTTATATAAAATATGATGCAATAGAATATAACTGGCACTATGGATGACAGTTGTCCATATTGAAATATCTCAACAGCTTCTGGATTGACTGCTGTGAACTTTAGTGCAGACATTCATGAAGGATCCTGCTGACTTCTCCTGTGGAGCCACCATTAGGTTGTCATTTTTAATTTTGAGTGAAATATCTTGACAACTTTTCGATGGATTGCCATGACATTTGGTACAGATGCCCCTGGTGGCCAGATGATGACCTCTGACTTTTCCACCATCACTCCCAGCAGGTCAAAGTTTGCACAGACACTGATAGTTTACTGAAAGATGTTTCCAGATGTATCCTACTGACTTTGATGATCCCCCTACTTTTCCTCAAGCACCACCATCTTGAGGTCTGTATGAAAAAACACAGCCCTCTCATTCATTTGAATGGGGGCAGTGCATTGACGCAGTGGGGGTGCCAACAAAGAGGGCTGCAGGAATCTGGCAACCTGAATGCCGCGTTTCTATTATTTATTTTCTCAAACGATGCAACCCGAGAAAAAGCAGTTGCCATCGTGATAAGTTTCTAGATAGAGCTGTAAAACCTGTCTGTGAGAATAAACAGCTGCTGTTTTGTCATCTGAAACTTTAAACTCAATAATCTGTTACTCCAACTGGACTTCCTGCATTGTATTGTCTCTCCAGTACCTTAAAAACACAGCCCCACTATAACAGCCCAGTGCACTGTTAAAATGCAGAGCTTATTCCAGTCTCGTATCAACTATTGTAATTCCCTCTTCCCTTCTCTTTGCAAAACATCCCTGGACCACCTACAAGTGGACCACAAATGTGCTGCTGAGCTAAAAATCTAATAAACATTAACACCACCACTGCAATAGTACAACAAAATAGAAGAGTTAAATGTTAGATCTCTGTCATCTAAAGCCGTATCAATAAACTATCTAATCTCAGATTATCATATTGATTTATTTTGTCTTATTGGCTGTGTCATGAGGAATATGTCAGCCTTAATGAACCCACTCCTCCCAGTCATATTAATAGCCTATCAATCAACCATAGACCTAAACTTAACTAGAACTCATTTGAAAGGCTTCTTCGTCGGCCCTGTTCACACCTGCATTAACATGTGTCTCGGATGATCCGATCACAAGTGGACAGCTCTAGGTACAGGTTTGAACGCACCCAAGACACATTGAGATCTGATCACTCAGACCACATTCAGAGGTGGTCTGGGCCGCATGTGGCCACATTCTTTTAGCAGTGTGAACACAATGTGTCCTGGGCCACACTGAAGGACCACCTACTCAACTGACGTCCTCTATTTTCCTGCAGACTAGGCAGGGAATTGACTGTCTGCCTCCTGTGTTCCTGTGTTGTGTTGTGATAACAGGATAAAGAAATGCATTATTGTGTTTTTCTGTTTTTCATGTGAATTTAAAGAACATAATCCACCTTCTGGTTTTTCCTGTTTTCCCCTTACCTTACCAGCTGGAGCAGATATTAAACCAAAAACAGAAAGTAACTTGTTTTTTTTTTGCTTGTCTGTCTAAAAACATTTCAGAAGCTAAAAGTCACTGAATAGTTTCCTCTGTCCTGTCTAGTTGATTACTACAGTTTTTAGTTTTGCTGCTCGACATAATGAGCTCAGGATTTATGAGGAGGACGCTGCTTCACTCCAAACAGTATGAACCTGGACTGTGTGTGTAACAGCTGATCTATTGGATGTGTAGAAGAAGACAGAACATTAATTAACATTAGATCCTGACTGATCCTGTCGGCGTGTCGCAGATTTAAATAATCACTGAAGTTATGCTGCTGTGTCTCTTGGGTAAATGTGCACAGTGTCTCTGAATGGGGAGACGCAGCTACATACAACTCTTTATTTGTTTTATATATATATATGTTCCGATGTGGCGCCAGAGCAAATCAATAGGACAGACATTTGATTCTTGTGAGGTACACAATGCATTGTATGTTTGTTTATCAAACAGCTTGAACACGGACCCCCATGTTAAAATGCCAAACTTTACAGCAGAAATAAACATGTTTACAGCCTGGTACAAAAAACCGTTTTGGTCTTTATAGCTAATTTCCCCGTTCATGACTGTACGGGGGGTGATTTTTTTAATAATTCACCCGTTTACATGTTATTAAGCTGTAAAGTTATGCATTATTAAGGACGTGGCCGTTATGAGTGACAGGTTGCTAGCTGCCGGGTGGCTTGTTTCAGCAACCAGGTTTCATTCAGCCCACCTCAGCTCCACCTCTTTGCCCATTTTGGATTAACTGGGAGTGAGGCAGAGTCAGGCACTGCCAAGATGGTGACGGCTGGAGCTGCCCACTTAAAACAGGCAGTCCTTGAAATTTCAAGGACTGCCTGTTTTCACTTACATAATATTGCAAAAATCTTTTCTCAAAAAGATGCAGAAAAACTAATCACACATTTGTTACTTCTAGGCTGGATTATTGCAATTCCTTATTATCAGGCTGCCCTAACAAGTCTCTGAAGACTCTCCAGCTGGTCCAGAATGCAGCTGCACGTGTTCTGACTAAAACTAGAAAAAGAGATCACATTTCTCTCTCTTTTCTTTTAGCTTTACTGCACTGGCTTCCTGTAAAGTATAAGTTAAATATAAGTTAAAATCCTTCTCCTCACCTACAAAGCCCTTAATGGTCAGGCACCATCATATCTAAAAGAGCTCATAGTACCGTATTATCCCACTAGAACACTGCGCTCCCAGTATGCAGGCTTACTGGTGGCTCCTCTAGTCTTTAAAAGTAGAATGGGAGGCAGAGCCTTCAGCTATCAGGCTCCTCTCCTGTGGAACCATCTTCCAGATTCAGTCCGGGGTGCAGACACCCTCTCTATGTTTAAGAGTAGGCTTAAAACTTTCCTTTTTGATAAAGCTTATAGTTAGGGCCGACCAGGCTCGCCGTGGATCAGCCCTCAGTTATGCTGCTATAGGCCGCGACTGCTGGGGGACTTCCCATGATGCACTGAGCTCCTCTCTTCTCCTCCTCCTCTCCATCTGTATGCATTCATGTAACATCAATGCATGTTACTAACTTGGCTTCCATGGACTGTGGCTGCAGGGACCCCTGTAATCCAGCTTCATCAATCCATCTCAACCCAACCGGTCAAGGCAGATGGCCGCCCACCTAGAGCCCAGTTCTGCTTTAGGTTTTCCTTGCTGCTGTCACCAAGTGCTGCTCATGGAGGAATGTTGGGTTTCTGTAAATTAAAGAGTATGTTCTAGACCTGCTCTATGTGAAAAGTGCCCTGAGATAAGTTTTGTTATGATTTGGTGCTATATAAATAAAACTGAATTGAATTGAATTGAATTGAATTGTGTTTGATTGACAGCAGCTGGGGTGGCGTGTGGGTGTCTGTGTTTGATTGATAGCAGTTGGGGTGGTGTGTGGGTGTCTGTGTTTCATTGACAGCAGTTGGGATGGCGTGTCGGTGTATGTGTTTAACTGACAGCAGTTGGAGTGGTGTGTCAGTGTCTGATTTGATTGATAGTAGCTGGGGGTGGCGTGTTGGTGTCTGTGTTTGATTTATATCAGCCTGGATGGTGTGTGGGTGTCTTTGTTTAATTGACAGCAGTTGGGGTGGTGTGTGGGTGTCTGTGTTTGATTTATATCAGCTGGGATGGTGTGTGGGTGTCTGTGTTTGATTGACAGCAGTTGGGGTGGTGTGTTGGTGTCTGTGTTTGATTTATATCAGCTGGGGTGGTGTGTGGGTGTCTGTGTTTAATTGACAGCAGCTGGGGTGGTGTGTGGGTGTCTGTGTTTGATTTATATCAGCTGGGATGGTGTGTGGGTGTCTGTGTTTGATTGACAGCAGCTGGGGTGGTGTGTTGGTGTCTGTGTTTGATTTATATCAGCTGGGGTGGTGTGTGGGTGTCTGTGTTTAATTGACAGCAGTTGGGGTGGTGTGTGGGTGTCTGTGTTTAATTTATATCAGCTGGGGTGGTGTGTGGGTGTCTGTGTTTAATTGACAGCAGTTGGGGTGGTGTGTTGGTGTCTGTGTTTGATTTATATCAGCTGGGGTGGTGTGTGGGTGTCTGTGTTTAATTGACAGCAGTTGGGGTGATGTGTTGGTGTCTGTGTTTGATTGACAGCAGCTGGGGTGGTGTGTGGGTGTCTGTGTTTGATTTATATCAGCTGGGGTGGTGTGTGGGTGTCTGTGTTTAATTGACAGCAGCTGGGGTGGTGTGTGGGTGTCTGTGTTTGATTTATATCAGCTGGGGTGGTGTGTGGGTGTCTGTGTTTAATTGACAGCAGCTGGGGTGGTGTGTGGGTGTCTGTGTTTGATTTATATCAGCTGGGGTGGTGTGTGGGTGTCTGTGTTTAATTGACAGCAGTTGGGGTGGTGTGTGGGTGTCTGTGTTTGATTTATATCAGCTGGGGTGGTGTGTGGGTGTCTGTGTTTAATTGACAGCAGTTGGGGTGATGTGTTGGTCTTTGTGTTTGATTGATAGCAGCTGGCAGGCTACCAGTGTTACACTGTATGAACGGAGACAACAAACTCCTGTAGCTACAAGTCATGGGCAGACAGCATGTTGCTGCCGGGGATTTTGATGAGCAATGACCAAACCAGCACCTGACGGTTCAGAAGTGACATTTGTAGGTATGTTTACATGCTGTTCAAAGGACGGGTTCACATTTTTTCAAGTGTGTCTTAAAACAACAGTCAGGAGTCCAAATGAACAGTGAAACATGTTTTTTTTGCTGTAATCATTCCTCCTGTTCATACTGACCATTAGAAGATCCCTTCATAATGACCTTACAATGGAAGTGATGGAGGACAAAATCCACAGTCCTCCTCCTGTACAAAAATGTATTTAAAAGTTTATCTGAAGCTAATATGAAGCTTCAGCGTCCAAATAAGTCAAATCAAGTAGATATCTTTCAACGTTACAGTCTTTTTAGTGCCAAAGTCCCTCTTTTTGTTACTATACTTCTCAACAGGGAAACACTGTCCGAGGAAACACAAAGAGGGAATTCTTTTAGTAAGAAGACTAACTTTGGAACATATCAGCTTTACTTAACTAACTTAGACAGCTGATGCCTCATATTATCTTCAGAAAAAAATTAAAATGAGGACTGTGGATTTTGTCTCCTATTACTCACATTGTAGAGGATGTTGCCAGACGGAGGCACTGACTGCTCACCACGTCCATCAGTTCTGTACCTTACACAAAAACATGAGATTGATGTTGTCTCACTCTCAGAAAGACAGTAAAAATGTTCACTATTCCTTTAATGTCAAATCATTAAGAAACGTATTTAGGAAGTGGTGGATCCAGTAGGTTTGGATCTGCAAAGCTTTTCAACAATCAATATAATGTAAGGAACTTTAAAGAAATGATTAGTCAACAAGCAGTATCCATGGATTTGCACCTTCAGCATATGAGACATGCTGTAATGAACGTTGTGTTGACTAACGAGGCAGCAGCAGTGCTGCTTTGTGTATCCTAATGGCAGTCATGTCAGGGCAGTCAGATCTGTGTCTGCAGCCCAGGGGGCTGAGTTAGCAGAGGTCACTAGAACATGTGGCATGAAAAGCTTCACAGTATGGCCTGGACCACTGCCCTCCTCATGGCCAGTCAGTTGATTTGTTGTGTGATGGGGCTCTGTGCCTCAACAGCTGTCTGCTCTGCTGGAAGCTGGACACTGCAAAACACTTCCTGTACCACAACTACATTTCTCCTGGAAAGTGCAATAAATAAGCCCACAGAAAATACCGGAAGGTATTACTTTCTGTTTGGAGCAGAAAGAAGATATTGAAAATAAAGCAGATGTTGTATCATCATAGACTGTGATGATTATGCTAATGATCAAATCTCCCACACACCCTCCTAATCATGAACAGGTGGCATTCATCAAGTTGAAACCAGCTATTTATGACAAATTTGTGTAGTTAAAAGAGTTTTGTGAATCAAAACTGGAACACTCGTACAAGAAAGTAAGAGAGCTTTAGGTTAACAACAGAAACATGTTCTTGCATGTAGCCCTCGGTATCGATTTATTAACTTGTAAAGTCAAGCAAGCACCTTGGACAAGAGACTGGATGAACACTGGAAACAGACAACATCAGAAACCACTCACAGCATCCAATGAGAAGAGGTCAAAGGTCATCGACCAGGATACAGTGGATGACTGCAGGGAGGTCAAGGAGGACACTCACATGTGACACCAGAGACCTTCGACAACCTCCTGTTATCATGTGACGAAGGTTTCGTATTTACTGAGCCAACGCTGTTCTTGTTAGGATGATCTCGTCAAATGACTGTTCACCACTGTTGTGTGTTTTTAACTCTTGATGAACATGCGACATGTGGACAGAGCATTCAGGGCCTGTCGTTGTTCTGGACGTACGACATTGTGCTGCAACTGCAGAAAATGACCTTGTTGATTCAAATGAGCTCCAACAAGCTCACCAACAAAATGATATTTTCACTTTCATATTGGGTTATTTGATTCTGTAAAGGGAATTTTAAAATGTGACTCACCCAATTGTTTTTGTTAGTACAACACCCATGGGCCGAAATTTGACTCAGAAAATTCTGAAAATTAAAAAAACTCGCTCTCTTTCTTTCTCAGCGACATAGTCGGTAGACAGTGTGGGAGAATATGTTGTGTAGCTGTTTCACATGATGAAAGTCCCATTGTAATGATGAAACACACGCACACACACACACACACACACACACACACACACACTGTTAACTAACTAAATGAGATTCGTGAGTGCACTTTTTGTGCTAGCTTGTTCAGAAATTGAGGGTGTAAGACGAGTTTCATACTTGATTCATGTTTGATTTTTAGTGTTATGTTCACAGAAAAGACCTCTGCTGGTCTGACTTGAACCACAGTCTCCAGGTACTCATGTATGTCAGGCTGCCTTCCAGGAAAAGTTGAGCCTTATCCAAAATACAGAATCTACTGCAAACAAACACAATGTGAACAAAAAAATCTATAATGTTACTGTTTGAGTCTTTTGGAAGATATCCAGGATGTGTCTGTAACAGAACCAGGGTTATGGTTGAAACTGTGCTCAGTGGATTTAATGAACAAACAAAAAAAAAAAAAAAAAGTGGAGAAAATTTCAACATTTCAAATTATAAAAATTTCTCATATTCTGCTTTGTCAAAGGATTTTCACTTCTGTTGATTTGCTCCAGGTTGACGTGAAAAGCACCAGTACATTCATCTGTATCGATCTTGACACTAAGATAGTGTTATTAGTGATGTCTGGCACCTCTCCCCCAGGATCACTACTGAAGGGTACCAGTGACTAACATCATGTGTGCTGTATAAAGAGCACAGGAATGGTGGAAATGGTTTCCTTTTTCATTTTGACCAGAAGATCATGTAAATCATCACACGCCAGCTTTAATTATGTAACTTTCCTTGAATAAAAAATTAGGCTTTTTGGAGAATGTGAACTAAAATACTATAAATAACTACAAATAATTACATTTAAAGTATATACTATAATAAAAATAAATAAGTACACGTTTGCTAATAAGCTAACAACTCATCTCAAGTAACAAGACTGAACTGATGATAATAAGTGCTGAAATGTCTGAATGTGAATTAAGTTGAAATTAAGAATTAAGTTGAATTAACTGACTTAAAACTACATATCTAATACTAATGAATTTATTCTAATAGCTGAGTTGATATACTATAATTAATAAAGAGATTTAACAGTGTGGTGCTGTTGTATTGTGTGATGATAAATAGGTGTCAGCATAAATACAGGATTTACTGTGAGCAGTTGTTACTGTTGTACTGGATGATGTACGTGATCAGTGGTTTCTATGTGTGAGTGTGTATACAATATGATATACAATGGAATTCCATCTAACAAAAAGATTATTTAGAAATAATTAATGCTGCTTTTCACATAAATATCATGACCAATATAGCGCTACTAAGTTTCAGTGACAAGGAGATGAAAAAATTACGAAATATGTAAATGAGCTTGATTTTATCTCATCTTTCCATGATTCATTCATTCAAATGAGACAATTTGAAAACCACCGAATCTGATGTAGTAGTCGAAGTGTGGAACACTTAACGTACTACAGTACTACAGTACTACAGTACTACAGTACTATAGAACCACATTATAGCAGCTCTTATACACGACACACATTTCATCACTAACGTGTCTCCGAACACTTCACACAGACTGAGTTACACTCTCCTGAAACATAAAACATGGGGATGCAAAAGAAATACGTGTGTGTGTGTGTGTGTGTGTGTGTGTGTGTGTGTGTGTGTACTAGAAACAACACAGAGGAAAAAACAGTTTCAAGCATGTGAAGCTGATTACTAATGAGTGCTTAAAAGGTATAAAAATATATTTTTATGGATACAAAGAAAAATGCCACACACACACACACACACACAGTATTTCACATCCATGAACATCCTGCTGATGTTTAGTTGATAATTGTTATATTTCTGTACAGCAGAATATGAACTGACCAAATGTTAAATATATATAATATATAATGTTTGACAGTATTTTACAACTGATTTGACTCAATTTTCAATTTGCAAAACAAATACAGGATTTATTGACAAGGAGCCAGAATCAGGTCCTGAATGAATTTAAGCTGCAGATTGTAAAATCACTTTTCTCAGTGCTGTAATTCAGTAGTGACACACGTAGAAGTTTCAGCTTTGTGACTGAATGTCTCTCGCCAAAACGCACCTTGGAGTCATAGTTACTGTTGTTATTGTTATTATAATAGTTTCTGACATTTTCTAACCCAGTTGTTCATGTTTTGTGCTGATGATTCAACCAGGAGAGTTTCATTCAAGCCGTAGAAGAGCTCAGTAATATCCACAAGTCATTTCAAATGTCAATCATTTCATTTAAATCAAACTAAACTTTATAGTATATCAATTTATATATTGATATAATGTAAAAACATACATTAATTTAATGTAATTTAGTTCATAAAAATGTATCTGAATGAATTAAATGAATGAATTTAATACAAATGAGTGGAACATGTTGGAGCGTGGGACAGAAACTCCTCCAGTTTCCAAAAAACATCACGTGTGTGTCAGCACCATGAAGAAAGCCACATCTGCACGGTCAGTGATCTGATCTGTAGTGAACATTTTGTCTGACCAGCAGAACATTTCACATGTTTAAAACTTGACAACTGTCGACGACGTGTTACAGACAAGACAACAAGGAGCCACACAGACTGTCTGTGACTGTCAGTTAGACTCCAGCTGTGTGACGGCAGAGCCGTCGACCTCTGAATCATTTTATTTTTAGCAGTGGACCAACAGAAAGAAGCTGTTTCACACCAACACAACCGAGATTTACATGCAACCTTTTTGAATAAGGAGGATTTTATTCTCGCTGATTTGGTTGGAAAAACTACTTGACTCAGTTATATTTGATCATTTTCACGCTCATCTTAAAAAGTGGCTAATTGTGTTATTTTAATGTAAATGTGTGGGAGATAAAAGAATGCAGGCTCCTTAAAACAAAGTTGATAGTAAAGTGTATTATACTCTGTAATTGTATTTCTTTTCCTCAATTAAAATGGCAACTGTGACCAATAAACCATAAAGCTGATGCAGTCAGTCACTGATCATCGTCAGGCAGACTTTTTCCATACTTGATTTCCTCAGAAATTGAAAGTTGCACATAGTAACGGGTTGTGAACACCTCCACACCCTCCTAAATATTAAGAACATGACCTCAGCATAACTATGACTGTGACTGTGGCCCAAACAGATGCACCGTGTGATAACTGCCAAATACATTCATTCATGTACACGTTTTCAAAAAGTCCAAAAAGTGTCAACAAGTAAAGAAAATGAGTCTGATGTTTGTTCATTCTTACGCTGGTACATTTCCAGAGCAAACACACACACACACACACACACACACACACACACTGAGCAGAAACTGTTTCAGGTGATGAACAGATGAACATACAAACAGCATGCGCTCACCTCGACTAAACTGGATTATCAGAGGGAAACACAGAATGAGACTGGATTCATGATTGACAGTTATAACAGCAGGAGGCCACATTTTATTACACTAGTTGTCACATGAGACATTCAGTATATGACACAATAAAACTTTTCCTCAGCTGAGTTGACATGTTCCCAGCGGTTAATTACAGACTCATTTACTGTTGTAACATACAAAACGACATCTCACATACAGAAAAAGGCTGAACACAAAGTGCAGGCCATCTGATAAAGTTCCGAAAACACAGGTTACCTAATAAGGTTAATAATAATGGCAAAACCTTCTAGAGGAAATTGAGATTCGAAAGGACTCAGGCTTCCGCTGTGCTTCAGTGGCATTCTGTTGGGTGAGATGACCTTTGACAACACAAAAAATAACCTCAGAACAAGCTGTTTACACCTGTCAGAATGTCATACTGCATGTTACTGGGCTTCCCCCCGCTTACTGCTGTTAATGCTTCCTCTTCAACAATGTATTGGTGTACCATTTGCGGTTGTTGATGCTGAAAATTTCTGACATGATGAGTTTACACAGAACAATCTTTCTGACACCAGGAAATAATATTTGAGAGGAGAAAACAAAAATGAGACATTTATTGTTGAAGAGCATCAAGACATAAAACTTTAAGTTTAAAAACAGCTTTTTGAGTGAATTGGTAGACCTCACTGTTACCAGTTCATCACTACTGGTGGAGGTAAATTCTGTCAGTTTTATATGTTTAAAGTGCTCAGCTCACAGATAGTGATGCACAGAGACCTTGATAGCTGGTACAACTGCTTCAGCACCGTACTGTACCATAAATATAGTACGATTGTATATCTGATTGATAGCCGCGATCTGTTAACATGGTGACATCGCAGGGCAGGAAACATGAGCTGTGAGATGATCAGACAGGTTTTAAAGGAAATCAACTTATTTAATGAGGTAGTCTTATTGAGATCAAGATCTGCAAGAGTTCAACAGGAGAAACAGACATGAGCACAAACATCACACACGTCTGAAAAATGTTCAAAATTCAAACTTTAAATTCATCTCATGGAATCAGACTTTTAAGTTTTATTGTCCTTCATAATTCAATACATCTGTATGTTAATGAAGTGCTGGAGGGCGGTCTGTCCAAGCGGTCTGCTCTGATGGACTGTGGATTTACATTTGAGAGACGTGATGAACTGAGGCAGCTTTAGAAACAAAGGTTCAGTGATAGTGTGTATTTCTCTCATGTGATGAGTGAGATATTTCTCTCCGGTAATAAAATGCAGCACAGCGGTGGAACGAGCAGCAGACGATACCTCCGTACACCCAGCACACACATGATGGACCGCTGCACAAGACTTTCTGTCCTCAAGAGAAGAACATACTTCATTCTGATATAAGAAACTCATTTTCATAAGACTGAACAACCACAGTTTCAGTACTATTGTATGGACGGCAGGAAGATGTGAGATAGAATGAAGAACGTTGAAGGCAGACAAAGGCTTGAGTGGGAGAAGTCATGTGCATACAACATCGTATCATCAGCATAAAAATGGAAAAAGATTTATTTTTGTAGTTTTGGAAACCATTAGTGTGAGTAATAATAACATCGTACGCACCAAAGTAAGTGCTATAAATCTGCTAATGAGGCAACATCACTAAAAATAGGTCAGACAGCTCATCATCTGTCTATTTCAAGTTGTGTTGCCAAAACTGCAAAACTCCCAGATCTCAGAAATGACTGGTGAGTACAACGTTATCATATCTGATAAAACTAACTAAGGAGGTAAGACATAAGTTTTAATAGCTGATCTCTGGGAGCACAGTAACGTTACTCAGAAGAACTGAACTGTTTGTGTAGCTCAGCACTGTGATCCTCAGCGTGGGCTCATGACTATGATGACTGTACTCTGCTGATCATTTGGGGCTGTTCGCTGATAACTGTTGTAGAGTAAAGTGATGCTGCTGGCCATCCTCTGTTGGTCAGCCAGCTTTCCTGAAGCTCCTGCAAACTACTTACTGCCAGCTCCTTAAATTACCACCATGTTACTGCTACACACAGTTTCTCTCATACAGATCGCGTCACTTTCAGTTTTACCTTTATTTTCTGTGTAGATCATCTGGATAAACTGTTGGTTTGTTTCCAATTTGTCTGATCTTCAGACTCTTCTCACAGATCTTCTATCAGGTGTCCAGGCTTCACACCCAGAGACCCTGCACGGCCTTTGCATGTGCAAAAAAGAAAATAGCAATTTCATTGGGAAAGTCCCATCACTAACGTACGGCGGGTACAGATCCAGCAGCACTGAGCACTCACCGCATGTACTTTTCACTGGTACTTTAAACTCAAAAAACCCACAAAACGTTAACTTTCTTGACAAACAGGACAAAGGCGATTGCGGTTAATAAGGTTTCAGAGAAAAGCATATTCAATGAAAGAGTATACCTTCTACCATGTTTAAACAACAGATGGAAATACTGTAAACAGAAAGCTGACATTTAAGATGCTCAAAAACACTCTTTGCTTAAAAATTCTGAATTGAGGACTTGGACTACAGGATGTTATTGGCGCCAGTAGAATTTGACATCTAACGACAAAAATTCTCATCCCCACCCTCAGCTGAATCAGCCGCATAAACCCTCACATCCAACACCTTTGTGAGGGAGGGAATGAATCACTGGCACATCGACAATATGATTTTCACTTTGAATCATGCACAGTGAGAGGGCAACATCCCAGAACCTCGTCAGCAAGAATCAAAAAAAGAATCGTCGCCTCATCATTGTGTGCTGAGACATGTTGTGGGATCAGAAAGTACTGTCACAAGAGCTTTTCTCACACTGCTGATATTCACACGAGAACACAGTTCACACAGAAAGACATTGGTTGAGTTTACATGGAAGCTCATGCAGCGCCGGCCGCACGTGCAAAATGATGCACTGTTTCCAGCACACATCTGAAATCGCTTAAGTTTGATAACTTATCAAAACTGAAGCGAAACAATAGTCAGCACGTACTGTACAGATTTAAAATGGGCTTCATTAACGAGCCCTCACATTGCTGCCACCATGTCTCACAGTATCTCCAAACCTGTCAGGAATTAAGAAAAATGGCTTCACATTGAGCTTGAAATGAATGGAAGGAGAAATAAATCCACAGGAAACAGGCTTCAACATGCAGAAACACAGGAGAAGACTTTCAACAGACACAGATGAGAAGTCACTTTAAAAATTAAAATTCTGTCTTCATCAGTTTGTTTTATCTACATTTACTACTAATATGTTTTGAAAGAAATCCGCCTGGATTTGACCGGTTTTATGTTTCTGTTCAGGCGACTGAAAGCGTTTGGTGAAGTTTCGGGAAAGATGGAGGACTTGGTTAGAAACAAACTACAGGACAGTTTATCAGAACTAGCATCTCTCTCTGATGTGACTTTGATGTGTTTGCAGAACGACCACCTCCTCCTCATCCAGGCAGCAGTTACATTTCTTCCAAAATGTATCGAACAAAACTTATTGACATCACTGTGTCAGCCTTAATTACAGACCGTTACCATCCAATGACAGAAGGACAGAGTACAGTAGAGTGTTGAACATCTACAGAGACTCTACTCTGGATAGAAACGGGTTTGGTCCACTAAACACATGCACACACACACGTAGACATGCAGTCATTTTCAGTTCTCATGAATTTTTTCAGGTTTTGAGGTTCACTCCTCTGAGACTTAGAGAATCCGCCCGATACAAAGGTTCCTCTGAAAAACTCCTTTTTCTTCTTTTGTTAACAGAAACTCTCACAGTGAGGTCTGGTGATTGATTAACTGGCCTGTTAAAATGCTCTGCATCACCTCTACTGTACCGAGGTGATGCTGAAAGCCTCTGTTGGGAAATCAAAATCAACTGAAACAGTTACAACATGAATTTGACTGCTGAAAATGTTCCTTCTCTCTCCTGGTTAAATGAATGTGTATTTAATAATGTGCTGCTTTCTCAATAACGAAGATGCATTTTTCCTCATTTGAATAAACGATCAGTTTTTTTCTGCCTTTCAGACGTCCGCTGTGAAACGTTCATTTCTGCGTTTCACCTCATTTGATGAGAAATAGCAATAAGTGCGCTGAACTAACAGAATAACCTGTTAAATAATGTTTACAAGAAACCACAGCGAGAACTTGTTGACCAAAGCAGATAAACATGTGCGGAGTTGGAAAAAGCCGTTATTTTCTGTGCATAAAACAACCTGAACGTCTGCTCAGCAACGACTTGTTTGTTCTTTTTGCTCTGGTGCAAAACATTTACTTTCCTACAAACATATTTTTTCAAGTTGTCAGAGCAGCATTTGGAAAGTTCTTGTGTTTTGATTTGCTGAAGACACGAGCTTGAAGCCTGCTGCATGCGGTGCTGCAGGTATAAATGCTGAGTGGATGGCTGGCAGCGTTAATAGTGAGTCTGCTGAGGCCAGGTGAGTGCTGAGCGTCCGCCTTCATTCTGCTGTCACCACTAACACAAGAAACGCTTTTAAGACCAGAAGATTTTAGTTTAGCATTTTAAAAAAGTTTTTTCTTTTAAACAACTGAGCCAAAACTAAATTTTTTTCCAAAAAAAGCACATCTGATATATGGCTCAGACTTTAAAGTGAAGTACAGCTGTTGTTTTTTGTAGTTTGTTGATTTTTGTAACTTTTTTCTTGTGTTTCCAATCTGAAATCTCACAATCACGCCGTCTCCTTGAGACTGAGGTCTGTCTGTCATATTTTTTCTTCAAGTTTTAGTTGCCGAAAACATATTTCCTGTGGAATAACACCCCCTCTGAATCATTTCAAAGTATTTCCCTCGAAGAACCTGAGAAAGGAAGAGGCTCTGCACGGAGGCAACACGGTAAGCACACATCTTACTTTCACACATCCAAGTAGCTGGGATCATTACGAGTGATTTGCTCAGACTGAGGGGAGAAGACTTAGAATATGTGTAGGATCACAGTAAGTGTTGACTGAGAGCAGAACGAGGTCTGTGATGGCGTATGTGTGAAATGCGGTGTGCAGCTGAATATTTCAAATCATGAATTAATTAATAAAATGCACAGAGACAGCATGACTAGTTTGGCTGGAGGAACCACAGATCTGTTTTTGATGATGATGGTCTTTGATGAAGAGTTTCATGCACATGTTAGCAGGTTTTTATAAAAGAAGTTTGCATTAAATTTCAGCAGCAGAGATAAATTCCTTCCTTCCTCTTAATCATGTAAAACACTATTTAAATAAACAGTTGATCGATATTCTTAAGTGACAGTGACAATAAAGTTGTTCTCTGTTCATCTTTTGAGAATATCTGAATAAATGTAAAACGTTCAGAAACATTCATATTTAATGTCAAACTGTAGTGAAAAATCTGCTCAAATATGAAGATCAAATATTTTATATAATGTAAAATAATACATGTTAATATACATCATTACATCAACAATATTACACCTGCCTGTTGGTAAAGAACAGCATTATCAGCGCCTTCAGATACAGATCCACTGTGGCCCTGAGTCCTCAGACATGATGAACCATCCTGATAATATATGAGAGCAGTTCCCAGTATGAAGGTCCTCTGACAGAGTCGCAAGATTACTATGAGGCATCACAAGATGATTAAGAGGAAAGGAAAACTAAAATATATATAAACAAAATTAGGCTCTGACTTTGTTTCCTGTGAATTACGGGATAATTATAGATCCTCTTCTCTCTAAACTTATTCAAATGAAACAAGAAAAAAAGCAGTTTGTGGTTGAACTGGTCTCAGCTGGTGACGGGAGGTTCAGGCAGACATGCTTCGTTTTACGGGGAAACACTGAGATATGAGGAGAGAAGGTGACTCTTCTTCTCAGATCAGTCTCAACCTTGTGCATCTGTAACTAAATTAAATGGCTCAGATATTTAGCTTAACTTTGTTCATTTACTGTACATGATACAGTAATAAAACCAGGCAGTGTTTGTGATGAGTACAGTATTATAACGTTTGAATTTTCCCAGCCAGAGAAGAGAAAACTGATATTAATGTCAACTGTGCGCAGCATGTATGTAGCCTAGCTTAGCACAAAGACTAGAAGCAGAAGGAAACAAACTCCGATGATTATATTTCAAAGATTTCTTTGAATCTGGGGCTTTTTCTGCTGCGCTGTAGCATAAGATGCTCAATAGCAGCAACATGAGTGAAATACTACCTTTAATGATAAAAAAAACACCAAAAGACAGATCTGTCAGTGGTTTCTCTTTTCGTCTCTGGTTCTCTACATTCAACATGCACAGCTCATTACAGTGCGCTGAATGTTTCACTTTGTCACGTGAAAATCAATTTAAACGGTTATTCTACAGCTAAGGGAAATATCAGATCACTTTCTGTTGTACACTTTGATCTGTCAGTGTGAGATGTGTTATTGTTAAAGGTACCGGCACAGATGTGGGTATTCCTGTGCAGACTGTACCACCTCAGGAAGCTTTTCTGAAAGCTGCAGCCATCTTCTCAGCAGAAATCAGGAAATGGGGCTGCAGAGGTAAACAGCAGCCCATCACCACTATAGAGGAGACATTCACCTCTCTAGTTCTACTACCTGCTAAAACCTCCAAACACAAAGCTCACACATTTCCCAAGTAACTACTGAACTTTTTGCTCTGCGTTCTTATTGTGTCATATTACTAGTGACAGTATTATTCACTCCTCCTGTTTGAAACCACAAGTAGTGTGTAAATATCAACTAGATGAAAGGGAAGATAAAGTGGCAGATATAAGAGCACTATGAGGGGAGCTGTTGTTGTTGGTGTTCACTGGCATTTTGAGGAAGAAGTGTAAATCTGGTAGAAACTTCACAGACCTTTAAATAAAGTCCTTGAAACTTACGTCTCAGTGCCTTTTACAAGTCCACACTAGAGCAGACAGACGTGGATCACTGCTCAGAAACACATGGACACATTTTCTGCACAATGATGTTTGCTAGCGATGATGCACTTTGTCAGCAGTGAGCGGTTTAAGCACATTTACTCAAGTACTGTACTTAAGTACAATTTTGAGGTACTCATACTTTACTGGAGTATTTAATTTTTTTGCTAGTTTGTAGTTCTACTCCGTTACATTTATTTGACAGCTTTAGTTTCTTTTCAGAGTAAAATCTTACATGAAATACAACGAGCTTCTTTATGCAGAATTATTTAGATTAAACCAAACTTCACATCACAACACAAAGACGAGAGAAAAGTTCTGGAAAATGAATCCAAATAAATGAATCAGAACTTTGTTTTATCTTCTTCATCTCACAGTGGCTCAGATTTATCTGGTGACTCTTATAAAGTCCTGAACATCAAATAATATCAATTAAATGCTGTTTATGCACCGATTCATCAGTATTAATAATATAATTTGTTAAAAGTATTTAATGTAGTCACAGCCCCATTTCCTGCGAAACAAGTACTTTCACTTTTAATACTTTAAGTAAATGTACCTGGTAATATTTCTGCACACTTTAATATATTTTAAATGCAGGACTTTCACCTGTAATGAAGTATTTTTATACTGTGGTATTTCTACCTCTATCGAAGTAAAGGATCTGAGTACATTTTTAGCCACACCACCACTTTGATACGATCAACCAATACTTTGGTTTATAACCAGATACCTTCAAAGCTCATGACATTCCCTTTGTTCTTTCTGTTTAGTGCTTATTAGTGAATGTTAGCTCTTTAAACATCAGTGAGTTAGCATCATCACTGTGTGAATGCTCATTAACATTTAACTTAGAGCTGCTAGCAGGCAGGTCGGCTCACACATACGGGTATGAGTATTATGGCCTCTCATGAATCTGCAGCTGTGTGTGTGTTGTGTTTAACACATCATTTACATACTCTCCTCCAAATGGACAGCTGTTCACTGATGTAGCAGCTGTACTAATGAACCAACAATGTCGGTGATTGGTTTCCACCTGTCGGTCTTGATTGGCTGAATGACAGGACATTTGTACAAAGTTGAGCCTTTCTCAGCGTTCCTGTAGTGTGGATGTTGCCTCTTGAATCTCGCTAGCTCAGCAGGGGTTACTGGGCTGTGGACAGCCTGTTACTCTTTCAGTTTCAAACCTTTATTTAAGCCTCCAAAAGCATTGAGGTTTCCCTCATTTGCAATGATGTTGATGTACAGAGTTCAAAGACAATGTGCAGATATAAATAGATCAAAAGAGGACAACACTGTGAAAACAACTGCACACTGAGGTGAAGTGGTTTGAGATCATTGTCTTGAATTGTCCAGGGGTTGTGAGAGTGTCAATCTCAAGGATGTGTTGAAGATAATTCCATATGTTTGGTGCACAACACCAAAAGAATAAAGACAGTTAACAGTAAACAATCTGAGGGCCGGTGGCGTATCCAGGACAGTCTGACTGAGATGGGACACAGAGCTAGTGTGGGGTGGCCATCGCATAGTGAACCTTAATGAACGGCAGGTGATCAAAATGTGTAAATACAGATGTTCAATGCATCGCATTGCTTCCACCCAGGAACAGATAAACTCATGTTAGCATCCATTGTAATGTTTGTATTCAAGGCCAAGTTGATGTTTTTATATTATATAATACAGCGTTAAACTAAAGGTGCCATGCTGACCACCTACAACAACTAAATTTAATATTACAACCTATAACAGCAGTTTTCTATTACCTGTACATTATATTTCCTTTTCCACCTATCACAGTCTCTGGGAAGCAGTGCTTATTTAAACATATTATTTTCAATCAGTAATTCTAGCTGCACATTTTCTAAGAGTTGATTCCCTGTAGTGGAGTAAATATGTTATATGTTACAGGTTCAGAATGAAGGTCTGGGTCCAAACTTTTGCAACACATCTATTCACATGAGTTACCTGTGCAAACTAATTTAAAACAGTTGTCATCAATATAATAACCAACTCAAAGTATTTCTCTCAAATTATTCTTTCACCCTCACCAGTCTGGTTTCAGATCTACAGTATGCATAATACCATCTCTGCTGTTCTGTGAGTTGTAAATGGTTTTGTGTGGACAAAGGGAAGCATTGTGCTGCTGTTCTCAGTGACTTGTCAAAAGTGTTCGATACAGTCAATCATTCTCCGCTTATTCAAATGCAACATTGGGTTTGATTCAGTTGCTTGTAGATTGTTTCAGAATTACCTATCTGAAAGATTTCAATGTGTGAAAACTGAAAATATCTAATCTGAGTTTTACCAGTGATCAGTTCAGGCCCTGTCTTGTTTACAGTTTATATTGATAAGATTGTCTGTTCTCTAACTGACTGTAATATCCATCTTTACGCAGATGACATTGTTCTGTATTATTTTGCTGCTGTCACTGTGCAACTTACTGTTGACAACCTACAACTTTCTTTTAGTGTTCTTCTAGATGCAGTTGTCAACCTTAAACTAGTACTCGATGTAAAAAGTAAAAAGTAAATGTTTTTTTCCAGAGCAAGGTAATGATTGTAACAGTCTACACCACCATGAATGGAATGGAAGCAACATTGAGAAAGTCACAGAGTATAAATATGTAGGTATTTGGCTTGATGTAACATTTAAACATCATATTGAAAATCTTATCATCACAACTCAGATTTTTGTACAGAAACAGCTCCAGCTTCCCTTTGAATTGTTTAATTTGAGTATAGTTGAGGCAGCCTAGACTACGGTGATATAATCTACAGACATCCTGCTGCTTCTACTCTCAAATGACTCAGTAGACTCAGTTTATCATTCTGCCCTCAGCAATGGTGATTTTAGGGGGTGGCCTGAAATTGGCCACCCTTGTGGCTACCCCAGGTCAGATAGGTCATAGGTCAAGTTCATTAACACAATTAAGGTGGGTCAAATGCTGCTCAATCAATGATGACAGCTGATCAGCTGATAATGGCAGTTTGCCATTTCCTTCTACTATAGTAATGGTATGACTGGGGCCGTGAGAGCTAATCAGTGAACTTTTGACCAGGTCCCAAAATCCAAAGTACGTGTTGGCTGTCAGGATTCAGGACTCCGGTCGCAGTGACCTCAAGCTGAGCTAACGCCACCATGAGTAACGTGCTGACAGCTGTTTTAAATATGTTTTGCGCAGGTAAGAAAATTTAAACGGTGTTGGTGACAAAATAGAGTAAACTCCTGTAAGTGTTGTGAACACTGATTTGGGGGTGCATACAATGTGAATTTAAATGTACAAGTGGGATGAGTGTATGTGCTGGAAGTATTAGCGTTGTGCTAGCAATTAGCAGTAAGTGATTAGCATATGTAATTCAGTCTATCGTGTGTTAATAGATTGCTTTAACGGCAATTTTGATACAACAAGGTCCATGAAATGTTAAGTTTATGTACATCCACCACAGTTGTTTGTTCAGTTTTGTTTAATAGCATTTTACTGTGTCATGTGGGTAATGTTATTTGTGTTCAGTGTGTGTAAAAGTGAAATTATTGCTAGAATGCAGACAATTAATCACCCAAGTAAACCTGTGGGCCTGTAGAGATGTAGGCTGGAAAGCGTGGTTAATTATATTTCCAAGCCACTGTTGGACTGTCGAGGTCACACAGTTAAAGATGTAATATGATGTTTTCCATTAGTTAAAACTGAGTAAGAGACTTCTACGGAACATAAGAGAGTTTTACTCATATAGATCACTGAAAACACTGAAAACAGCACAATGCTTCCTTTTGTCCACAGAAGAAACAATATAGTTTACAACTCACGTAACAGCAGAGATGGTGCGATGCACACTGTAGATCTGAAACCAGACTGGTGAGGAGAATAGTTTGAGATAAATACTTTGAGTTGGTTATTCACCAGTGATTCCAGGATTTTTGTCAGACACAGAAGTTTGGATATTGGCCAATAATTATTGAGATCACTTTGCCTCCTCCCTTGTGCAAAGGGATCACATGAGCAGACTTTCAGATTGTAGAAATTACACCAGTTGAAATGGAAAGATTAAATATGTGTATTATTTGCTCAGTGATAAATGGAACAGATCTATTTTATCTGTTCCAGTTGATTTAGGTATCTCCAGTTAGCCATCTAACAAGTCAGCAATAACAGTCAGTGTTGGCAATTGTGCCTTACAAAAGGTGGTGTTATGAATTAATTGATATTATTTATCATCAGTCTTGGTGTAAATACCTGTAAGAGATGAAGGACAAACTCCACTCTGTCCTCTTCTGTGTAAGAATGCATTCATCCTTTCAGCTGATGCTAACATAGTAAGATATTAACCAAATTGATTGAGTATGTCAATCCTGGTAGTCATGTGTAGGTTTACTGTTTGTGTTTTGTCCTGGCAACAAACCTACATGCAACTACCATGACGAATCCTTCCACCGAGGCTCCCGGAAACACCGTCTGCTACTGAAAAACGGTAATGTTGGAAGATACTCACTAATTCCTAACGTCATATTAGTTTCAGCTGCATTTAAGAATACATTTTTCGAATGAGGACTGCGGATTTTGTGCTCACTTACAGTGTAGTTTATGAAGGTATTTCTTCATACAGCCAGTAAGAACAGGAGGAATAATTACAGTGACCACTAAGTGAAAAAATGAAAGAAAAACCATTCTGTCATTGGCAAAGGACACCGAGATATACTTCAATGGGAGAGAAAAATCTCTCATGGCAGACAAATTCTGCTGTCTCATAGTACATATAATTATATCACCTAATCCTTCAGAATTAAAGAACGTTGGTTTTTCTGAAGCCCGACCATACAGACATCAGCTGTACAGTAGAAGAGAGACGAATATCAATCTCTCTATAGACCAGGATGTTTGGAGTCGACTTGAGCTGAAACTAATTTGCTTGTGAGACGTATTCTCTGATGTCTCAAGATATTTGTGTTAATAGCTTGAGACGGACAATATGACACAACAGCACACGTTCTCTTCTTGAACACATTCATGGTGTTGAACTACTTTGTTCACATGAAAACTGACAGAAATAGTTGAGTCAAGAATGAAAAAGAGAGCTTGTGAGAGATATCACCAATCAATCAATCAATCAATCAATCAATCAATCAATCAATCAATCAATCAATCAGACCAATCACTGTGTAAAGTGTAGTGATGGAAGAAGTATTCAGATCCTTTACTGCAGTAAAAGTACCAATACATCAATGTAAAAATACACCAATACAGGTAAAAGTCCTGCATGAAAAATCCTCCTACAGTAAAAGTACATAAGTATTATGAGCTTGATGTAGTTAAAGTATTGCAGTAAAAGTACATAAGTATTATGAGCTTGATGTAGTTAAAGTATTGCAGTAAAAGTACATAAGTATTATGAGCTCGATGTAGTTAAAGTATTGCAGTAAAAGTACATAAGTATTATGAGCTCGATGTAGTTAAAGTATTGCAGTAAAAGTACATAAGTATTATGAGCTCGATGTAGTTAAAGTATTGCAGTAAAAGTACATAAGTATTATGAGCTCGATGTAGTTAAAGTATTGCAGTAAAAGTACATAAGTATTATGAGCTTGATGTAGTTAAAGTATTGCAGTAAAAGTAAATAAGTATTATGAGCTCGATGTAGTTAAAGTATTGCAGTAAAAGTACATAAGTATTATGAGCTCGATGTAGTTAAAGTATTGCAGTAAAAGTACATAAGTATTATGAGCTTGATGTAGTTAAAGTATTGCAGTAAAAGTACATAAGTATTATGAGCTTGATGTAGTTAAAGTATTGCAGTAAAAGTACATAAGTATTATGAGCTTGATGTAGTTAAAGTATTGCAGTAAAAGTACATAAGTATTATGAGCTTGATGTAGTTAAAGTATTGCAGTAAAAGTAGTGGTTTGGTCCCTCTGACTGATATATTATTATATATGACATCATTAGATTATTAATAGTGAAGCATCAGTGTTAGAGCAGCATGTTACTGTTGTAGCTGCTGGAGGTGGAGCTAGTTTACACTACTTTATATACAGTTAGTTAGTTTAGTCCATTTGAACATTTATTGAAATGAAAGCATGTGAGAAGTTTAGAGGGAAAAATCACTATTTGGTGGAGCTGTTAACAACTCATAGACATGTGAAATGTGACCCCGACTACACACTGCTTTTTGTAAGACGTCAAAAGACAAAAAGGTTGGAAACCACTGGTTTCATCTTTAACAATGTGTTGTATTTTAAAAGCTTGTTATATTATCCATTGTGTCAAATCTTCATCTGAAAAGTAACAGAAAGTACAATATTTCCCTCTGAAATGTAGTGGAGTACTCGAGTACTTAGTTACTTTCCACCTGTGGTAAAGTGGATTGTTGGGAACATTATCCAGCAGCTCACTTCTGTTGGAAAGATGAGGGTTCAGATTGAAGATCTAACAAGTACTTTTTTATGCAAACTGACACTTTTAATGTTTATTTTTATGTTGAATGACATGAAAAAAAGTATTTCAACTAGTCCATGTGCTGGGTTCACCTGTCTTCCTCTGCTGGGGAAGACCATAAGAGTTGAGTTACAATGTATTTGGTCAAACTCCTAAAATGTACTGAACCTCACAAATTATTTTATATGAACAGTAGAGAAGAATCTAGTAAAGACGTTTTTCTACAACTGTGCTGTCAATCATTACCTCAAGATCACAGTATCATTATTTCATTTTCTCCAGATAAACAGTGACATTCCTGTTGTGTTCAGGTTTCTTTATATATCATAAAGACAGTGGTGGAATATAACAGAGTACATTTACTCAACTCCTGTACTTAAGTACAATTTTGAGATACTTGTACTTTATTTGAGTATTTCCATTTTATGCTACTTTGCATTTCTACTTTCAGAGGGAAATGTTGTACTTTTTTACTCCACAACATTTATTTGACAGCAATAGTTACTTTTCTGATCATATAAACATATGTTCAGTTTATTAAAATGCATTCTTACTCATTTGACGACCCAACAGTATAATCTGTTAACATTAGATGAACCTTGATAACATTCAAATGCGGCTTACGTGTAAATGTCAATCAATGAGTGTTAAAGTTCTAGTGATATATACGTGTCTACTGTAGATGATAAATAGAACAAACTGGGCCATTTTGCACAATGAGTTACTGTTTACTGTTGATACTTTAAAGGTGCAGTGTGTAGTATTTAGTGGCATCTAGCGCCCGCCATGTTGCACCGCCATGTTTCTATGGTAGCACAGAAGGGACAAACCAAACGCTGGCTCTAGAGAGGGCCTTTCATGTTTTTCTCAAGTTTCGTCTCCACCATAGGTTCTCTTACATGCTTGGGAGCGGAGGGGGGATCTGATGAGATTTAAAATGCAGGACTTTTACTTGTGCCGGTGTATGATTTCATTGTGGTATTGCTACTTTTACTTAAGTTAAAGACTTGAATGCTTCTTCCCCCTCTGCATAAAAGTGTGACTGTCCATAAATAATGCTGTAATGATCTCATGAAGATGTATGTTCTATCTTGTGATCTCTTTAGAGGAGAACCAAACATGTCGTGACAATAACATTCTGCGTAGGCCCACTTCCTTTTCCTCCATTTATTTGAAGTCTGTTCTCTGCAGGGATGCCTCTTGGTCTGAGACTGAGAAGAAGATCGACAGACAAAAGAAGGAGGTCGTTAGATAAAGAGCCTGCTGTAATACTGCAGATAATGTAGGACTTTTTTATTCTTTTCAAATCTGGATTTAAATTCTGATAATATAATACAACTCAGCACTATTTTTTACTGCTAACAAGGTCTGGCTGAGTTGGTCTGAATCAGTTTTGATTTGGTTTATTTACAACATTAAGATATCAGACTTGGTCGGGAGAGAAAGAGACAGTCCTGGATTTATTTCTGTGTTGTCTCAAGATGGAGACTGGCATTAAGTTATAATCTGTATATTTAAGACAAAATCAGTATAATATACTGATTACAGTATGTAATGCATATTCAGTTTAATCAAGACCCATTTTAAATCTACATGTGATATTTTATGTATATTAAGAGCTTATAATCGTGAGCACAAAATCAGATTAGCCAAATTCAAAGTGTGTACTTGGCACACACATCTGCCCACAGATTCAGCACAGACACGCACTCTTCACCAGCCTGCTTCCTGGATCATAGAAGTCTTCATGTCTGATCAATCGATTCGAATCAAGATTCAATACTTTTCTTCAGAAGCACTGGAGTGTTAAAATAGAGTTAAATGACAGAAAATATGATATGATAACGATATCTATTTGAATAATTAAGCACTGAACATTTGGTTGAGTAATTTTAGATCAAAGATCTGAAAACGTGTCTCCTACACACTTATTATTTCGAAGTATCAGTGTGATTGGGATGTGTGATGTGAGATATGGAAGTATCTGAGTAAGAAACCCACACATTGATAGTACCAGTATGAGGCATCTGCAAATTTCCACACTGTAATGTGGCTGATTACAATAAACAGGAAATACTTCTTCTAACCTATTTGTGGCCGACAGATGTTGACTCACAGAAATACCAGGTGAATATCAACCATCACATCAGATCACTTCCAGTGCATAGTTAGTGTCGTGAGCAAAGATCTCCTCTTCTCCTACAGGGGAGGTAAAGTTGAGGAGGAAAGCCAGAATGAGAGATGACAGAGAGAAGCCACAAACATGTTGAGCGCTCTCACTTTCTACTGAATTCCTGTTTCTGTGGGTGTGCATTTGCATAACATTTGTGGTGTCGGCTGTTTGGTTTATTGTACAGAGATACGCTTCCCTACAGCCGTAAAGAAATGTCTGATGTGACATTGAAATAGCTGAAAGACATGACACTGCTCTTACATAAGAAGTAACATTTTTTACATGACGGCTCTCCTTATTACTTGCTCAGAGAGAGATGTCGTGTCCTATCAGATCAGTCTGAGTGTGAACATCCCGTTATGACTACATACGACTCACCAACATAGCTGCATGCTCTTCAAATCTGAGGGATATGAACCCAAAGTATACAGGGACTGGTTGCAAGGGCTGTCATTCAGAAAGTGAAAATGACAAACTCAAAAATGTGGAATGAGACACAGGAGGTGAAAAGTGGAGTGACCCACTGAAAAATAATGTTAATGGTAATTTCCTCCACTGTTACACTCATTTCTTAATTTACCCGATGTAATATCAAGTCTTTTACTTCAGAGATTAGTTCATCGGTGTGGGAGATCGTCTTTTTATGGCTCCCTTCATAAGAAATGTTTTGTCATGAAACCTCCTTAGTGCTGAGCAGCTGGAAAACTCACAACAAATCATGACGTGTTGCCATGACAACCGTAAGTTGTCATCAGTTGATGTGTTATTGCATATTCAACATCTTTAATACAGTGATTTTAATATTTCTTCTTCTTCTGTTTTGATATATTTGAATTCATAACATAAAACACAATTAATACAAATGTCACCTCTCCCACCTGTGAAAACTGGATGATAAATATAGAATGATGTGAAAAACTTGACGGCACCTGTGGCCCGACCTCAAGGCCTCCCTCGGTGCCGTGACCCCCATATATATATATACATATATATATATATATATATATATGTATATATATATATATACATATATATATATATATACACACAGTATATATATATATATATATATATATATATATATATATATGTACTGTGTATGTATAGACAATGTTCCTCATTCAGAGGAGGAGGATGCTGGGAGGTATTAATCAAACAGGAGACGCTGTTTGTTTCCTGTTTCCAACCACAAGTCGGGACAGTTTTTAAAAAATGTAGCTATGATTGTCCCCTAACCTTAACCTTGTGGTTATTGTTGTAGCCATGACGGCGGTCACCTAACTTTAAGGAAGTGGTAACTTTAACCAAGTGGTTTTGTGCCTAAACCAGATCTGAACCACAGCGTTGTCACATCATAAAACATCATTATTGTTTAACAGTGATGAGTGACGGTTTTGGAAAGCACAGACAGATGATGTCGACCTGCTGATTACTGCTGATAGTATTTGGTCATTTTGATTCATTGATATGGTTAAGATGCTCTATACCAGTCCCACTGCCTCTGTTGTGGCTGGAAGGACTTGATCTCCTCCTTCAAGCTCTTTTTGTTTGCTGTTGCTCTGAAACTGACGGCTCAGACTGTCCATGAATAGTTCAAACATTATACTGTGCGTCCCTGTATGGAGATGACACTGTCATCTTGTTGCATAATGTTGGCGATTCCTCGTGCCACAGATTATCATTATTTAATTAATCTTATTTTATGTCTGGATTTAAAATTAACTGGCTAAAATCCATATTGACACCCCTTAAAGGATCTGAAGCTGAAGTCAGTGAACCGCTTTAGATATTTGAGTACTGATGTTTTCTCAACTATCGACAAAGCCTGAACACAAGGTCCATTAGAAATATTAGTTAGTCACACTTAAAGAAGTTTAGTTTGCACTTTTTTCTCTTGTTTCATATATATGTATATATAAGGTTACATATATATAATGGTGTGTGTGTGTGTGTGTGTGTGTGTGTGTGTGTGTGTGTGTGTGTTGATTTGCCCTCCAAACACTGAAGTGAACATTATGGGACGATGCATCACTGGTGTGACTATGTACTGTTATGACCCATTTTCTATTCTGTTTTAAGACATAAAACAATAAAAAATTGATCACAAAAATGAGAATCAATCTGACATCTTTGTGCAACTGATAAAGTATCTCATGCTGAAAAACGTCTGCTGGGACGATATTATCAAATTTCCAGGCACCTTCGACAAACATTCCCAGTGGTTGCAGGTGCCATGCACAAAAGTGGAGCAGCTTCATCTCCCACTCATTGTGTAGATGCTATCAGTGTGTGTGTGTGTGTGTGTGTGTGTGTATGTGTGTGTGTGTGTGTGTATGTGTGTGTGTGTGTGTGTGTGTGTGTGTGTGTGTGTGTGTCTGAGCCCTCTGACAGACATGCTGTGGTTGTTCACAGGTGCACTGCTTGCTCTGGTGCAGGAAAGCCTTCATTCACATTTCAACCACTGAAAACTTTAATGTGTACATGGCTGCAGTGAATGCTGGATTCTGATTGGCTTGAGAGTGTGCATCATTTTCCAACACAGCTCTGAAGTATCGTTCTAACTTTTTCTTCATGTCTGGAAGGCTGCTCAAACTCTTGATTTGCCACTAATTATCAGTCTTCATCAACAAAGTAAATGAAATGTAGTTAACTAGAAGTATAAAGTAGCATAAAATTGTTATAATGATGTAATTGTCTGCAGTGCTAACGTTACTTTCCACCTCTGGTTGAAGAGACAAAGTCAACGGGGAATTAAAGAGAAACGCCACTTATTTAAATGAACAGTCTGACATAATGAGACATACTCATTACATCCTCACTCACTGCCCTCCAGTCTAGATCTAGACCTAGAAAAGATCCGCTAGAGGAACTAATTAAAAAAAAATCCACAATGGACTGAAAAGAGTAGTGTCCATGACAAATACACTGCTTTCTGCTGACAGTCCCACAATGCAATGTGCTGCATTTTATAGATACAAAAATGACTGTTGTGTGACTCTACAGCTGACAATGATGACACAGAATGATATTTAGCAAGTGTTCAAAATCTCAGTTTACTTCTCACTATAGAGTAAACGGCTCATTGCTGTCTACTAAATATGGAGGAGTGAATGAATGAAGTAGGCAGTGATTTCAGAAGGTACCTCAGGCTGCGTTCAGATCAGCTTTAGCCCTGCGTAAAAAAACGCAGCTCTCTCATTCATTTGAATGGGACGTGATCTGGGAAGGCGCTGCAATCACACTGTACATGCAAGCACATATTACTGGTGGATTAAATTGTAACGTGAACAGAATATTTATAGTTTAACCTCTTGATTGTCATGAAAACCTATCTCCAAGGGACTCTGGGATGTTTAGCTGGAGGGGTCTGGATCTCTTGGGCCCTGTGACGCCAGCACTGTATATGTCTACCAAGTCAAGCTGCTGCTTATACTTGCAAACTCTTAATACTGACACCTTGTCCACACTGGTCGAGTAGCACAGAGGCTGCAGTCCTCCGTCAGTGTACACTGACACTGAGCACTACCTGGTCTCTTAAGCACAGCGTCTACACTGATGGAGGACTGACAAAAATAAATCCTAAAACTACAGTTAGGGTTGCAGTTATGCACATAAAGATGAGTGAAATGAGATGTTACGCAGCTGACGGAGACAGCTGTATTTCATGGATTTGAAGCTCATCTGTTCCATGCATGTGAGGCAGACAACTCAGAATATAGCTTGAATGTTTCCTCTGTAGATGAACCTCTAGGTCCTCAGTATGCTTCAAACAATCTAGTTTAGTCCGACCAAACCTAAAGGCAAAGTCTTTTTCCTGTTCTGTACTTTCTTCCCTCAACACTGTTGTCAGATCCCCAACCCCTGATGTGGGGAAGGGTTTTAAGACTGTGTTAGACAAGCACTGTATTGGCAGGACTCAGAGACCCTCTGACTAGGGTTTACTGACCATACCTCCATCAAAATTCAAAACCAAGGTCACCAAGTTTTTACGGTTGTGGCCCTCAGGCTCTGGCTCTTTGGTGTTGTCATGTGGAAAGTTGTAAAACACTTATTTCATTACTCTAGACAGATGCTTGCTGTGTAAACACACTGCACGTCCTCATACAACTGAGACGGATGTAGCTCAAACTGCTGATTTGGTGTTTTTTCTTCGCAGTGTTGGAGCAGTATGGACAGCATGAAGCAGAAGCAGCAGAGACCATCAGTGCTGCGTCAGGTTTCCATAACAACCTCCAGACAACAACGTGGTACGCAGGCATTTCAGTGTCCTCAGCTGCACATCAGCAACATCATCATTCTGCATGAAAGTCATTATATGTGTACTGGCGTTTTTAGGTATGCTTCATTTTGTATTTTTCCAGTGTGCACAAACATGACTGGTGTTATATAAATTTTGCAACTAGCCTTTAGAGACACAGGCATTGTTACCCAGAGCAGAGGACCTGCTGACAACTTGGTGTGTTATGGTGTTTTTCTGGGACTTACCAACCTGCAACTGAACTTGTAGCCGTTGTTACTGGTTCCTTCAGGAGCGGGTACTAAATCAAGTTCCAGGCACTTGCAGGAGGGCAGGGGACGCTCGCAGGGCTGTTGCCCCCAATTGGTCGAGTAGATGTGTCGTCATATCTCAACTACAACAAACACAACGACATAGCAGTAACAATCATTTCACCATTTCACTTTGTGGGTACAGCGGTGAAGACTTTTTAAACTTTTTATTATGCTGAACAATGGAGAGGACATTTTGGACAAGTGACATACGTGTTTGTGTGTCGTCTGTTCAATGATGCACATCTGAGCCTTTGTGGCTTGTAACACAGTTGAAGGCAGGACCGACCACCTTTGCCCTCAAAGGTTCAGGATATAGGAAGCTCCAGATTACAGGTCGTTAAGTCTCATAATAATAGAAAAACACCATTAGACTACCTGAAAGCCCTGTGTTGTTAAATCTATGGTCTTTATGTGTTTTCTGAACCCTAATAAAATGAAACAATTAATTGAATTTTAAGACCATCTCTACCTGTTTGTACAGCAGAACGTTAGTAATGGCAGCTTCTTGTATTGTATTTGAAACAGACCAAAAGCTTAAATCAATGCTCTTTCCTCCACTTTGAAGAAAACGGTGCATCTGAAGCCATCTCCATTTGCAAGGAAGAGGCAGATGCAAGCAGGTCCTCTTCACCACACATGGGCTCCTCTGCCAGCCAAGGCCATCACTTGCTGCCCATGAGGAGAGACGGTCCAAAGCAGAGCTCCAGAGAGGCCAGGCTTCATGAAGGGTGACTGTCTCCCATTCTCACTGAATGACTAATTATGCTATTAACTCAGTGCAACGTAGGATCACAAGGACATTTAATGAATGGGTTGACTAAAAATATGTTGGAGTGAAAAACTGAGATATGTTTGGATACTGGAATGAAGTTTAAATGACTGCAGGTTCTTCCCTGGTGGAACGGTGGTCCAGTTCTTTATCCGTGTAAGAAACCTAAAGGGGGCATGGGGATTGGTCCATCTGGTCTACATGTGTTTTGTGGGCTTGGAGAAGGAGACCCGTGACTGTGTCCCTTGCGGTGTCTTCTGGGGTGGTGTTTTGGGAGTACGGGACCGGTGTTGCTACTACAAGCAGCGTCCATACTCAAACATGCTCTCAGTGGGTCTTGGACTCGGTTTGGCTTGAGATCTACAGGTGTAATGGTGCCATGTCAGTAGTAATGTCAGGCTTTAACGGTGAAGAGGGAGCTGAGCCTAACAGCCGACTTCTGTTACTTTTACAAGTTTTACAGTTGCTGATCTCAACAGCCGACTTCCACACAGCCTTGAAGCTCTGCTGCTCAGGGTGACAACATGTGGAAGGCAACTAATTTCAGCTATAAACAAGGGAGCTTTATTCCATCTTTATTCCAGTGTGCAAATCTCTCTCAGTTTTTACTGATAGGTCAGGTTTTCCCCATAGCTCTCCCTCGTACAACAGTTTTGAAAGTAGTTCCAGCCACACTGACGGTTCTTGATATCATTGAGATATTTCTGTTCCCTCCAGCATCCCAGAGAGCGCCAGTGCTCTGTTTGTGAGTGGCCTCTGCCGCTGGCCTGGCTGTGATGCAGTGTCTGAAGATTTCCCTAGTTTCTTAAAGTAAGTATTGTGCTGAATACTTCATTCATTGAATCTGTTGTCACTGAAGTGTTGTTGGGAATGGATTACTGTTCAGGGTTCTGGTAGGTTTAGGAGAAACATACATTGACGAGAGACTTCAGCACAACACCAGGCCTACTGAATTGTTGAAACAGTCCAAAAAATGTTGGACTGTTCCTTTAAGCTTGATCTATTCTGTCTTGTAGACATCTCCATTCTGAACACAGTCATGGTGAAAGAAGCATTGCTCAGTGGAGGATCCAGCAGGATATTGTTCAGTGCTTGGAGAGTCAGGTGAGGTCTGGAAAAATCTCAGCTGCCTAATAGACCATGAATGCTCTGGTCCAAACAGGATCTGCAGGCTGTCTTCTCTAGATCTGGCTTTTAAGACTTATGTTACTTTGTATATAACATGTGGGCAAAAAACAGTAGGTATAAAAAGCAAATAAATAGTAAAAATGAAGGGAGAAATGGCGGCAGCAGCGGCAGCAGAGATTGCATGAAGAGTTTCTACAGTAATAACAACAGTTTTGGGGTTTATGGTTAGTTACATGCTGGAACTATTTCATGGTGAACAACAGTCAGGTGCAGTGACTGTGTGCAGCTTCCTGAAGTCTTGTCATCAAAGCATCTAAACCTGTGCTTGCTGTATCTGGCAAGATGCTGCACAAAAGTGCTGGGTGGATGAGTAAGTTGTTGTTCAGCTGGTAACAATTCCTAAAAGCACGAATGACACACAACATATATGTATACCATCAGTGAGCTTTAGAGGAGTTAGCAGGTGCATTTTTAACAACTTTTTGTTGAAAATTTTAGTTTTTGTACACAAATAAACAGGAAAAATATCCAAACATACATTGAGAAAAACAAACAAACAAACAAAACTATATCCTGACTCCGTCTCTGTACTGAACCAGCTCAACATCTGTGCAGTGATTCTCCAAAATGTTGAACTACTGCTTTAACATTTACATTCTGTCAGTCTCTGCAGCCGTAAGTTTATCACGAAACATATTTTGCTCATGCAAAATATTTGCATATGAACATAATTTGTAGAATAACTGGTTGTGTATGAATTAGCAGCTTTGAGCATTAGTAAGTTAGTTAGTTCCTCCTGAGTTTACCAAAGACACAACAAACAGGGTTTGTTTGTTTGCATTCTGCTCATATCTGTAACACATTGTTGATGTGAAGCTACTACAACTGAGACTAACTTTAACTGATTACTAACTAACTCTCTACAGGTCTCAAGTTGAAGACTGTGGTGTAAATCAAACATGGGCATTCTCTCTCTTTTTTTAGCTCATCCTGGAAAAACAGAAACTCATTGCGATGCAACTCCATCTGCGCCTCTCTGAACACAAATACACTGATTTGGTATGTTGGCTCTGATCCCTCTCAGCTTTTGCTTCCAGGCTCATTTGCTTGATTTTAAAGATTTGTTTTGTCTAGCGTCAAGAAGTTTGAGAAAACATAATGCTTGAATCCTTTCAGCCTGTTGAAAAATCAGATGAAACTGTGTTGATGTTTACCTCCATCATTCCCTGCAGAAGGCAGCTTCTGATTGGCCGTACAGCCTTCCTCTGTTCCTGCCTCAGCCTCAGGTAGCAGAGGGAGACAGAGTGCAACAATGGGGCGTTAAACATCTGGAGGAGTTGGCCCAGCACGGCTTCAGAGCTGCTGGTTCTTCCCACCTACTGCCAGGTAACAGTTTGGCCTGTTATGAACAAAAACAGAACCAGCAGTAATCAATCTGCAAGTCCCGGTCTGAGAGGAACAGGGACACATTTCATGTGTTCAGTTCAAAACCAAGTATTATAATGTTTTTGTTACTTCCTACCTTACATGCCTCCATACAGCACAGCCACATCTGGCTATTCAAATATATCATAATCATAACAAGCCTTTCTCAGTCTACATGGCATGTGAACTGTCATGGATCCAAACTCCTGGAGGGCTTCCTTCTCCACCATTAAATCAGGATACTTGAGGGTGAACTTTCACATGCATTTCATATCAACCAGCAGCAAACCATTTAGATTTTGAATATGAGGTTGATTTGATCAAAAATACACTTAAAAATGTGCTTTGACATCTCGGTACATGTGAGGTCTGATGTCTCATTTAAACATAAGATAAAAAAACCTTCTGGATGATAAACTTTGCTCTCAGAGTGGAAATTTGATATTTGTTATTGCTAAATTAGTTTGGATGAAGGTACATTTATGGTTCATGTTTTTATCATACAACAGTTCAGCCTCTGTGCACTTATAATAATGCATAATGTCCTTTTTATACAGATTTTGAGTCACCTGAACATTGTACTACACATATTTTCTGCTGCTCAATAAAATCTGACATCACTCTCCATGCTGTCCTTACATGCTCTCATGTGATGGGACACATCTGCTGCAGAATGTTTCCCACCAACACACATAATAATAATAATAATAATAATAATAATAATAATAATAATAATAATAATAATAATAATAATAATAATCCCATGTGTTTGCTGATCTGAGGACGTTTCACTGTTGTTGTACAGATCTGGTCCCCAGTATGGAGTGTTACAAATACAATAACATCAGGCCTCCGTACACCTACGCCTACCTGATCAGATGGGTAAGTTTTCAAAGGCGGCTGATATAAACAGTTTATTTATTTGTGAGGTTGCTCTGTTTATCATTTCTCACTGTGTCTGACTGTTTGCAGTCTATCCTGGAGTCTCCAGACAAACAACGCACTCTGAATGAGATCTACAACTGGTTCACCACCATGTTCTTCTACTTCAGACACAACACCGCCACCTGGAAGGTTTGAACTGCTCATATTTAACATTCACTCTTAAACCATATGTTTTATTACAGTGTCGCAGCTTTATGGCAAATGTCACTTGCTAGATTATTTATGTGTACTGGAGTCACGCTGGGATCACACCAGTACTTCAAACACTCAACAACTGGAATTGCATCACATTCAGGTTTGGTGAGCTGGTCAAAGATAGCATCAGTGCTGAGGCGGTTATACTATAGTGAAAAATGGAGGAACAAGACTGGATTACTAATGGGGGAACTGCCCAGAGGCCCCAGACCCCCAAAGTCCCCTAGAGACCCTGATCCACTGCGTTTCAGTTGGTTTTTGGTAATTCAGTTTGAACCTTAAAGTTGGTCCTCAGTATTATCTAATGCTGTGGTTCTGTCTGGAGAGGGGTAGTGTCCTTACATGCTACATAACTCTCATGTTTCTCTAATGAAAGTCATCGTCTACATAGCGAGCTGGTTACATAACTACATGAAAAAGTGGAGATGAGATCAGCTCAGCTGGTCTTCAATCCCCTTCAGACATGTTTATCTCCAGACAGGTTTTACACAAATCACTTTGTTTAGATCCTTAGAAAAACATCTCCTCCGTATCCTTCATTTAATAATCCAGAATAAATGAATATGAAAATATTCTACCCCCCCCCCCCCCCCCCCCCCCCCCCTCACCCCAGTGAAGACGTCTCCTCCTTCTGGATCACGATTGGCTCCAAACTAGTTGTGATGTCACAAATCGTGCTCGTGGTTCACGTGTTTAACTGAGATTGAAGGTGAACACAGAGAGACTTTACTCCTTCAGCAACATGTGATTACGTCATACATAGAGACAGAAAGAATCCATGTTTAAGACGTTCCCAGCGATGGGTTTTATGGGAAATGTAGTCTGAATGTTTCCACACGTATCACTGTGTCATGTTCTGGTTGTGCTGTGGTTTAGTGAGATGTTTAAGTAACTGACTACAGACAATGTAACAACACAAACCCAGATGTGTTTTCCATGTAACAACATATTTTACCTAACTCACCTTCCTGTTCTACCCAGAATGCCGTGCGTCACAACCTCAGCCTGCACAAGTGTTTTGTGCGGGTGGAGGGAGGGAAGGGAGCAGTGTGGACGGTGGATGAAACAGAGTACCAGCGGAGGAAGGGACAGAAGTATCACAGGTACGAATGCTACACTGTGGGCAGATATTAGTCCTCTAAGCCGCTTCAGTGCCACCGCTGCAGGAAGGAAGGAGGGAAGTAGGGAAGAGGAGAAAAGAGGAAGGTAAGGGGGGGTAGGGAGGGAAGAAAGGAGGTAGGTATGAAATGTGAAAGGTAGAGAAGGAAAAAAGGAGAGAGGAAAGGAACAGACGGAGGAGGTAGGAGAGGAAACGAGAGGGTAGAGCACAAAGAGGTAGAGAAGGAAAGGTGGAGGAGGTGAAAGAGAGAAGTAGAGTGACGGCAGTTAAACGACTACAGAGGAAACACAAACTCAGTTTCTGCGTATCAAGCAGACTGAAATTCAACCGCCAATATCTTCTCATATTAATAAGACAGTAAAAAATAAATGTAAGGAGATTGTAATTACTCAGTGTTTGTGTGTGTGGTTTTTCAGGGACTGTCCTGTGAAGTGGCTCACATCCTACTCTCATTACTGAACCCTGAACACCAGCAGGCGGCAGCACTGAGTCACTCCAACATCTGGAGTCGCATCCACATGTTCTGCTTTGCTGTAACTGCCGATGGACTGACGAACGTGTTGAGACGTCTGTGGGAGTATTTTGTGTTCTGTTAAAAATGGCTGCACTGTTTGTAACGTGAAGATATTTTGTACCTGGCAGAGTTTTTGTCATCTCTCAGTTTTGATGCAAAATAAATTAAGCAAACATTTGAGGGTGTTTTGCCTTCAGCCGTATTGGACCTGTTCATGACCACGTAATCTCTGCGTGCACGGAGCACAGAGCAGACCTTCACGTAATCTGTCATCGGCTGTTTTCACAACTCTGATGCTGACTCTCACAAAAACTATTTGAAAGTGGGTCAACAACCTCTTAAACTCAGTCTTTCCTTTCCCACACACAACAACTTCAAAGGCAGCTGTGTGTTATCATCATACAGCGATCTGACTTGATTAAACTGATAATGAAACTTAACAGAAACAGTGACACAACAAACCATCATTCGAAGGCCTTTAAAGGGTAAAGTTGGTGATATTCTATATATATATATATATATATATATATATATATATATATATATATGAATATTTGATTGTCTCAGGGACGGATCGACACCAACAGTTAGTCACCGGTTAAATCAGTCGCCAGGAGCAGAAATACTCATAATGAATATTTCATCTGTCATCAGGTTTTTCTTTATTGTCATTGAAAGTCTAAAATAATTTCATTTCATTCATTTTTTTAGACTTAACACTTAAACATTGAGTTTTTCTATTATTATTTGTTGGAGTCAGAATCATATCTTTGTAGTGTTTAGACGTTAATGTCACAGAAATGAAATTTACACAAATAATTGTAATTAAACACTTAAGTGAATAAATACAATGTTGAAAATCCAAAGAATAAAAAGTTTCACACACTTAATTGTATTCATTTTATTTATTTTGTTTTTTAGGAGACTTAGTGTCTCGTATTTAATCTGTTTGCATTATTCATGAATGTTCTTATTCAGTGTTTGTACATACTGAGTGTGCGTGTGTGTATGTGTGTGTGTGCATGTATGTGTGTGCGTGTGTGTGTATATGTGTGTGTGCATGTATGTGTGTGCGTGTGTGTGTGAGTGCGTGTGAGTGTGTGTGTATATGTGTGTGTGCATGTGTGTGTGTGCGTGTGTGTGAGTGCGTGTGAGTGTGTGTGAGTGTGTGTGAGTGCGTGTGTGTGTGTGTGAGTATGTGTGAGTGTGTGAGTGCGTGTGTGTGTGTGTGAGTATGTGTGAGTGTGTGAGTGCGTGTGTGTAAGAGTGTGTGCGTGAGTGTGTGTGAGTGTGTGTGCGTGAGTGTGAGTGTGTGTGAGTGTGTGTGCGTGTGTGTGTGTGCGTGTGTGTGAGTGCGTGTGAGTGTGTGTGAGTGTGTGTGAGTGCGTGTGTGTGTGTGTGAGTATGTGTGAGTGTGTGAGTGCGTGTGTGTAAGAGTGTGTGCGTGAGTGCGTGTGAGTGTGTGTGAGTGTGTGTGAGTGCGTGTGTGTGTGTGTGAGTATGTGTGAGTGTGTGAGTGCGTGTGTGTAAGAGTGTGTGCGTGAGTGTGTGTGAGTATGTGTGAGTGTGTGTGCGTGTGTGTGTGTGAGTGTGTGTGCGTGAGTGTGAGTGTGTGTGAGTGTGTGTGTGTGAGTGTGTGTGCGTGAGTGTGTGTGAGTGTGTGTGAGTGTGTGTGTGTGTGAGTGTGTGTGTGCGTGAGTTTGTGTGTGTGTGTGTGTGCGTGTGCGTGTGAGTGTGAGTGTGCGTGAGTGTGTGAGTGTGTGTGTGTGTGAGTGTGTGTGCGTGAGTTTGTGTGTGTGTGTGTGTGTCACAGTCCCTCCAGACCTGCTGGTGGCGCTGCAGTCACGCGCCTGACTTCCTGTAAACAATAACAACACGGAAGCAGGACGAAGTGTGTGTGTGTATATGTGTATATGTGTGTGTGTGTGTATATGTGTATATATGTGTGTGTGTGTGTGTGTGTTTGTGTGTGTCAGCTGCTGACAGACTTCAGGTTTTACAGTAACAACAATGGCAGACGAGGCTCCCTTCCAGTTTTTACATAACGAAGTGATTCAGTACATTTACAAGTCGGCGGACGGCGGAGAGACGGTAAGAAACGGAGCTTTGTGTCGTGACGCTGAACGACTCCGACCGTCTCCGGTCGTCACATGTTTGTTCATCAGTTGTGCTCTTTGGTTCAGGAGACTGGAAGAAACATCACCAAACTGGAGAACATGGGGTTCAGAGTCGGACAGGGACTCATAGAGAGGTAACAAGCTAACGTAACGACACTAGTGAAGGATCAGTGCTGCATCTGTAGTCACGAGTCTGCTTGTAGTTTATTTCCTCACCTTTAGAGGCTGAAGATGTTTATGAAGATAAATCACAGCTAATGTCAGCAAACTGCAGCCTGGTTTCAGAAATGATTAACACATAGATTGTATCAATAAACACAAGACACACACGTCAGGACGAAGCTGTGATGTTGATGGACTCACAAACATAATATTCATGAACAGATCACCATCAGTGAGCTCAGACTGACTCCTCTCTGCTGACTGTCTGTGTGAACGTTTTGCTTGTGTGCAGACTGACTAAAGACACAGCGCGGTTCAAAGACGAGCTGGACGTCATGAAGTTCGTCTGTAAAGACTTCTGGACCTGTGTGTTCAAGAAGCAGATCGACAACCTCCGAACCAATCACCAGGTGACACTGACTTTACTGTCATTGGACATTTATTGGTAAAATAATTGCAAGATTAATCAATAATGAGTATAACTGCTGGCTCAGCAGACTGCAGTCATTCCTTTAGTTTTAACCAGACTTCACAGTGTGATATCACTGCTGTGTCGATGACGTCAGAGCTGCTCTGTCGTGTGTTTCAGGGCATCTATGTTCTCCAGGACAACAAGTTCAGACTACTGAGTCAGCTGTCGGCGGGGAACCAGTATCTGGAACATGCCCCGAAGGTAACGAGCTTCTGTCTTCCTCTAAAACACTGCTCCTTTAATGAAATATAAACTATAATGAGTTATTCAAATCACATTACAGTCATTCAGCACTAAAAACTCCCACCTGTAGATATAACACATATAAAGACTGATTCACAGCTACATTTCTTTGTTTTGGTAACTACAGTTTTGACTGAGTCGTGAAGGGAAACACTGACTCAGTATGAAGCAGCTGTGTTGAAAATGTTCTTGATACGGTCACATGGCGACACCTGCTGGACAACTCTGATCACTGCACTAATACACACAGTTTATATTTGAGACAATACATGAATCAAATAATAATGAAAGTCAATGTTTGTTTACTGTTTCCAACACGTTGTGGCAAGAACGTTTCGATTGTGTGTTTTTCAGTTGATTGCGTCACACTGCTGTGTGTTTAAACAAGACACGTCGTCACTCATCACATGAACACGTGACTGACTGCTGCATGACTCTGTGTATCTCTGCAGTATCTGGCCTTCACCTGCGGTCTGGTGAGAGGAGGTCTGTCCAACCTGGGAGTGAAGAGTATCGTGACTGCGGAGGTGTCCGTCATGCCTGCATGTAAGTCACACATCACTCATCCATCATCCAATCAGAGACGCTCTCACAAACTTGATCCTGGAAACAGCAGTTTGACAAAAACATCTTTCTGTCGTTGTCTGCCGGTTGAGTTTTTTTTAATTTTAACTCCGTAACTCCATCCACTGAGGAATACCATGAGATGTGGTTGAAAGTCCAGAAGAAGGCAGTGTTTTTGTGTTGTGTTTTGAGTTGTGGTAACAGTTTTCTTCAGGTGATTCACCAAATCATGGCGTGGTTGAACCGTTAGATGGAGACAAAACCGAGTTGATCTGGTTGTTTCTGGGAACAACAACGTTAAAGATATCGTGGTCCGTGGAAGAGCGAGTCCTTGACTGACTGATTAACTTTCTCACTAAAACAACTCAAAATTAACTTCGCTGGCTGAACAAAACTATACTTTAAGAATTTCAACATAAAGTTTGTTTCACTGGAGTTAAAATACTGAACGTAGCTCGACAAAAAGAAAAGTAGAAGTTAAACTCAGGAGATCACTTGAAACAAGAAAAAAAGTGCAGAGAAAGTTCAGATGGTGGAAGAAAACACGTGATCCGCTCTGTTTTAATTCACTAACTGATGAGTTACTGAAGATTAAATTTAAAATCACAGCTTCGTTCACATTTAACAGCAACTATCCCGATGCAAGTTAACAAGACTTGATTAAAAATCAGTCTTTACTGACGATATTTATATCAACATGGTCTGTTACTTCTATCAAGATATTTCTCATATAAAAGATTAAACAGCGATCAGTTCAGTCTACTGAAAATAGACTTTAGTTATTTAACAAACCTACTTCAAATGATAACTAAATACTAACGTTTGTTCTTCTTTATCAGACTTTTTGAATGTCTGGTAAAATAAAATAACTGCAGTTTGTTACACACGTCCATAATATTGTTCCGGTTTCTACTGGACCACTGGATATCAGTTCTTTACTGCACATAACAACATAATCCTTCATACACACTTCACATTTCTACTTCCAGTCATGTAGACTTGAGCAGCAGTTTAGTGGCGTCGTCAGTGTTCAAAGCTCTACTGAAGGGGACCACTGGAGGGCAACACTGGTACACGTAATGTGGGGCAGTTTAATCTACACATGATTAACTTGAACTGAATTTTACCATTAAAAGATCAGAGTTGGACCATTTTGACTGGTATTACTTTGTGATTAACAGTCACACATTTAATACTTATTGAATCAGACTTTGACTTCAAGATAGAGGAGCAAAGTTGGAGAATCTTCAGGAATGTAGTCTCATGTTTTATGGCCTTGCCTGGTGTGTGTGTGTGTCAGAGAGGGAGAGGAGAGGAAGAGTATGGGAGATACAACAGTTGTAGGACTGTCCCAACTCATCCAGATCGGCTGATGAGGTTAGATTGTGATAACAGTCTCAAGGGATGCTGTGATGCTTCACCTGTGAGTACTGTGGGTACAGGTGAACGGGGGCAAGTGTTAGAACTCAGGAACATCGTAACCTAACAACTCAAATCCAGTCCCCACTGGTAGAGTCCCCCCCAGGGACCATGTAGACCAGGTTTCAGGACCATGTAGCCTACCTGTGCATATGAAGCACTGACTCTGTAGACCCTTTGGTGGTGGAACGAGGTCACACTTAAATAGCAGCTTCTATTAAGAGGCATATATCAATCTCATATCAATTAGTCAATAATAGAGCCGCCACCCCATAGAAAGGGCAGAAGATGGTATTTGAGCACCTGAAACCTGAAATGAACCCTGGGAAATTCAACAAAACAAACTGCCACCTCCTCTCATCCCTCTTCCCCTCAACAGACCAGTGACTGACCACACCTAACTGGATTGTACCATCTCAGGTCACCACGGGGTGAGCTAGACTGAAGCCGCACTTTCAGAACATAAACAGCAACACAGTTACTGCTGACAGTCACAGTTTCCTGTAGTTACACACACAGCTACGAGTGCACCACTCAAAATGGTCTCTGGGCTAAACAAGGGTCAAAAGGGTCTTTTTACCCCAAACCCCCCAGTGTTGACGTATTCCAAGTGTCCCAGCATCCTTAAAAGGGACTTCCAGTTTACCTTTGCAGTACTGTAATTCCAAGCCCAAAGTTGAATATTCATCCTTCTCCTGAGGTCAAAGGTTATCGGCTTTCAGAGACACTCAAGGATCACAGAAGAAAAGTTTCCTTCACACAGTTGATGCATTTCTTGTTGCTTTCGTACAGAAGTCAAATATTTAAGTACAAATATCTTCAAATTATCTAATGATGCATCACAGCCTCTGATAAATCCTGTTTTATCAGCATGCTCAATGTCTAAACTCAATTTTTAAAATAAAAAATTAAAACCGGTGGTCACAACCATGCAAACATAAATGCAGCTGTGTGTCTAATATTCTGTCCTGCACACTTTTTACGAGTGTAAAAACATTAGAGACACATTTAAGTAGGAGAAAATATGAGGGTTTCTTCTTATAAATGTGGACTAACAACGTTTCTCTTCTCTTCCCGTCCTTTATGTCTCTGCAGGTAAATTCCAAGTCATGATCCAGAAAATGTAGTGAGTCCAGCAGAGGCGACATTAACTCTCACTTCTCTTTTGCCTTCATTTATCCTTGAGTTTTTGGCATTGAAGGGAAATAGTGCCCATCTCCATCAACAAAACCTGTTTCTCGTTACGCTTTGGGGATTACAGTGAGTGACGTCAGAGCACCGTTTCCTGGTAACAGCCTCAGAGGAGCGGCCATTTTTATTAGAAGTGGTCGAACACTTTCCAGTGTTTCTTGTTAAATGAATATGTGATGGGTATTGTTGTTATTGAAGTGCCCTCTGCTGGCACAAAGGTTAAACTGCATGGTGTCAGTGAGGAGTCATACACAGTATAAACTAAAATCATTCATCGTTCCAGCTGTTCTAGTTCATCTATGATCATAACGCATCATCTTATGTTTTTTAAATGATCTTTTATATTTTATTGACTTTGCTATATAGACAAATAAAAACATTATCCAATAAGAAATTCATATATTTAAAAAATAAATGAATATCTAGACCAAAAAAAGTGGGAACCAGGACCCAGAGTTGATCCACCAGCCCAGCTGAGCAGAAAACATGACGTGTGTCTTTACGGTTCAAGATGACACAAACCAACGAAGGGAGTGAAGATAGTTCACATGAGGAAGAACCGATGAGTACATGAATGAATAAAGACTCTGACTGTAGCGATGATGATGATGATGATGGGCAGAGATCCTGCTGAAGCAATAAAATGAAACTGTTTGTTTTTATTGAAGTTGTTTGTTTGAACCTGATTGTCGGGATGAATCAGTTGCAATAAATTCCAGTGTGAAATAAAACTCTGGTTGTTTTCCTCTCTGGCTTACATGAAGGTTCATTTTCTGAATAGAAGAGGCTCGGTTACATATATGTATCAAACTTACCAGTGCCAGCTGATGAATCCTGTCTTTGTATGTGACAGCTGTCGGTGTCTGGCAGGTCTCAGCGCTCTCATCATCCTCGCTTGCAGCAGCAGGCAGCTGATACTGTACAACACCTGCAGACGGAGCTGCTTCACTGAAAACAGCTGTAGCTTTAGTTCTAGTTAACTGAACTGAACTGACACAAGTTATTGTCTAAAGCGTTAGTGTCTGAGTCTAAGTTGGGGTCCGTATGAAATAAACGTGCTCAGTCATTTTTTGTCACAGGAAATCATATTTAATAACAATCTAATTCAGATTTGTGACATGAGGCTTAACCGAGTCGTAGAAAATAACCTTAATTAGTGTAACCTGAGAGATCAGATGTGTACACAGTGTGGTGACTGTTTGTTCAGTCCAGACTGACGGTGCAGAGCTGATAAACACTTTACTGTGTGTGTGTGTGTTCTTACCTTGATCCTGATAGTGATGGGAGTGAACCACCATTAATCCAGTGACCTCAACACCATGAAACCATTATTTCACAAGGCAGGAAAAAAGTTAACAAGGTAACTAAAAATGTTATGAATTATCTCAAGAAATATTATTTAAGCTTGTCAACCTGCATGACTGAATCACAATCTAAAGCCTGATATGTCTGTTTTTGTTTAGCACACTTCAAATCTGCATCATTAAGAGCTGGTTCCATGTGTACTGTGTATCTGATCAGGAAACAGGGCGGTGAGGGTCCAGGTCTGTTTTTATTGTCTGTATCGTATCTTTCTTTCAGCTTTGTGTTACAGTTTTAATGTTTTCATAAAGTTGACTTTTTGAGCATCCCTGTTAGTTCAGATTAGTTTTCCTGACACCGTCTGAACAAATTATTAATAATTAGGGATGCATGATATTATCAGCACATCATCGGTATCGGCCGATAAGAGTTCTAAAATGAAATATCGGCATCGGCCATGTCTGCCGATTATGAGCAGCCGATATGTCGCCTTCTCCTCCGCCGCCTGACTGTGTTTCCCTCCACGGACTGTTTCAGCCTGACGGTCCCGGTGTTTCCTCCGCAGGCTCCACTTCACTCAGCTGCCCGTCAGACTCGCTGCTTCTTCACACTTTAACCTCAATAACAAACCGGGGCTCGGTGCTCCGGTTGGATCCACATGCAGAACCGGGGCTAATGTTAGCTGGGAGGCTAGCAGAGGCTAGCTGGCTGTGCTTCCCTCCGGTCGTGCTGCGGCTAACGCTCCGCTAGCCTCTCAGTATTGCAGGGATGTTTTTATTCACCTCAGTGTTAACTCTATATGTTTACTTATATGTAGTAACTTAACTGCATATATAGCAGTTAAGAATTTAAAAGTAATGTGATTTTTCAGAAACATAATTATATTCCTCGTGTTCCATCTTCATAACACATCATTTTATTGTTATTTCAGTTATGTTGCTAAGGTTAGTACTGTGGAGAATATGCAGCCAGAGTGTAGATAGTACAAATAGGTCATGTAGGTTATTTTTCTGGGTTGATTGTGTGTTGATCTATTGGTAATGCCTCAGGGCTCCAGCAGGGGGAATCGCCTCCTCTTCCTCACTCAATACAGATGAGTGAAGACGAGAGCAGTGTGCAGGTTCTTCATCCCTTTCTCCTCATTATTTTCCCTGTTTTAAGGTTATTACTAAATATATATATTATATTATATATATATATAAACTTAGTGACACATGTTGATAATTGTTATTTTGTCATTGTTGTTCATTGTGAGAGAAAGAGGTGAATTTTGTACTTTTATGTAGTTAAAGAGTTTCTGGCTAACTCCGTCACTGTATAAGCTAGCTAAGCTAAGCTAACGTTACTCCTGTTGTCTTGCTCTAGCATCCAACTGTTGTTAAAAATGTTATTTTATTACTGCAAGTAATCTAAGTTACAGTCTATGTTGTACACTGGTTAAAAATATTATTTACATTATTTAGAAAAACAGAGGAGGATATCTTAGTAGTGGAAACTGTGGTCCTGAGACTGAGTGTATTCATACGGGGAAAATGTGTGAATTTGGTAGTACTTTATATAATTAAGACTTAATACAGACGAGTGAAGACGAGAGCAGTGTGTCGGTTCCTTCATCCCTTTCCTCTCACTATTTTCCCTGTTTTAAGGGCACAACACATTGATGTGCACGTATATTTTCACTTCACACTTCATGGCAGGAGTCAGCAACTGTGGGCCTGATTTTTTTCAGCACTGTTTATTTGTACAGGCACAGTGAAAACGTGTTTTTGATACCCTGTTGTTTGTATAAATCAGTTTTAGGGTTGTATCTGAGGGCAGATGTCATGATTCCCATCACTAATCCACACACAATAAACAGTGGCCTTCTTCATTTAAGGTTGAAGCTGAAGTTCTGTTATTGACACAAATCTGTTCTGGTCAGATCAGACAAATCATGTTACATACCATACATGTGTAAGTTTATAAGAGGTTTACATTGTCGTCTACTGTAGATTAAGAGTTATGTAAAAGATTTGATGCAATCTATAAAAGGAAAAACTTCAGCTTTCATTTGGGTGCCAGATGTTGTTGCTGGTGGACCAGATTTGGCCCACAGGCCGCTATTTGCCCACCACTGCTTTATGGACACTTAAACAGTAGTTACATTATTGCTCATAGACAACGTGTTTACATGCTTCCCTGATGGATTTGAACCTTGAAAAACTTGACCACTCGACATGTCAAATGTCTTTCTAAGTCACACTGTAGGCACTTGAAGGTTGACGAGGAATCCGACCACGTTGTCCACGTTGACCATCTAACCAAAACCATTTATACAATGGTGTAACAGTTTTGCTTCGTCTCTGCTTGTTATCTAGCAGACGACTAACTTTCAGAGATTTGTTTGACTAGACTAAATAATAAAATTGATATTGTGAGCAGTACAGTATTAAATAGTTAATGTTAAAATACAATACAGATTAATCACATTGACCTCAGCATGGGAGTCTTTCATGACGCTGACCACAGAGTCAATAATAGCTGTTTCATTTGCAGTATCATGTTTCCCACTGCATTTGTCCTTGACACAAACCCCCGGTACAGGGACACACTAGTTGTAAGTTGAACTCCTGTTTTTATGAAGTAAAATATGGTCTTCCAGCTATCCTCATCACCCTGTAAGTGTTGAGTCCTGGGGAATCAAACCCTGGTGACACACCCTTCTTGTTGAAGACGTAAAAGTTGAAGAGCTGTCTGTCCTGTATCTCCAGGGAGACTGAGGCGCTGTTAATCTTCAGCTTGCAAGGGTACGGGTTCTCAAACACCACCCTGAACACCCTGTCCTGGAGGTGGTCCAGCCGGATAGTTCGGTACTTGGACGGCACAGTTGTGTCCACCTGTGGTCCAAACTGCTGCATGACCAGCACCCCATCTGAGCCCACCTTAATCTCATAGAAAGTCATATTCCTGTAAGTGAAAAAGCCCATGTACGGAGCTGGGTCAGGTGGTGGTCTGAGAGTCCGTCGAGCGTCCCTGAAAGCGTTCTCCACTGCGGGGATGAGGTAGCTGTAGGCCTGACTCACAAGGTCCTGGCCTGCTGGCCGAACCCCGGCCATCAGGATCACCAGCCCCAGCTTGAGCCGTGGAACCAGGGAGAGCGTGGCCGCATAGCCGTCCAGGTCGCCGTCCTTCCTCACCACGTCATAGCCGAGCTGCTCATTGATCTCCCACGGTGTGCCGGTGGAGTTGGCAAAGTAGCCTCTTTGGCATCTGAAGACAGGGGTCAGCATGGTGTTCAGGGTGTCCTGGCGTAGCAGTGTCCCACCATACACACCCAGAAGAGCCATCATGAGCTTTGCCATGTCAGCTGCTGTGGAATACATCTGACCCGCAGGTCGGTACCAGCCCAGGTTGTAGAGAGGAGCCGGCTGGCCGTTGCTGTAGACACCCACAGCCATCTGTCTCTGAGTAGTTGGAGTTAAGTTGAAACCAGTGTCCTCCATGCTGAGCCGCTCCAGAACGTTGTCTGACACCCAGCTCTCAAAGTCAGAGCCGGTCACCTTTTGGGCCAGGATGTTGGCCAACAAGGAAAAGGCAACATTGCTGTAGTGGCATCTGAAGGAAAAGAGAAAGTGTCATGTCACAGAGGTTTACGAGTTCCCTGTGGATGCAAAATACCAAAAGGATCCTTGTTGGATGTGTAGACATACACTGCACAGACTGCCTAAAGTCATCAGAGCCAAAAATAGAACAAAACAGGAAGGAACCAGGGTCTTACTTGGTGCCAGGATCTGCCACGAGGACATCATCCTGTAACAAATGAAGGGCTGCCTGTGTGTCTCCACTCCAAAGGAGATTAGTTGACCTTAATCTTCTGGGTAACCCTGTAAAAATATTAGATAACAATAGAGAGTAAATCTGTGGGATATTGTGTCCATGGATTGCAATGCTGCTTTAAAAATGCAGTGTGTAGAATTTAGTGGCGTCTAACGGAACGGACGCGGCAGAAATGTGGTATTCAGTTGGTTGCAATCCTACACACTGATCCTTTAAAGACCAGGACCAGGCTAAGTCATCATATATATAAATCCAGTCCATTAGCTGCACTTATAATGTGAATATCACATCAGCAACTGCTTCTAAACCAAAAACCGTACATGTTCCAACAGGAATCTGATCCGAAATCATGCAGAAATTAATAAAATCAATAATCAAGAGGTTTTCCTGACGTTTCCCTCAGATGAATACTGCTACTTGTCTCTGTCACAGACTGTCTGCTTAGTACTTAATAAACTCTCTATAAACATACAGTGTTTTATGTTTGTCTTTACAGAGCTCAGTGAAGGAGAAAGCATTTGTTGTGAACAGATACAGATATCCTGAAATAAACTTCTATGTAAGAGGAATTCAGCTAATTTGGTTGCATATCAATTAATGTGTGAATTAACTGTCAATTAATATTCCTTAACTGATGATCTATTAATTGTGAACTAATCACATAAAGTCATAGTGACTTGTTCATTTGTTAATGGTGAGTAACAGAAATTCATGATACATTCTGCATTAATTCATGCATTAAATCATCATGAGTCATGCATTAGTTAAACATTAAGTATATGATTTGTATACTTATTATAAAGTGTTACCGAGATCGCAAATGGTGTGATACATTCTGGTATTTAAAATGATTGCATCCAAAGTCTGACTAAAACTGAAACTGAAACCTGGTCTGTACAAGTCTAAATAAGTCTAGTTTCCCCTGCTGAACATTTGACTGTTTGTTAAACTGACACATGTTCATGCTGTGAGGAGATCTGTCTCTGTCTCTCACTGCTGTCCAGCTGCACACACACACTGATAATAAGTCAGGAAGCAGCGTCTTCTATCACTAATACGGTTAAAATCAGTGCACCACGGTGAATGATCTGCTGCATGTATTCACAGATTTACAGTAACCAGGTTACTACAGTGCATGTAAAGGTAAGTGTAAGTCTTCACTCTGTATTCTTTTACAAACAGCGGGTTGAGTAAATCCACATAGAGACGTTCTGCCACACCAGCAGCCTGGCTGTAAGGACTGCAGTCACTTGGTCGACCAGTTAGATTCAGACTTTCATGGTCTCTGGCGAGCCTCTGATCTTTCATCTGGCTGAACCATAGATGTCAAACCTTATATTATTATTCCTTCCTCCTTCCTCCTTGTCCGGTACTTTGGTTGTGTGTTAACGTGTCACATAACAGATTGTGACATGGTTTGAGTCTGTGTCCTCAAACAGATCGACTTCTGCTCTCAGCGGGGCTTCCCCCTCTCCTAATCTGATTAGCTCTATCTGTGTAATTATAGCTTCTCTCTGTGTTCATGTGAGCCCCGGTTATTTAAGGTGCTGTAGTAGGTGGTAAAGACCTGTGTCCTCAACAGGAATTACACTGTTGAGCGTGAGAGTCTAGACCTAGATTTAGACCAATGAGCTTCCTTCACACACTGCTGCTGAGCTTTTTGACTGGGATGTAATTGGGTGACAGGAAGTGGAACCACCAGTTACATAAAGTAACCTCTTTGCTGTGAACTCAGCACTTCAAGAAGGGCAAAAGATAACCAGCTTTTTCTTTTTTTACATACATATGAGGCAATAAGTGGTCATCTGTATTCATGGTGGTAACATTATTTAATCTGCTGTTGGGATCCCTGTCTGTAATCCCAGAGGTATCACATGAGCAAATCAGGCTTCTGTTGCTTTAACAGGGTCAAATACTGGAAGTTTATCACAACTTACACGTACTGTTTATATTTCCATCATTAAGATGACTGTCAATAATTAATAAAGCACACCTGTCACAGTCTGATGCAATCTAATATAAAAGACTGCAAGAAAGTTGTAGCTTCAACAAAGCAACAAAGATTTTCAGAGTCGTTGCCTCATGTCTAAACTAGTTTTCCAGGTTGTAATTTACTGTGTTGTATAGTCAAAGTGTTTGTGTTTTATTGTCCGTGACCCTGTATGTACATGTGACAGACACAATAACTAACAACACTCATCATTCTTCACATAATGTGCCGTGTACTTTGTGTGTATTCGGAGGATTAAAACTAATATCTACTAAGAGGCAGATTGGAGCCAATTCACTGAACCTCTAACTGAGCACAACGTAAACATAACTAAGGAAGGCGTCACTCAGAGAGTTTCATATATTGGAAATGTGGCATCACACATGTGGATACAGAGTGTTAATTTCTGTGGGCCTGAAAACTACTGTGATCTTTTATGAACAGCATCTGAACCTCACTGAGAGCAGTTGGGATACTTCCACATTTTCTAAAACAGTCAGTCAGACAAACATCCACTTTACAAAGTGACTGGAAGGTCTGTGAAGTAGTGAAAGTAGAAGCCTTTTCACTGTTGTCGCTGTCTGTGTGTACAACAGAATGCAACACAATGACAGTGTGCTCAGTCATCCTCAGATTATCACTGTGAGACTACAGAGAGTTTTTGAGACAGAGATCAGGGAGGCAGTCTGATGCAGCCAGGAGGAGGATTTGTTGGCAGTTGACATTCTAGTCTGGTCCAGCTCCAAAGTATCCAATAAGATTATAACCAGGCTTGTTTGAGATGAGCAGGCCTGTGCAGAATCGATCACTAGTGATCACCACAGAGTGCAGTTAGATTTGTGTCCAACTCGATCACGTCATGCAAACGTACTGTCGACAAAGATAACATCAACAAGATCAAGGTGGCCACAGGTTTTGGAGCCAGGTGCAGCAGCTGCTCTCCACTGACTGCAAGACCTCGGGGCATGATGGGAAACACTTGAGTGTCAGCTGATCAATGAGATGATTGGTGGATTTGAATTTTATTTGTCTGATCCTGTATGATGAAGTTTTATATTGTTACAACTTTCATCAGCCTGAGAGAATGAAGAATTCAGTAGCCTGCAAATATAACAGAAAGCCTCCAACATGAACATTACTGAGTTATTTAATTCTGGTGCTATTATGAACCAAGTGATACGTGAGGATTCAGGTGCAGTTCATCTCAAACAAGCCTCATGTGTGTTCTCAGCCTGATAATCAGACTGAATTTCCATTTTGTTTCACTTTTCATTTAATTTCGTGCTTGTGTTTGCCATTTTTTTACTGTATGTAGCTAGATAACAATGTAGTAAAATGACGTTCCCATTCCTAATCCCACCTACCAAGCTCTGATTGGTCAACTGTTTTCCAACCAGGAGAAAGTGTCGTTAGCGAGCACAACACCAGACCAGCTGTAAATCACTGATTGAGAGGTCTGGAACCAGACTACAATGTTCTGCCCTTTGATGTAGGTCAATAAAAGATGGCTGCCATGTCATTAAGATAGATGTGGTTACCAGAGAGCTGGCTGGCCATCCTGCGCAGGGTGAGCGTCCTGGCTGATGAGGATGCTGGTCCTCCACTTTTCCCCAGCGGGTTCTTGATGGTGAAGTTGTCTGTGTACTTCTGCAGAGGGTCATCCAGAGAGTCCACCAGGCCGTCCTCCCACAGCTTATACAGCATCAGCGTGGGGAAGATCTTAGAGAGGCTCGCAATTCTGCAATCACAGCAAATGAAATGAGCATCACAGCTGCTTATTTCCTTTGATTAAATAAATGTATTGTGGTTTAATAATGAATAGCATTCCTGCTGCTGCTGCAGATTTAAGTACTTCATTTAGTGAGTGGTTCAGTCTCATCAATGATGGTTCTTCTTTAATACAATGGAGCTCTAATCCTAACCCCTACCCCTAATTCTAACTCTAAGCCTCGACTCAAATATCCAACAGAAGAATTAGACTGCAGGTTACATAATGTGTGGTAATGATTACATGCAGGCGCTAATATTATGAACTGGCTGAGGCGCTTTAAGGACCAATAATAACTGTAGCAATCAGGCAAATCCCCACTTCCCTTTTATCATATCTGTGTCATATTCTATGTTAATCTTTTCCGCACCTGTTCTACACACTGTGTGTGAGACCATGAATCTCAGCTCACCTGTACACTGTGTACTCATTGGGTGCAGACGAGGAAGGATCACTCATGTTCCTCTTGCCAAAGTTTCCATTCCACAGAATAGAGTCATTTAAAACCACGATGGCTGATATCGCTGGCAGCTTGGTGCTGTGAACACTCGACCTCAGGAGGACGTCTATCTGTTAGGAGAAACTTTAGTTAACTTTAACTATATCCACAAACCGATATGATAAAGAGTCAAATATGGAAAACAAGATTCACCTTTTCTAAGGCCACCCTCAGGGATGTGATGGGATGTGTGAGGGGCGCAGGCTCAGGGAAGCGAGGGCACATCTCCTCCACTGCTGCTTGGTTTATAACCACTTCTACAGAAAGAGGAGAAATGTTGTTCATGTTTGTAACTTTTCTATCCTTCATGGTGTCATAAACACCCCAGAGATGTACAACTATGCTCAGTAGAAACTCCCAACTGTTTGGATTTGATGTAGAGCAAATCTTCTTCACTTCTTTTGAAAACTGGGCTGTTGTCAATCCTATTTTCATCACTGATTAATCTGCTGATTATTTTATTAATTTAATAGTTTGGTCAATGAAATGCTTGTACTGTAATTGGTGAAAAGATGACATTCACAGTTTGATGTCTTCAGTTTGCTTGTTTTCTCTGACTAACAGTCCAAAATCTTAAGATTTTTAGTTTACTGTCATATACAGCAAATTGCCACATTTGAGAGGCTGGAATCACATTTGTCTTGTCTTGAAAAATGATAAACTATCAATCAATTAACAAGATAATTGCAGATTCCTTTTCTTTCCATCGACTGATCGATTGTCTAATCGTTGCAGCTCTTCAACAGTCAGATGAAAAGATCAATATCTATTTCCTCTGCACATAAAACTTCTGGGACCTGTTTAGTCACACTCTCTAGCTTTCTAGCCAACAAAATACAACATGTAGTGTAAATTAGAGGACTTAAGATGTGTTGAAAAGTGCATCATTTCATCTCACTGTGTGGGTTGATTCACTTTTACCCACAGAATTCACGCATGTTACGTAACTCAAATTCAGTTTATCAACCCATAACAATATTTCTATAAACTGGTAACACAATAAGTTGAATATAATTGAAATAACATGAATCACGTTTCTTGACATCAGCTCCATTATATTTCAGATTTGACTGACGTGGTTGATCGATCATCAATAATCTGTCCATCTCGTGTGTTACATGTTTTTCTGTTGTTTGATTAAATCTTGCTAACCTGAGTCTCACCAGCCTCGCTAACATCAGAGCACTGATATTTGTCAGTATGACACATCACCTCATAATACAGAAGCTTGTTTCACTGAGATGACTTCTACTGGTGTCCCTCCAAGAAGAAGTGACTATTTCTTTTAAGAAACAGTAAATGATCCAAAAGGGATAAAAACATCTGTCTGTTTGGATGGTTTGTTAATTTTGATGACACACGTCTAAAGATGTCAGGCCCGTTACTGTATTATATCGTAATTACTGATACATGATCTAATAGAGTCTCATAATAAGACTGATTCTTGGGGTGTTGAAGGGCTCTTGAGCAACACCTGAACGAATGTGATCAAAGGCACAATTGTTGTGCTGTGGATGAAAGTGCCAGATAAATATATCAGTACTGTTTATATAGTATATAATATATCGTATTATACATTAGCTATAAAACAATCTTATAGTACAGTTCATTATGAAGTGCTGTAAATACATCAACTTGCTGTGGTTTTCTCGGGGACATGAGGTTGTAAAGTCCTTCAGGTACAACGTGTTTGACACAGTGAGACAGTCCACCCTGAGCACTAAGCTGTCCCTGAGCCAAATTCAGATTCATGTCACACTGTGAGCAGTGACTGTTGTCATTTTATCCAGGAACAGGCAGCACTGCTCAGCTCCTCCCTCAGCAGGAGTTAAAGTCTGCTTTAACGGGGCTGCTAATCCTGCTGCTCCAGCTTTGTGTAATCCTGCCGCAGTGCCTGCAAATGAGCAATTACACCAAAGAGACCAGAAAGGCCCACGTCCGAAAGTCGTTCCAGGTTGGAAAGTCACACTGTTTATCTTTAAAAAGTCAGAGTGTGGATGTTGTGAGGGTGTAAATCTGTGTTGTTACCTGTGTTCAGCTTTGGCATCCTGTACTGCCATACGAAGCAGCAGGTCATGACCACAGACAGCAGGAAGAAGACGACCATGCCCAGCATGGTCCATTTCACCTTCATCTTGTCTACTGCTCGCTATGAGCAGCAGGACCAGTCTAGAAAGAAACGTTAATGTTAGTAAAGAAGAACAGAAGAATGAGCATATAGAGAACATAAAGCACATTATTACATCTGAATAATGTCACATCTTTTCTCTCACTCCATTCTTTGAAATATCTGTCGACATGTGATAAGTTTGGTTTACCAAAAGGCAACAACTATCATGAGAATAAGTTTCACAAGGAGCCGCTGATCGTTCATCTTACCAGTTGTTGATCTTCAGACACTTTAACTTCCTGAAGGGTCCACAGGGGAGAAGCCAGCAGGACTGCATGGATCCAGCTCTACTGCTCCTGAGCAGTCACTCGTCACAGACTACTACCTACATGCACTTAATCCTGACTGTGATCCCAGGCTCCCGATGAAGCCCTGATTCTATTCCCACTCCGCTGTGACATCATAATCTGCAGGGAGATCCAGCCGCAGAGCCAAATGCAAGGAAACCTGCTCAGCACTTATCCTCAGCAATCAAATCATCTCACATCCGCTGGTTAATTCCATACATGCACCACTCATCCAGCGCTGGTTGCTCTTCATCATCATGTCAGTAGGATGGGGGAGGGTTAAATATGATGTAGAAATGAATGAAGATTCACTAGATATGAACAAGCACAGATCTAATGGTAGCGTGCAGAGAAGGAGGTCTATAAATGAGTTTTTAGTAACATGTAGAAGAACAGCGTTATGGAGCTGGGATGTCATCTGCAAGAAAACAACTTTGCTGCACCCACCTGTCTCCATCCTCCTCCTCCTCCTCACTGTGCTCTGTAGGAGGCTCCTCGCTCATCTTTCTGTCTGTGTGAATGGGTTTCCTCCTTCCACCCTCTTCTTGTTCACTGTTAACTTGTGTGTTGACGTCATTGGCAATCTACACGCACTGTCTTTGCACATGAAGTAAGTAGTGTCAAAGTTCCTCTCTGAAGTTACATGATGAACAAGTTGCATCCGCTGAAGAAGGCAGTGTGATACAGTTGAAGACCGTGGAAAAAGTTCATAAGTGCACCTTTAGAACTGTTTGTTAAATAAAGATCCTCTCTGCTCAGATAACGTCAAAGAATCTGACAGCAGAGGAAAGTAACTAAAGTACATTTACTCAACTACTGTATTTAAGTAGAGCTCTGAGGTACTTGTACTTTACTTGAGTATTTCCATGTGATGCTACTTTATACTTCTACTCAACTACATTTATTTGACAGCTTTAGTAACTTTTCATTTCATTCATTTTTTCATTTAACAATGTTAAATATTAAACACACTATTGTCTCACAGACAGCTTTATTATTTTATCATAATTTGTTATTAATAACTTGTGTGATTTTCTCAGTGTATTTAATACCATCAGCTACTGTAATGCCACTTGTATGCAGTTTTCTCTCGTCACACTAGAGGGCACTGTGGACAACAATCATGCAGCCTGGTTGACTTCATCAGTGACCAAAGTCCAGTAAAACTGTCAAAATCTTCTCAGCAACAGGCCTTTTTATCATGGACTCTTATATACAAGCATCATTTCTCCCCTCAGACATATAATATATGATCTAATAAAGGACACGTTGTATTAACTCTGAACAATATTGTACTGATGGATCAGTTATTACAATATATGTGTAACAGCTGAGGACTCGACCAGGGTTTCCTCTGTAAGATACCACCAATGTAGAAACAATAACTCATAAGAAGATGACATTATGTTACAGTACATCATCATCATCTTTCTTTTTCTCCTCCATCAGTGTACAAAATCCAATTACTAGCATTTTTTCCTGAGCTTTTGACCACATCTCACAGTCTTCGAATGTCTTTTTGGTCACTCTATTCTTGTGCTGCAAGATGATTCACGAGTTCTTTACATTTAAAATATTACATTTTATATTCATAAAACCATAATTTCACTGTATTTATGAATGAAGCCAAACACTGAATCAGCCTGTTTGTGTTTAAATCCGAGCTCTGTTCAAATTAAAGAGAGCAGAAACTGTTGATGTGATTAGTGCAGACTGAACACTGACTGCATCGTTTTAGCAAAGCTTCGGCTCGCCGTGTGTGACACAGTTACATTAGTCATTAGATATTTTGTGTTAGTTGATGGCCTGAGGTTCAGAAAACACAGTTGTGATGTTTAACTGTGGAAACTGTTTCCTGGAGCAGACTCATGTCACGTCCCAGCAAAGCTCTCGTCACTATGTGCTGCAGAGGCCTGAAGGAGGTTCCTGACTTCAACACTCATCACTATCAAGTACATGTTGAGCTGTAGTCAGGGACTGGGATTATTACCCAATAACTTACTGGCCTACAGGATGTACCCCAACCCTGTCTCCTATAAATAACACGTGTATGCCGCTACATGGTTTTGAAGAAAATTATGTTTTGAAGAAGAACATAACTGTCACCTGGATTAATGTTTAGTTGTAATATTTTCTTCATTCTTGTGCTGCACAGACGTCACAGACATGGAGGGTCGGGTCTGGACTGGAACATGGACCTACTGTTATGTTACCTACATAACAAAAAGCCTTATTTTCATCATCTGAATAATGTATGTCAGTGATGTCATGATATGTAAGTAATGATATGTATGTAGAAGGTGGATAAAATGCGACTGAACCTATTTCTCACCTCACATATATTCATAAAGTGATGGAGGCGCATCGATCACAGGCTGTGTGCAGCTGCCACATACATACTAATATATACTAATACTATATGGCTGTTGAGTGTGTGATCAACCTGCAATAGTGACAAAATGAAATGATCATTTCAGTTTATTACAACCTTATTTCATAGTTTTAACCATAATAAGAATATATCTATGTGTTAATAATGGCAGGATTCTTCCAGGTCTCTTTTATGAATCCTGTCATGTGATCATTGTGAAAATGAAGAGATAAAGAAACTAGAATCAAGACATATTTCAAATTCATATGGAAAACTCAATTTTTTAATTTAATTTCAATTTCACATTCGATTTGTTATCATTATGACATACAGTACTGTATGTATTATATGTATGTAATATATATCATTGTCAACCATGAAAATAAAAATGACAGTTGGACACATCATGCACAAATATAAATAAAAGATCAATTTTATTTTAATACTTGCACCCACTGACATCATAGATAGAAGCATAGACTGTATATAAAGATGGACGTCATGTAAGATCGCCCCCTGCTGGCTGGCTGCAGTACAGGTCATAAGTCCCGCCCCCTCTATGTGATTGGACGGGACATGAGCCAAACTAAAAAATCAAAGAACACGTCAAATACATTTTTCTCAAAGATGGTTTCTGTCACTTCAGGTAGTTGTCATCATGCTGATGTTTGTTCAAGTGCTCATTTTTCTTGTAAGTTTGTTTTTAAATAGTTATTTGACGATATAGAAAGAAGGTCTGACGTCATGATTGACAGCTGTGACAGCTGCTCTACAGTCAATGGACAGAAGTAAGTGAGATCATATGTTTACAGTCATTTATGTGAACAAATGCTTCAGATGTTCATAGTCAGATTATTCCTGCTGTAAATCTTTTCATACATGATTCTATCTGTTGAATCCAGTACAGATTAGTTGTGTCTGCAGATATGAACGAGGTAACTTTAGCTCTTCATCTCAGCTGCTTAGTGTAGAGTCGTCTATTTTAATGCTTGTGATATTTTTATTCTTTTTCTTTTTACAAGTATGTTGTTTAAATTATTTATTTTTGCACAGTTTGAACTGTTTGATCACTAAAACTCTCTCGTTCAATAGAAGGTTGATATTTGACATTCAGTGTCAGAGTTTTAAAATCATTTCTGTCTACAGTGTCTGTTCATGACAACTTAGATCTGATAGTTCATCAGGGCCTCTAAGTCCTTCACAGTCCCTCATCCTGAGTATGTTTTATTCACTAAGGAGTGTGGAGGTGAGATGATGGAGAGCCTGGAACAGTACCAGAATGATGGTTCACGTGTTTCTTCCCTCCCTATAAGAACGCTGTTATACTGAACCTGTGTTCTGTGTACAACTGATATCAGATATGTATCATATTAACACTCATATATTTAAGTAAGGACAACTGAGGCTCGTTATTTGTTTATCCATCGAAATATCGATTGATTTGAAGTCCAAGTTTTCCACATCAAACTGGATTCCAACAATGACACTATGTAAGAAAAGAGAGAATCATTATCTGTGTACGTCTCCATGGAGTCATAACAAAGTAGAAAATTGTACCAAAAGGAGTATTTGATATGAAGTTGGTGAATTTCTGAGACTGTCCAGTAGGACAATAATTTGTTGAGCTCCTCTGTTTCAGGTGCATTTATGCATAAAAACAGTCTGAGAGAGAGACGAGGAGACAAAGGAGGGAAACTGTGTACGTGCTGATTATCATCTTACCACAGTTATTGGATTCACATCTAAATTTAAAACTCACCAACACCTCTAGTTACACTGAATGTACAGTTTGACATGTTGTCTTGTGTCATTAATGCTACTTTACCGCTGGTCTTACATCTCTCCATTTGGCTTCCGGTAAAATTCAGAATAAACTACAAGATCCTGCTGATTACATATGAAGCAGTCCATGACCTCGCCCCGTTCCCCGTTCCACTTCACGACCTCTCAGATCCTCAAATCTCGGCCTTCTATCCCCCCCACGCACAAACCACAAATCAAAGGTGACCACACATTTACGTTCTTAGTCCCAACTCAGTGGAATCAGATCAGCTGAATCTTTGGACTGTTTTAAACGAAGCCTCCCTGATCTCATGTCCTGTTTTATTTCACTCTGGTTGATTTCTCTCTGTCTCATGTTTGTCTGTTTTATTAATCTATCTGTGTGTTTGTAAAGCTCTTTGTAACTGTGTGTTTTTATAAATAAAAGCTTACTGACTAATTACTTTTCAGGAACTACTTTATTTGCCTCTCTGTCTTGTTCTGATTTTCATCTGTTGCTTCTGATCTTTAACGGGGTCCAACAGCTCAAAGACTCAATACCAGAAGAGTTTGTGGGTCATATATATTCAACCAGCCGCTGAATGAGTTGCAGAGAAGGCAGAAAAGTATTATGTTACCTTTCACCTTTGGTTTGAATGTGTGGACTGATGGGGACGGTCAGTTGCCTCCAGCAAGATAAAAATAACGAGGGAGATCATAAAATTAGGAGAAGGGACTGCAGACTGGGATTACTGGTACATATGGGAAGAAACTGGGGTACAGAAAAACCATCCACAGAGAGACGTGTGTCTTTGTCTGTACTCTCTGAGGACTCAGTCCAGGTTCAAAATGAAAAAACTAAATGAGATGAAGTCTTAAGCTCACAAATTAACTGTCCTGCTGCTCGTTAATCTTCTAATGCTTAAAAATTCCAAACAAGTTTATTTGTACAGCACAACAACGAGGCAACTCAGAGTGCTTCACATAGAGCATAAAAGACATCAAGACAGAATATAAAAGCAACACAAGGCAATATATAAGACAAACACAACTAAAGAGTGTTGAATTGGAAATAAAAGAAGCTAAAATAGAATAAGACAGACAATTAACCCTTAAATTTGGCTTCATTAAAAACAGAAAAGTCTTCAGCTGTGATTTAAAGGAACTGAGAGTTGCTGCAGTTTTCTGGGAGTTTGTTCAGATATGTGGAGCATAAAAACTGAACCTGATTCTCCAGGGTTAGTTTTCAGTCTGGGGTCAGAAAGCAGACCTGAGGCTGGTGTAAAGATCTGAGAACTGGACTGATATGTATATGACTACTGAAGATAAATGCAGGGCAAGTTTATCCAAATCCTGCTGAGACATAAGTCTTTTAATTCTTGATATATTCTTCAGGTGATGGTAGGCTGATGGTAGGAAAACAGACCTTAGCTGTGTGTCATGTTTGGGTTAAATCACGTCTTCATCAGCAAAGAGAAATTCATTCTACAGCTAATTTCTGGAGATTTTAGTTGTGACGGTTTCTGACTGATGAAAGCTGAAGTGCTGGCTTATATCCAAAAAGACTGAAACACGCTGCTAGTCTGTGGTGATTCCTAGAATGTGTAAACCAGAACCAGCTGCAGGCAGACGCCCAGACCGCAGCTCAGAAAGAGACAGAGCAGATGCAGCTGAGAGGGAGAGTGACTGAGCAACAGGAGAAGACAGAACAGACAAAATGAAAGAAATAAAAACAGGAAAGCAGAGAAGGAAGAGGAGCCAGGAGCTCTTGGTGCTAATGTGACAGTAAATCAAACCAGTATAATGAATGATGAGGAACCATTGAACCCTGGACTCCAGCAGAGCTCACTGAAACGTTAGATAAGGCTCTGAGTGTTTTATGAATGACTTCACATCCTCCCTGCTGATGCTGAAATGCTGCTTCCCTTATAAAAGTCAGATATGTGTCATATTAAAACTCATATATTCAAGTATGACATCTGAGTTATTCATTTATCTATCAAGGTATTGATTGGTAACCGTCTCTGCATTGAGATAAAGCAAACATCTGGATTGTGGGCTTGTGATGGGACCAACATGGAAGTGATGTGTTACATATCGCTTTAACGTCATCTGTTGACACAACAGACTCTGTGACATAATGAGCGCTCAGAGCTGCGTCAGTGGAGGGAACACGCTGCATGCAGCTCATCACACTCGTTCATCAGCCGTCTTGGTAGAAACACATGAGATTTTGAGAAGTAGGTGACTGCTTTTGAACAGGCAGTCTGTGGTTTTCTGTGGTTGTTATATGGATCCGTTGTCCAGTTGAGCGTGATTACAGACTCTGTCGGCTGCGACTGGAACCCCGACAGTGAGAGCAGCAACAGAAAGGCACCAGCTTTACTGCTCAATCTATGACCCACAAGTCAAGACAGATTATGTCTGATTGGGTCGCTGATGGCGCGTCTGACCTACAATCTGCTGCTTTCTCATCGCCGTCTCCCTGGGCAAAGGTTTCCATGGGAACAAGCCCTGGGCTCCTCTAATCTGTTGTTTTGCAGCCCTCACTCATCTGGAGGCAGGCTGGATTCCTTTTTGTCAGGCCCATATTCTTCTGCTCTATTTCCTTACTGAGCTCTCTCTCTCTCTCTCTCTCTCTCTCTCTCTCTCTCTCTCCGCTGCAGGTATAAGCTCCTCTCTCGCTCTCGCTCTCTCCCTCATTCATCTCTTGTTCACTCCAGTCGTAGGTTATGAAATAGCTCAGACAGCAGAAGAGTCTCTGTGGACATGACAACAGTTTGTGCTCTTTATTCTCTAAAAAATATATTTATAATGTAAAATATACAGAAAAGGAAAGACCAGTGCTCATTTACTATGTAGCCAAAGGTATGTGGACAGCTGAATATTCCAGCTATATGTGATCGAGTAATGTGACACCATGGGCATTCATCTGCTGCTGTAACAGCTTTCAGGCTTTCCACCATGTTTTGGCTGTGTTAGCATGGTTCACAGTCAATTCATCCCAGAGGTGTCAGGGCTCCCATGTCTTACTAATAGTCTAATGATTAATAAAAATGATGATCAATAAAAAGAGAAATTCACAACAGAGTGAGAAATTTGGGCCAAAATAAGCTGTGTTAGCTGTGCATGCTAATGCTAATCAGCCATCTCAACAGTTTACAAAAAGCTTCAGCAAAATAACATCATGACCATTTTGGTTCCCTAGTCTCTTAATAACGCTGCTTATGTTTATTTATTTATTTTATTTTAATCAGTTGTTTGATGTGCGGAGAGTCCAGTATTTGTATTTGTATCTGTATTTATTGAGGCAGCAAAATGATTTGTATTTGTATTCAAATACAAAATGGAAAGAGGCTTAAAAATCCTGTTTTTGTTTTAATTACACTTTTATTTTTAGAAAATGAAAGTGTTCATGAATAAACTACCTTATGAAGGAGGTCCCCACACCAGGTCTCCAACTAGAGTCTCCCAGGTCATAGACGACTGCGCTGACTACTGAGATAAATCTTTACTTCAAAGGTGATTATTGCTTTGCACTTTTCATTTATTGCCTATTTTTTTACAACTGTGGAAAGGAGAAGGGGAACGACAGGTTATACAGAGTCCCTTGTAAGACTTTGCGTGTGTCAGTACTTCAGCTTTCTCTCTGGTGAACACCCCCAACTCCAGGACTGATGTCCAGATAAGGAAATGTGCGTCATGTAGCAGGTGGATGTGACTCCCCTCACTGAGACCTGCTGATAGACGTAACAGCAGAGAGACTGAGATAGTGATGAACAAAGAAAACATTCAGGGAAAGAATCCATGTATCATTCAAAATCAGAAAATGAAAATACAATTCGTTATTTCATTATTTGTTTATGAATCTGATACCAAAAAACAAATAACAGTTTGTTTTTCGTACCTTTGATTTTAATGCTCAGAATCAAAAATAGAAATGAAAAAATGGGCCATGAGCTGAAGTTGACTTTGATATTTAATTTGTACGATTTGTGTGACGTGGAAGTTACTGTCTCGTTAGCTTGATTCAGTTTTGCTAGCCTTGACGATCAATCATGGAGAGTTTCATCTTCTTCAGAGGAACTAAAGGCATAACGACATGACAAGCAGATTTTCCAGGGATTGTAGTTCTATAAATGTCATATTTATTCTGTAAAAGTGTACAGACATATGTTATTTTATAACTACTAACGTTACTGTTTACATTTGAGAAGGTTCATGGCCCCAGTATCTACATCACTGATGACAGCAATGAACTGATGGCCACTTTAGCCCTCTAGACCTCATAGTGAGGGGGCATTAGGAGGTGCACGGTGAGAGTATCAGCATGGAGGACTCATCTAGTGTGCCAGTAACAAACAACCACCTACCTAGCGCTGCTGCAGCTTCTGCTGCAACTGCAGGTGCTTCTGCAAAAACACTGCAAACGTGACCAAATAAACCTTTCACTCCTCATATGCAACTACTGTTTGTATCACACCAATGTTATATGATCACCTGTGTGTTCAACGCAATAAGAACTGGCATCTTGTTATGCTAGCTGTTAATAGAAAAACACTGAGACTTACAACATTTGTTCACAAATGTGACTTGAGCATATTTGATCTGATCTGATAATAGATCTGCAGAAGAATGTGCTTCATTATGTAACCCAATCACACACAATTATCTGCATATTTACCCTGATACACTGGCTGTATTACAGGAATAAGGCCCAAACAATATAAAGTGAGTAAAAAACTTTTTTTTATCAATATTCAGGAACATCTTCATCGCTGAAGTTATGGATGGCAAATTCGAGACAAGTAAAATGCTAACAGTGTGTTTTACTGAGTTTTCTGTTACGGCATCATCAGTAAAGTCAATGATGCTCTCGAACTACTACTACTAATACTTTTATATATGCTTCACATTAACTCATTTGTAAAAGGAGTAATTGCTCAGTGGTTTCTTGAAACAAACATTATGTTACCCCTGAAACATCTCCTGAGTCACGCCATTTGCACAACTAATTGACTATTTTCTACACAGGATCAGCATTTTTGAGGTAAAATGCAAGGAAAGTATTTGCTGGAAAGGAAGAAGACTTCCTGCAAGTAAAAAGATGAGACTGGGGTAATTAAACTGGATTTGCATTTTTTGCACATTATTATTGTTGCATATTTGTATGGATGTTGATAATTGATAAGTGAGGAGAAACGTTTATCCGGAAGATGTTTTGCCAGTACAAACAGTCACAAACTGTTCCAGGTAAAGACTTTGAAGAAAATCTCATACACAACATTAATTTGACTTTCAGGTTGTCTATTGGATGGCTACGCATTGGATGAGAGTTGGGGTCACTAAGATTACATTTATTTATGGTCTTTGATTTTGATTAATGTGTTAATCAAAAATAATTCTGAAATAAAAAATTAAATTCCCAAATCAATGGAAGTATAAGTTCAACCTGCCTCATGATCTGCTGATCCAGGTCTACACTGCAGTCATCAGGTCCCTGCACATCCGTCATGTCTGGTTTGTGTTGGCCACCAAACAGTACAGGAACAGACTACAGCGGACAGTCAGGACTGCAGCTGACCACCATCCATCACCTGCACACCTCCAGAGTCAGGAGAGGGGCTGGGAAAATCACTGCAGACCCCTCACAGCCTGGACAGAACCTGTTCCAGCTTCTCCCCTCTGGTAGGCGCTACTGAGCACGGTAGCTACGCTAAAACCACCAGACACAGGAACAACTTCTTCCCACACACCATCACTCTGATAAACAGTCGTCCCAGTCGCTGTAACAGGCCCCGAGTGTGAGGCCTGTAGCCAGATTATATTCTGTCCTGTGAAGAACTGGGAAATAATGTTTCTGACCACACCGAGCCGGCTCACCAGGGACCCCATGCCCCCCTGTGGCAGAACTTGGAATCCAACTCCATAATAAGATTTTACACATCATTATAATTTATAACATTTTTTTCATTTGCAAATTTACACATGAAAACTACATATAATACACAACATTAAATCAGTTAACGCTTTAGATTACAGCCCGCAACGTACAGTTACTTCATAATTACGGTGTAATCTTTTGTACTAACGGTGCACCAGCACAGTACGTACTAACACATATATGTAGGTTCTGGGAAACAGGATGTGAAGTTATGGAATAAGAGGGTAACAATTTAGGAACTCACAAATTACTTATATTGTAGTTATTGTTTAACTACCAGGTACCTATTCTATTATTACAGAGTACGTACGACCTACTGAGCAATAATCTGGACATTTGGGAAGAATTCAGAGAGAATTAATACTGTAGTTATTATTTAACTACTAGGTACCTGTTATGTTATTACAGGGTACAGTATAACCATAAAACTGAGTAAACATCTGGACGTTTCAGGGAAGATGTGATGACTTCTGCAGCACTTAATAAATGCAATGTTATTATGATGAATGACCTTATTACCAACAAACAGGCAAAATACAAAGTGTAAATCTAGTGACAAAGATTTGGATAGGAAGAACAATAAAAGCAATGCCATAAAGACAATAATAATGCAAGAGTACTATGTTTTTTCTGTTACAGTTGTGACTTATAACCTTTCATATCAGCGTCAAAGTTGAATGGGTACGCTTCATTCATATCAGATCACAGCAGTGACTGAGTGTTTTTTATAAAGAAATGGAAAAGGCCACCCGCCCACCCGCCCTACAGGTGTACGCTGGTGAGACGAAGGAACACACCCGATCTGCTCCCTGCTGACCTACTTTACAGTAAACATACGATGAGTAATAATCTGAATATATCTATTGGCACAGAGCCGTCTGGTTTGTGGCTCATGTAACTGAACAAAAGAAAGATGCTGTTGGACCGTTAGCTTGATAATCAGCAAAGCAGTAACGTTACCCTGCAGTTTTTACAAGCTAATTAATGATTGCTGTAATAGTAATGTAATTAAATCAATGTAAAACAGTACAATGTTTGTGTGTTTGTTACCTACAGAAGCTGAAACATGTTCAGGTGATTTTATTCACATAGTCAACCAACACTAAGCTAATCTGTTGCTGCACTGGCTAAATGCTCAACATCCTCATTGGAGCTTATATTAATGTGTGATGACTTTGCCAGCAAATAGCAATTACTGGAAATTATATTTCCTGTACAGCCTTACGTAGCCCATTAATATTGTATTTATTCACATCTGTTGTGTGGCCAACAGTTTGATTCTTATGGCTTCTCACCAAGTGGAAACATCATAACACTATAACTCACACTATAAATTACGGTCAAGAGACTGAAACTAACAGTAGGGTTAGTCTCTGTAGGGTCAACATGTGGCCCCTCATCCCAACCTCAACCCTGTCATCTTCATCAGGAGTGAAGAGGAAGATGAAAAAGAGGAATGAAGAAGCAATGCAAGAAATCAAAGAAATAAAGAATTAAATAATATTTGTTTTTGTTTTTTTAAAATTTATTTTAAATAAGAAGTATGTTTAATTAAATATTAACTTAAGGATGTGTGTAATATGATAGAAGACGTACAATGTGCACTTTAGATTACAGCCTGCATCTCCTGTACTTACTCTGTAAGAAGAAGAGAACAACCAACATCACTTACTCTGTAACTACTGAAGACAAACAGTTTGTTTCAGTTTTACTTGCCTCAAAACATGGAAGAAGAAACTAAATTAACTCCACAGTTTGCAATCAGAAGAGTAGATGAACAATATATATGTGTTGTGATTCATAGCTCATGTTTTATCTTTAGCTATATTTATGTTAGCTATATATTTATTTCCTGGGATGAAAGGAGACCTGCACAGAGATGGAGAAGGGATTCACTTGCACCTTGAGGAGCCGTGATGCCGGACGAGAACAAATACCAGAGAGAAGACCAAAACATTTTAATGACTTCAAAACTGTCAACATGTGTTTACACACAAGTGAGTGACATCTTTGGTGGGTGAATTCTGTCCGCTGATGTCAGGAGGAGCCAAGATGCCACAAACGAGCTTCAAGTGATGAAGTTTGCTGGTGAGGTGAATGACAGTATCCATGACAACACATTGTCCCCTGGACCTTTGTTCAGATGTGATTATTTTAAGTACCCCAAAGTGAAAAAGGAGCAATGATTATGGCTGAAATAAAATCACATCACATTTATGAAGTATTAAGTCCGTTATAACCTGACAGGTAGCCGGTAGTTCAATAATAACTACAGTATTAATTCTTCCCAAATGTCTCTGGAGTCTTTGTCAGGAGGATATATATATATATAAGTATGTAGAATATATGTTGAAGCAGGTTTTATATATTGTACATGATTATTATTTATTTCTTACTGCACTACTTGTATCCTTGTTTATAGTTTAACAAACTGTTTGAACTATATAAAAGAAAAAAGGAGGAAGAAACAGAAGAGGAGAGAGACATAAACAGATTGTAGACTACTAACAAACAGCCCGTAGATTTAATAATCAATAATAATAATAAGAGGGTTTGAGGTTTATCTCTTCCTCCGGAGCTGTTGGGTCTCGCCGGTGTTTTTCCGCCCCCTGCCTTTTGGTTTCGTCCAACCGCAGCAGCTCCTCAGCTTTTATCCCCCCGCTGCTGCTGCTGCTGCTGCTGAGGATGAGGATGAGGATGATGATGACGCTCTTCGCCTCTGAATGAATCCGCTGTCAATGGCCCGCTGCTGGACGGCTGCTGCGCGATGAACGCATTGGCTTTTTACAGTCAAGTGCCGGGAATTATACTGACTATGGATATGTTGTGTTTGCTGTGGATGCTGCCAGCGGTGTGGGCTGCAGAAGGTAAGCCGGTGATCAACTCCTGTCTGGCTGGATGTGCTGAGAGAGAGAGACCGGCACAGCAGCTCCATCATTACCGCACAGCAGTGAAGTGCTGCTCGGATGTGAATGTGTTAGAGCTCACTGTCAAACACTGCTAGTAGGTTAGGCTGGATTTAATCTGCTTGTCCGGTTTTTACTGTTTATTTGTCGGTAAGATTCATCAGTGTCGAGAGTCGCGCTGTCTCGACTGGGCTGAACATGAAGGTCTTCTTCTTCCTCTCCTTATTTCACGTCCCGGTGCTGGTTTTGTCCACTTGGAGCTGCTTCTGATCAGTCTGGTTAAGGTTTATGTGTTAATATGAGCTGCAACATGTGTGTTTATACATTTCATCTGCAAAACCAACAGGAGGCCTGAACCAGTAAATGACCAGAATGACCAGAGCTGCACATCAAGTCGGTCTGTGCAGTCAAGATATAAAAGAATACATATCTGCTAATCTACACATGTCCCCCAGATATGAACACAGTGTTACATATCTATGCATTCATCAGATAAACCGCGTTTTTTGTATTTCGACTGTGTAAAATAAACGAAGCCTCACTGACCTGCAGTGATTCAGTCACTACAGACTCCCGCTGTGACTTTATTCAAAGACAGAATATTCAATTATAGCAGAGATGCAAAAGATGATCAACTGAATCATGGAGAAATGTGTAAAACACGAGGCTGCTTATATTTGACTCAGTGAAGCTGTTGGATGATTTTTTTTTTTTTTTTTTTTTTTTTAAAAAGCAAGAATAAACTAATAAATAACAAATATGCCGTCAAATGTGGGATGAGACTGTTTTCACCCCCTTAAAACTCATTAAATGGCAAAAAAGAGGGAAACTGGTGAAGGGTTAACTGTGATTGGATGAGATAGTAGTTTAATGCTTGTAGAGGAATTTAACATCTCCAGACATGCAGACAGGCTCACTGTCATCTCACTATCAACTACAGGCTACTGGCAGACCAGTTAAAAATACTGGTATCAGCATTTAGTAGTAACAGACACTGAACCTGTAGCAGTTATGTTTCCTGCAGCCAACGTCAAAACAAAGTAACTGATATAAATGTTTTGAATATAGATATAAAGCTGCAGCTGCTCTGATAAAACTGTGTCATGAAAGGAAAAAAGATTAAAACGTTACAAACACAGAAACCACCAACGTACATCTTTGGTGTTTAGTCTTTGTTGATATGATGTTCATGGATATTTGAATCTCACTTTTCTGTAAGTGTAGCTGAAGGATAAAATTATTACATCAGTTATACAATATGTGGGCCAGATTAACCTGCTGGGGGGAGAATGATGGGCGTCCCTGTACTGCTTTCCTCTCAGTGCTCATTATTAGATGTAATGTTCTTATTGAGCAGACACACAGTTAAAGAGCTTCTGCTCTTTAAATCCATGAACCTGGATTCATACACACTGTCTTATCAGAGATGAATCACAGGAAGTCTCATGTAAAGACACTCAGTACTACTCAGCCTGTAAACTTGTATCATGTCCTCTGTGGCTCTGGAGGCCCTTTGTCAAGTCTGAGAGAATAACCCTCATGATGTCTTCATATGCGAGCTGCATTATGGGAAATGCAGTGTTTTTAGAGCTTGACTCATAGTAATGGAGATCTCAGCCTCTTAATGTCTCTGAGACTCCCAGCATTATGAGAGCAATATTAAATTATTGAAGTTCTTCTTTGAAATCTTTGTTTTAATTCAAATTAACTGAATATAAGACAAATAACCCGTCTAGGGACGGACATTACAAACTAGCTTAGGCAATAAATACTGTGGTTTGTGGCATAAGTTCATGTTATGTACTTGTCCTTAAAATAAACATTAAATACATTCACAAAGTGTAGAAATGTAACAAACCACCAGACTAATTCTCCTACTGAACATGTAGTGAAAGCTGGAAAAAAGGTTTTACATGCGTCTGTCATATTATATTAACCCTGATCTGAATCAGTAAATCAGTCACAGTTGAATGATTGCTAGTAAGGTACAGACTGTAAAAAGAATAGAAAACACCATGGCTGATAGTTACAACTGAAGTTGATTCATTAACCTTCTTTTCAAACTACAAGTGATGCTTCAGACGTTTACACTGAATAAAACTAGAACCTGCATGATAAATAAAGTCTCTATATGACTGTATTCCAGACACCGAGGGGTTAAATTAGGAGTGTAGACAGATATGTGATCATTTGAGGCCGTTAACAGGTTCTCTCTCAGGCTGGAAGCCAAATTGTTGATTTGCTATCGTCAGAGAACAGGCTGCTCTGGTGACGATGAATCGCTGCAGGGCTGGAAAGTTTTGTGATTCCTTCACAGCCAATGAGCATCATTTCATAGTGACACTGTGTTGAAGCAGTTACATGTTGTCCTATGTCTGAGAGGAGTTCTTGTAACATCACGTCATCCTCAAAGTTGATCTCCGTTCTTTGCCAAAAGCCTGTTTATCCCTCCAGTACATGGCCAAAAGTATGTGGACACCCCTGTCAACAGGGGTACTATTGATCTGGGGCCTCATGCCAGTGAAAGGAAACAGCGGTGTTTAGACGACAGCGAGCTTCCAACCTGTGTCAACAAGAGACACAGAGAATTGTCTTATTTTTAGGAAGATCCCTCAGATTACTGTATTAAAGTCTAACAGCTACTCTATATCTTTCTTGCTGTCACCAAATACGATAAAAAGACCCGATCCCAAACCAACAATGTGTTAGTCCGTCCCTCAGTACTCTCTGACTTCCCTTCACTCTGAGACATTCATCCTCTTCCTACTGACGATAAGATCTTCAGATGTCTCACAAGAATATAGTTTAACTTTTATGCTCCAACTGAAATAACGCTGACTCATTAATTAATAATAATGTCAGCATATTTTTAAATGTATCATCAATAGTCAGAAATGTTTCTTTTTGTCTCAACCGGCTGTCGGGGTGTGTTGGTGTCTGTGTTTGATTGACAGCAGCTGGCAGGCTGTCAGAGTGACGGTGTTACACTGCAGGGAATGAGAGACAACGTGAACACACCTGAGCTGCAGCGACCGGTCATGACCAGACAGCGTGTTGTTGAAGAGCAGTGATCAAACCAGCATCTGACTGTCGATAGCAGTGAATGTTTGTTTGGTGGCTCATTGAACAAGCTAAGCTGCAGGAAAAGACCTGTGTTCATGTTTGTAAGTTAGATTGTTGTTCACAGTGTGATGTTGTTGTGTAGCAGGATGCAATCAGGCTCAGTGTGACCGTCTGCTCTGCTGATGATAGAACAACACGTTGTTGCTTTACACAAGATTTGACAGGCTGTGTGGAAACCAGGTCTCCATATATGTAGATAACATATATGTAGAGAATGTATTCTGTCTAATTAATGTGAAGATGATGGACATCATCATGAGACTATTAGAGAATACAGGACAGATATTTATACTGTAGCAGACAAAAAATATCAACCTCATTACATCTTAATAGAAGTTAGCTACAATGGATGAGATGGGACTGCAGTAAAAGTACATAAGTATTATGAGCTTGATGTAGTTAAAGTATTGCAGTAAAAGTACATAAGTATTATGAGCTTGATGTAGTTAAAGTATTGCAGTAAAAGTACATAAGTATTATGAGCTTGATGTAGTTAAAGTATTGCAGTAAAAGTACATAAGTATTATGAGCTTGATGTAGTTAAAGTATTGCAGTAAAAGTACATAAATATTATGAGCTTGATGTAGTTAAAGTATTGCAGTAAAAGTACATAAGTATTATGAGCTTGATGTAGTTAAAGTATTGCAGTAAAAGTACATAAATATTATGAGCTTGATGTAGTTAAAGTATTGCAGTAAAAGTACATAAGTATTATGAGCTTGATGTAGTTAAAGTATTGCAGTAAAAGTACATAAATATTATGAGCTTGATGTAGTTAAAGTATTGCAGTAAAAGTAGTGGTTTGGTCCCTCTGACTGATATATTATTATATATGACATCATTAGATTATTAATAGTGAAGCATCAGTGTTAGAGCAGCATGTTACTGTTGTAGCTGCTGGAGGTGGAGCTAGTTTACACTACTTTATATACAGTTAGCTAGTTTAGTTAAAAAGGTTGGAAACCACTGGTTTCATCTTTAACAATGTGTTGTATTTTAAAAGCTTGTTATATTATCCATTGTGTCAAATCTTCATCTGAAAAGTAACTAAAGCTGTCAAATAAATGTAGTGGAGTAGAAAGTACAATATTTCCCTCTGAAATGTAGAAAGTAGCATCACATGGAAATACTCAAGTAAAGTACAAGAACCTTAAAACTGTACTTAAGTACCATACTGGAGTAAATGTACTTAGTTACTTTCCACCTCTGGCAATAATAAAGAATAAAAAACGTTGAGGGGATCGTTCCCCGCTGACATTAACAGCCAACCTACAGTATGGAGGCAGTTCGTCCTCTCTCGGCTCTGCTGCCATCTTCCCTTCGCTGCTTTATGTAACTCAGACCTGACAGTTTCAGCTACGTCACAAGCAATCCAGTCAGCACCAGCCTGGACTATAAGTCAGCCTTTCTCTGCTCTGCTTTCACTCTTCCATTCATTCACACAGGCTATTTTTACCTGGCACATTTACAGCGGTGAAGCACAGATGTTATGAAGTGTTCATTGACCAGCGTATCATGGCTCCTCGCTGCCTCTCAGCTGGAGCTGCGTTGCACATAATTATAATATCTTGCACCAGTCTGTGTTGTTCCCACAATACCAGCAGCACTGTGTTACATGATAATTGTTTCCTTGTGATTAGAAACACTGCTGATATGAAGCTCACATCAGGACTAATATCAGAGGCTTCTTACTGTGAGTTGTGATGTGAAAAGTGCAAGTTGCTCTTTATGTTTTATGATTTACTAGTTTTTTTATTGTATTTTATCATTTATTCAAAGCTATAATGCGTAACATTAACACAGTAAAATGTCTAAAAACAACTAGACCTGTGTTATATACTTAATACTTATATATACTACGACTTATAATATAAGTTGTGTTCTTACATTTTCCCAAATCAAACTCAGAAATCTGTCATTTTAATGGAGGTAACAGACGGTTTCATTTGGTCTCCTGTCAGTAGCGTCACACTCGTCTACCAAAGAGTAAACTTCTTACATCTTGGTTGTTTTTTAACTGAATCTTTTAAACTGATGAAGGATTTTAATCATCAGAAGTCTGAATCTGAAGTTATCAGAGAAACAAGCTGAAACGTTAGCAGCAGCTCGGCTAACAGCTGCTCCTCATGTCATCGTATGTCAGAGAAACACTTATTGTTTTATATGACACAGCTTTATTCAGTGTGTTTATGGTTTTACTAGTCACTAGTCTGTTTGTTGTGGAGAGGAGGAGACCTGTGATAATTAACACTGAAGTGATGCTAACCTGAAGAAGCTGGTTGTTTAATAATGAAGACAACAAATCCCATGATCCCACACTACTTCACAACACTCTCAGTTTTTAGGACCACTAACGGCAGAAATTACATATTATTCGAATTATTATCTCAGATCATTCCACCAGTCTCGACAGACACTGGTTCATGTTCTTGCACCACTGAACTTATTTAAAAGTTAAATGAAATGAAATTTATAATCGATAAGAAATCAATAAAGTATACAATATTGGTGTATGTTCTGTCTATTGTATAATTTTCCTGCAGTGATACTGCCTCACTACAGTAACGTGTTATAATGTATCACTTTTCAACAACCTGACATTGTTCAATGCTGCGTATAAGCTCATGTGTGACCTCAGCACTCAAAGGTCTTCTTGTTGCTGTGAGTTCTGACAGTCTGGTCTTCCATCATCTCTCAGCATGGCGTGAGTGTCTGAGTCGGTTTGATAAAATAGAAACGTATCTGCTCCATGAGACGGATGAGTGACACGTGTCAGAATACTTTTGATGTGGTTTGACATGTAGACGTTATTTCCACACATATAAATCCAGCAATGATAAATGACATTTGATAGTTTATCGTTTCTTACACAGAAGGTGAAGAGAGTTTCACTTTCAACGTATTACATGAACTCATTCAACCCAACGTTTGTCCTCATTCCTTAGAGACGACTCTTCTTCTTTGTTCATGGAGAGAAGCCAGCCTGGCCTCGGTGGCCTCTGCTGACATTTCTCAGTGGAAGTCAGTTATCTAAGCCAATCAATATTCAGCGTTCAGCACAGTGCTCTTTCGCCTCTGGGAGCAGTGACAGAAAACATTGAGCATCAAAACAGCCCATGACCCAGTTCTTCACTGGCCTATGGTCGCTTCACCAAACTTGGGAATTTCAACTTGATATCTGTGTTAGCATGACGGAGAGCCACAGCAGTGCTTCTCTCTCCGCAGTCTCATCCTTATGGATTATCTTTGTAAACGGCCCACTTGTAATTAGTACTTATTTAGTTTTAATTTCATTTTGATTTTGTGTATTTGTACATACAGATGTCTGCTATTGGATCTTATCTTCCCATCCTTTTAATATTTTTTCTCCTTCTCTAACATCTTCCCATCCTAAATAAAAAAGAAAATTAAAATCAAATCACATTACTGGCCAGATTTTCTGGACCAAACAACTACATTGAACTTCAGTAGGTTTATGTCTCGTGTCTAGTCTGTGTATCAATAGACTCCAATGAAACATCAAACTAACGAGTAACTGGACTTGCCCTGGTTTTACTTCTCACCTTGCTGCAGTGATGTACATGTGTACTGCAGGACACTGTGACATCACTGTTGGTTGTGGTTACACGTGCATCACCTGATGATGCTGATCAGGCTTCTGAAACAGTCACTGTGTACTTTTAAATTCGCTGCACTGCAATTAATTTAGGTGTTTTTACAGCTTCATTCAGACGTGACGGAACATTTACGGAGAGAAATGAAGCTCGTGTGATATTTGGCACCTGGTGCACAGAGTGTTAAAGGGGTCAGGTTCATCATTTAATGTTATTAGTGAGTAAATTTTGCTACGTGTTTTATTAAGTCTGGCGTACACAATCATTGACTGACAGGATGTTAAGTTGCCTCTCTTTAAGTCCTCTTAGCCAACATGTTGTATGTATATAAAGTGTTTTTCTGGATATTTATTGAAACAGTTGGTAAAATACAGAGAGGACTGATCTGATTATTGTGGTTGTAAGAAGGAGAAACTGTTGTTATAGACTGATCTGATATGAGAAGATTCCTTAAAATGGTCTCTTCCAGTGTTTCCTACTTTATTAAAGTGATTTTGTTTGATTGAGATATTATTACATAAAGGGACCAGGGTGTGTATTCAGACATGAGACCACCATGTTAGATTGCCATCAGATGAACATAAAGGGTGCGTGTCTGTAAGGGGCTGTAGATACATTATATTAGTGTGACTTCACTGCTCCTCTTGACAGTATAATGAGAACCATGTCTCTCGCCTCTGGTAGCACCGTCATCACTGTAGCAATCAGTTTGTACAGTTAGTACAAAATTTACAGTAGAATTATAGCTATTGTCTCATGACCCTCATGTCATCAGAGCCTTGAGTCTCCCACTGGTCCGTCTACATCATCATCTCAAGTTTGGCTGATAGACACAGTTTTCAGCTGTAGAAACCACATCTTTGTCACTGGATCCTCATTTGATGCTCCAAAATCAAAACCAGGTCAGAGTCGGGGCTTCAAGACAGTTTGATGCGCCTCATAATGTTTTTGGTGCACATTTAAAACAACGAGTTTACTTCAAAATGTTCGTCAGACGTTTTCAGTGTGTTTGAGCCTTTATTTCTCCCCAAAGGCTAAAAGGCTGCAGCACATTTTCCCCAACAGGATATTGAGATTGTGACTCCACTGAAGCAGAACCATAAATCTAGTGAAGCATGTTCTCTTTCCCCACAAGATCCGTAGATTTAGTCCATGTGACATCTGCTCTATCAGTGTCTGTACTGAGTGTCATCCAGATGCCCAATGCTACAGATAGACCTCACTATTAGAACAGTCAGTGCACCAACACACACACTGCTAAAGTAAAGCAGCGTATTGTGACATTTGGGAAATCCTTTTTGGACATATTAACTTTGTAAACTAATCTCGTCTCAGTCATTTTTGTTTAGTGGACAAAAGAAAAATGGTTGGAGTTAGTTGGTTGTTGGCAGGTTTGAACAGCAGAGCTTTCACGCTGTCTGTATTTGTGGATGTTTGGAGATGGATCTGTTAACATGATCGCTCAGTAGATCTTTTTTGCTCCGCAGTGGCTTAAAAGTTACGTTTCAAATTTCATTTATTGTTTTTACACACAATCCCAAAGCTCTCAACTGTATCACATGATCTTCATCAGTGAATAAAGCTTGCATAGGTACAATAAACGTTTATCTTTCATGTGAATTATATTGAATTAGATTAAGACTTTCTTAATGTGTGTTTTACTGCCGTAGTAGCTAACGTGAAATCACAAGCTCTATAATTATTTACAAATAGACATTTATATCAGATTTTATATCATGTCACTGATCTCCGACTGAGACTCAGACTGCCAGATGGAGTCAGTGATCCAAGTGTTCATTGGAAACTCAGCTGCAGTCTGAACACACAGGTTCAGTGCTGGACTGCAGGATAATGTCCGCTCCTCGTGACAGACAGTGACAACTCGTTGTCATGGTAATAGCGTTCTGCTTCTCATGATTGGACCGGAGGGAACAGGTGCACATTCACAGGCAGCTCTGTCTCATATATACAGTAGCAGTCCAAGGTTTGGACACATGAATGAAAAGGTGCATATAACTGATTGCATCTGATGGGCAGATTGACCTGTTAGGAGGCTCAGTGGCCAAAATGGGCACTTTGTTTGTTCCATGCTAACATTGTACTTTCTGTTTACATAAACCAATGCATGATGGGAAAACAGTTTGAGTGTCATGGTCAAAAGTTCATGAATATGAATTATTTTTCTTTGCTTGCTTGTTTTTATACGGCCAGCACGTTCTCCGACAGAACGAGGGCGTAAAATGAGATAAACGGCCTCCAGAGTTGCATGAATGAACCTCCAGAGAGGTTTCAAAGATACATCTGTTGTTGCTGCTGTGAAAGTGTCCCAGCAAGACGTGTTGGTGATTCACATCTGAAGATAAAACCCGAAATCTGTGGTAACTGAATCATGTACTAAAGAGACATGTGGTGTTTCACTAATGGCCACAAGGTGGGGCTGTTGGTGCTATTAATGAACTAGAAAACAGAGTTTCTGAAGACGTTGCGTGTGATTGCTGAAAGCTGAAATATTTCGGGTTACATTGCTAGAAACTGAATAATAATGAAATTTTACCAAGCTGAGGGAATCAAACCTACGACCTCATGTTTGTAAAACTGCAGTGCTGAGCACCGAGCTAACATGATAGATTTTACTATTTAAACTTTTAATTGCATAAAATATGACTTGTAGATTGTCCAGAAGAAGAGTTCTCTGGATAATTTTGTGTACGTGTTTGTATTTGTGCATGCCAGTATGTTGTATTGGTTTTTATTTGTTTGTGTTGTGAGACTGAGGCAGTTTTCAGTTTTCAGGTAAAGAAGTTGTAAACTCTTCAACCTCTGCACTATCCAGACATACTGTTTGCAGACAACAACAAAAATGTACATACATATCAATCTAAATATGAAATAATGATATGAAGTTGCATTGAATGATGGTACATGATAAAGATCCAAAGCAACTTTGTTCATAAGAGCAATCTTATGAGGAGCACTGAGGAGGTACTGAACATCTGACAGCTGACTATGAGAACTGTGTTGAAACCACCGAGCTGACAGACTTTCCCTGAAATGGGAGAAAAAAGTTTACATTTTGTTGAGGAGAAGTTTATTTGCCTTAAACTCGAGTTTGTAGTTCAGAGATTTGTGCATCATTAGTGGCAGCAGAATTAGTTTAACATGAGAATGTATGAAATGTTCACAAAGTGTTTGAAGGAGGAGAGAATCTGTCAGTTTAAGACACCGGAGTCAAAGGAGACGCACAGCCTGCAGACTATCAATTAAGGTTTAGATCCAAAAAACTACAAGTCCTCTGTGAAATGTATTTACACTGTGAGAGAGAGGAGGGAACATCTTAACGTATGGTTTGTGTTTGAAGAGTTAAAACTGTGGGAGTGAGACGTGTTTTTTCTGGTCTAAAAATATCTCTAGTCTCTAGTCTGTGCCTGGTCACATGACACACTGGTGAGATCTGAAAACTGCTGTAAAAGCCCTCAATTTAAACATAAATTGCTCCAAAAGTACAAAAAGTATCACAACACAATCTGATCTGATCTGAAGTTTTGTGACCGTTTTAAAGTTGTAATGGGGTCTGTATGATGTCCAAGCAGTTAAGTCTCAAAGTGACCATTCCTCCCATAGACTGCCATTATACATTTTAATTGTTTAAGAAATATATATAAAATCACTGAAACGTGTCACAATAAAGAAAAATACAAGCACACATCTGCTGAATGAGCTGCACAGTTTGACATGAATAGTTTTTATAGCACAAAGTAAACAGCAGTTGAAAAGGGCCAAAAACGTCCAGAATGTGGAATAATAATAAAGAGAAGAACAAAGATCACAAGGCTAGAAATGCATTTCCTGCATGTGTAAATGCGTGTGAATGCTGACAGCTGAAATAAATTGCAAAGCATTGCTGAAAATGCAGAAATCTGAAATGAATTTTGCTTGAAAATGTTGGAAACTGAAATGTGAAACTGGCAGAACTGGAAGCTGAACCGCATGTTTGTTCATTTTGGCGCAGCAGCAATCGTTTCAGATTTTGTAGCACCACCTTGTAACAAACGCTACAGACTGGTTCAGCATCCCTGTCTGTACAACTTTGATGAATTTAGTTACCATGGAATATTATATTTAGGAGACTTGGCAGTTAATAAGTAGTATGGTTGTGGGGTTATTGGTGCCAATATGCTGCACGTTCTCATGGACAACTTGTACCAAGTTTCATTTTATTAAAGACGACAGAAGTGTAGAAATATCATGTTATAATATTACAGTAGCGCCCCCTGTTGGTAGAATTGTATCAAATGTTACACACTTGTGCAGCGTGGCTGTATGTATAATCTGATTTAGCATTGAAGAGTTAAGAGGCCTGTTAAGTGCATCAGGCCTCTATCAGCCTTTTAAGGAGGCTGCAGTGGAAATTATAAATGAAAGTTTTGACAGAATTTTGGGTTCAAATTCAGGAGGCTTGTCTCCGCCCGGTTACTGCAGGTACAGTCAAATCAAGTGCACCTGCAGATCAGCCAACCAACACTAACCTGATATAACAGCCATATGTTTTACCTGCAAGACTCGTGTTTTAATGTTGTTGTTCATCGTTTGTGATGTGAAAACGTCAGAAATAAAAAGTTTGCATCCTGGTTTTAGTTCAGTTATAAAATCAAAACACACTGCGGAGTGTCTCGCTGTCAGCTGAGGAGTCGATCACGCTGGACGGTAGAGAAGGAGACGGTAAAGACGCTGATACGCGTCTGTTTAAACAGGAGTTTAGCCGACTGTGCTGCATTTATCATCGGAGCTGAGAGCTCGGAGCAGAAACATGTTTGTTCTACATCGCCGCTGTCCTCCACTTCCATCATCTCATGACGATTCATTTTGAAAGAGCAACAGCCAATGAGGAAACTCTCCAAACTTCATCACTCAGTCAGTCCGTCACAGACAGTCGTGGTTATAGATCTGACTCTGCTGTTACAATCCAGCCAAAAACATTTAACGATCAGCATCACTTTCAGCTGGGAGATAGTGTGTTCTCACATATTTAACCATATTATTATAGTGTAATAATAACTCCTTCATAATGTTGTAATGGATCTTTTTCCATCTGCACTTTGCTTTCCTACATATTGTCATTTATCCGAGGCTGCTTTCTTTCTGAGGATTAAACCTTAAGAGGTGCAATAATGTTAGTGAAGACAAGCACAGTCGGCCAATTTATAGTTGTGGGAATATTCAGACAGTTTAGGCTTTGACTATCAAACAAACTCTGATCATTAAAGAAGCGAGTGTACGAGGAGCAGAGTGAGACAGTATTAATAACTGGTTAGAAACTATACATTCATGATCACATACAGTCATATCCAGTAATTACAGCCAGGATATTTTTACAGCAGGGTGTGTGGCCACAGTTATGTGTGTGTCTGCACACATATTGTTTAAAGATAAAAGACGTAGCGATGTTTAAAAGCACCAGATGTGGACACACACTGGACAAAACATGAGCTAATATAAAGGACTCAGCATATTACAGTATGTATTACTTACATTACTGATGGATTACACTGAATGTAACATTTTCATATTGATGGAGGTGATGACTGTTAACTTCTTTCTATACTGTTGTGTAGTTTAAATCTGACAAGTAACTGCAGATAAATGTTCTGGAGTAAAAAGTACTACAATATTTCCCTCTGATATGTAGTGTAGAAGTATAGAGTAGCATGAAACTGAAATACTCAAGTGAAGAAGTGTTTTTGTTGTTATTGGATGTGTTTTAATTTAACTCACCATCTTACTCATCTTTCCCCTGAATGGAAATAAGCTTTTATCTTTATTGTGCTTTAACTTATAATTTAATAGTTAAGAGTGGTCGACTGCAGTCTTGTATTTACAAGAAATGTACTTACTCAGTTTCTCTGTTGCACACAACCAACAGACACAGTGAAGCTGGAGCTTCTGGGTAATCTGGCCTCGTCACAGACAGACATGATGTTACTTTATCAGTGTGCATGCACGTGATGCCAGACCTCTACCTTGTGGATAGTACATCACATCTAGAATCTACGATATCGTCATAATAACATCACCTCAACATTAAAGGTTTAATACCTTCTGATACCTAATGAAAGGAAAGTGAATTTGTCTGATGTATCCCTGTGGGTTTAATCCAGCATGGCGTACAGAGCGTGGCGCAGCCTACACAGATTATGTGTGCTGGACTTAGTTGGCCCACTCTCTCCTCCTCTTTGCCCTACTTTTCATTGAATCCTGCAGAGAAAGGCAGAACAAGAGCTCTCTCTATATATATACTGCAGGAATGTAGGGACAGATGGAGCCAGTGGGAAGGGGAGGGAGTCATTATTGGACAGAGAAAGAGAGCTCGGCCATGTTTAGAGTGTGTTGATCAGAACAAGCATCAGGTTTTACTGATATATACTGTATATATATATACGTTCCATACATAATTCATACAGCCTCGTAAGAAGCACCAAGTGTCAGCGCTGCAAGTTTTATGTCATTGATGATGTTCAGTGGTTCCTTCATGTCGAGTGATTTCCAGCAGCATATTGTGTCCAGTCAGTTGTGTTCAAACTGCAGAGACTGAGGAGCTGCCATGACGAATGTCTAGTCACGAAAGGAGGGCAACATATACTAATGCACCCCCGCCCTCACCAGCCCACACTGTCCCCATTTCCCTGCTCCAGCTCACATCAGCAGTTCCAGCCAATAGCAGCCTGCCTGCATGTTAAATGCACTGCTGCAGCGCTGCTCTTCATTATTAACAAATATATTAACTCAGGTCTTTTACAATCCTCTCTCTCATCTCTCTCATCATGACAGATTTCATGTCTGCCGTTGTGAACACCTGAAGACAAATGTATAAATGATGCAGACCCACTGAACCCCGGCAGGAGACATCTCCCACACATGAGCTGATATTTATAAAAACCAGCTGTGGTGATCAATCACACCATCTAATTATAACAAAACATTATTTAGTTTGGTAAAAAAAAAAAAAAAAAGGTAAAACTCCAATAATTCACAAAAAATGATTCATCTATCAGATTTATCTGGTGACTCTTATAATGTCCTGAAGATCAAATAATAACAATCATTCATCAGTTTTAATAATAGACTTTATTAAAAGTATTTAATATAGTCACAACCTGATTTTCTGCAAAACAAGTACTTTTACTTTCAATACTTTAAGTTAATCAACTGCTAAAAGCCTACAGAAGAGGCTTTTAAAAGCATGACTTTCATGTGTAATGAAGTATTTTTACATTGTGGTATTAATATTTGACTATAAATAACCAGTCGTGCATAATGATGGGATTGATGCAACACAGTCAGTCACAGTGAACTTTGCTGTTTGTTTCATTGACAGGTGTGAAGGCAGCATGTTGATATGTAAACGGTTGATTCAGGACGTATCTTCATCCATTTATGGTTAATTGTTCTTCCACAATGACTGAGATTTAGAGAACAGAACTGTGTGTATGAGCAGCTTCATGTCTTTGTTCGTACACACAGCTTTAGTCATCTGGTTGGATTCAGTAACTGTCTGATGGTAGAAGTTTGACAGGAAATGGAAGAAGAACCATGTTTGTTGTTTATAGTGTTTATAGTTAGTGTCAGTCTTCGTCATATGGATCCAAACTTTATAAAAAGATGATGATGTTGCAGTTTCAGTACTTATGTGTTGATCTACTGTAGACAAACACAATATAGTAGAAACCCACACAATGGATTATTACCACGTGTTTATGCACTGTATCATCTACTAATATACACACATATCAACACAAAGACTATATGTACAAAATTGGAGCAGAAATACTGAAATGATTGAATGATTTTCATGTTGGCTGGATGTCAGAGTCCATATTGGATCATTTTCCTCAAACTACACTCCTGTGTTATTTGTTTAAGGTTTAAGATGCAGTCATGTTTGTGTTCATCTGATGAATGTAAGAACAATATTCTGCTAAATGCTGCACTATGTTCACCAGCTAGTCTCTGACTGTGTCAGTACAGAGTTGAGTGAGTTTATCACTGAAAACTGCTGCTGCTGGAAACTGTTCATTTATGTTATGGAAATGTGTTGTGGATCTACTCGTCCTCTGAAGATGGAACAGCCAGACTCAGCACTGTGAACACAATCTGCCTCGTTTTAAGGTCCGAATCACAACAGATTTTGTGCGAATGACATGACGGTGCAAACACGACCATAAAGTTTTGCAGTTGAGTGAAATTTGCCCTTATTTTACGTCTGATTGAATGAGAGGAGCTGTGTCCAGTGTGTCCAGTGTGTCCAGTGTGTCCAGTGTTTCCAGTGTGTCCAGTGTGTCCAGTGTTTCCAGTGTGTCCAGTGTTTCCAGTGTGTCCAGTGTTTCCAGTGTGTCCAGTGTTTCCAGTGTTTCAGGCTTTTCTCCACGTTTCAGCACACTGATTGGTTCATAATGAAACTGCAGAGAGTACCAAAGCCTCAAACTGTGTGTCTTTAATTAGCAGAGGTGCTCACACACAGAGCTCCACAGTTACAAACCAACTTTCATGTATTTTGATTCTTTTACTTCTCTAGTATTTCACATCTGTTACATAATCTATTAAGCTATTAATGTGACTCAGGCAGGTCTGAAACGTGTCAGATTAATGTCGTAATGAATCTTACAATGATGTCGTTCAGGATTTCACAGAAACTGATGTTGTGTTTGTGTGTCACAGCAGCTGAAACAATAAGAGTCTGTGCTCATTTAACTTCATTAATTAAAGTTCTGTGTTCTGCTAAACATCGACACACACATTCAGACCTGTCTGTGATAAACTGTTCAGATGAATCCTGAGCTCCATCACAGCTGTCAGGACATTTTTATTTCAAGTAGCTGAAAGTCAGACGTTGATCCCCTCCAACGTCTGACTAGACTGTCTAGATTTCGTCCTTGATATCATTCAATATCAATTTAATATCATTCAGGCCTCACAAGCAGTAAGATTTAAAGTGAAACTCTCTGAGGACTCTAATAAGTCTACCTGCGTGTGTCTGTTAGCGTCTTTGTGAGTTAGAACACAGAAAGGGGTCAATTTTGCACCGAATGTATGAATATTACCTAATTTACATAAATGCAAATTGAACAGTCACACCATGACGTTATTTGCTTGGCAGAACAGTTTGTGATGCGTTTCACTCTTTCCAGGTACTTTGTCAACTACACACGAAGTTTTTGCCCCATTTGCACAAGTTTAGCCGCCATAAAAGCTGCACAATCCTTTTGTGGATTTGGCTCCATGTATTTAGTATTCTGACATTAATTATATCTCATTATCTTATGGAAATGTAATATTTATATCTAACTTAATACAGTAGAATTTTCTATTGATTATTTTTGTTGACTTTTTGTTTGTTTTGGGGAATATGAACCTGTTGGCTCTCCAGTAATCAGCAGCTGATTATTTAAAGACACATGTAACAGTCGAGAGTGAATCTGATCACGTCGTTCACTCCTCTTTGTTTTTAATGTGATCTGTTAATAACAGAGTCAGTCTCAGTGTCCTGCTGTGAGCTGGAGTACTGATATTTAGAGACACATTATGTTTTGGTATCCTAAAAGATCCTAAGAATCAGCATCAGGGCCGATCTACACATATTTTAAAGGATCAATGTCGCCTAAAATCAAGCTGATCAACTGTGGATCCTTTTCCCGCCTTGTTTTGTCCACCTGATGTATCAACACTGCTCTGCTTCACACCAGCCTGCAGTCAAACAGTTCAAATCAACGTGAGTATGAGAAGAATTCTTTGGATACTCAGACACAGGTTTACATAACTCCAAAGCTAATTAGCTAATTAGCTAATTAGTGTTCAAAACATTCAGGTAGCAGTTTTAAACCAGTGCTGACTGTTGCTTTCACTGGTTAAAATGACAAACGCTGTGAATTCTGTGAATAATTTAACGACGAGTCAAAATTGAAGCTGTCTGGTGTTTAACGTGCTCGCTGCTCCACAGATTGTTTGTGAGGGAAGAAGCTTCACTCTGTACATGCATGTACAATTACAAGTGTTTCTGTAGTTCCAACAACTCCAACAGAGTGAGTTGTCTTCTCAATGTCCAGTATCAATTAAATCTCATCCATTTACAGTTCTGAGTCCAGGACCTCCAGTATTTAGATCAGGTTTTTACTTATTATTACCATAATAAAGGTTGTTGGAGTCAAGACTAGAAAAAGATTTTAGTACGTGTGTATTTTCTCAAAATTTGAGTGGTTGATGTGCATCCTGTGTTGATTCTATCATGAAAGGCCTTACAGGAACGTTGTGGACTAATACACAAGGTCTGGAAACCAGTTACAGACAGGAAACACTTTTACAAAATGAGACTAAAAGTTAACCCTGGATAAACAAGTTTGTGTTTTAACTCGTGTGTAGTTCTTCAGATCTGCTTGATGAAACGGTAAAACACCACAGGCTGTATCGCTGCTGTAGCAGAGACGTGCTCATTCAGATCTTGAGTCTCCTCCGTCCCTCCTGCTTCCTTCCTGGCTGAGTCTGTGGGAATTTGTTGCAGGTCAGTGCTCATGGCCTCTTTATTCCTGTTTAGCGGCGGCTCTGACACCTGGCTCGCCGCTCGCTCCCAGCTCCTCATTAATCGCTGCTGATACTAACAGGAAGCGAGCAGCCGGAAAAATGGGCCATTTGGACACACCAGTGGCTGCTCGCATTTTATTCTGAAAACCGATAAAAGGCTGACATTAATAATACAAAAACCTGATATTGTGACAGTTTATAACGTCCATTACCTGGATGCAACAATTGCTTCAGATAAACAGACATGATCCTCTAGAAAATCTCCAATAAGTTAACAGAGTACGACACGCATTTAACGTTTCATATTCAATGATCAAAATCAATGCAGCAGAGCCAAAGATATGATCTTATTTTGTCAGATTGTTTTTCATTTACAAACTTATAGTCCCCAGGCTGACTCGAGTGACATCACTTGAGGCAATTTATCAGATTTCACAGCTTCTTCTGGAGCTTTAAACTACTTTTTATTCACAGAGCTCCTGGAAACGTGCTTGTGTGCAGAATTGCTGGAGTTCCTCTTAAAAGCAGGTTATTTAAAACACGTAGCTGTTTCATAACTGCCTGCCGACCTCTTATGTGAGCAGTCCAGCCGAGAGTCTCCAACGTGCTGGCCGACTTTACACAATCATCAGAGGTGCAGGCTCGGTCGCCGTGTTCACTGCTTTCACTCACTTTAGTCAATACAAACATTTTAAGCACTTGCTGATGAATTTCATGTTAATGTAGGAAGACTGTTTGCTTTCTTTATTTCCTCAGAAGTAGGCGAGTGTTTCTCCAGACTCTCAGACTGGTCTTTTCTCTCCTCCCAGTGGGGGTGACAGACGTGATGGGAGCTGTTGTGAAGGTGAAAAGGCTGCAGTCACATCCTCCCTCATCTCTGTCCAACAGCTCTGTGTCTTTGTCCTTTCTACACGTCGAACACATGAGACAACGTTAGGACACGTTTACAGTCGTGGTGTTGCTCTGCGTTGTTCATGTGTAAAGTGACAAGAGAAGATGTATGAAGACCGACAGCTGTAGTGGTTTTGTTTTCACTTTGTTTGAAGTATGTTGAGGCATTTACCAGGTAGAGGGTTTTTAAGAGTATTTCTATTTATGTATTTATGTATGTGTGGCCCATGGTGGAGGAGAAAGCAGGTTACAGCCTCGGCCCTCTGAAGGCGTCTACAGTTAAAGATTAAAGACACTGCAGCACCTGCGTCTTATTTTCATCATATGTTTATTTTGTAATAAATTCTAAGCAACAGTGAACGATGAACTCTCTGGATTTCTTCTTAGAAACAAGCTGTGAGTCTGTAAAAACAATAAGAAGTTAAAATAAGGGTTAAAGGAAAAACCACTTAAGAGGGAATCTAGAAACAGATGTGACGGAGTTGCATTATGGGAAATGTAGGATCGAGTGTACTAACAAACAGATTATTACAGGTTTTTTAATTTCATGGAAGTAAACAGTGAATCACTGCAGTGGTCCTTCAACCAGGTTATGTTCAGAAAGACAAATCAAGTTTCTGACAAGAATCTTTAAAATATCAGAACATGGTGAAAATTTCCCAGAATCCAATGTGCTTCATATCTTATCTTCATATGTCTCGTTTTTTTTTTTTACAACCAACAACCTGAAACTCAGATATTCAGTTTACAATGAAAACAGAGAAACGCCTTCGCTTGAAGAACGAGTGAGTGAGATGATTGCTGTGCAGGTCTAAATCAGCTTTAAATTGTTCATGGGAACAATTAGAATAATGAAATCTGCTTTTTTGTGTTTTTGTGTCAACATCATAGCGCCAGCAGTAATCCTCCGTACTGACTCGTACTGAATGCTAGTTATGGTTCCTGAGCTTTGTTAGCTAAAGAAAGCTGAAAGTGGAAGCAGCATGTTTAAGCATTCAGTGATTTCCTTCTGCTCTGTTTGCAGGCTAATAGCTGCTTTTATGCACAGACTCAATGAGGTGTAAGAGTGTGTGCAGTTGTGTGCGTGACGAGTGGATCATATAGACCTTCAATAAGAGCTCAGGAATGAAAGAGTCATCACTGAGTCTTACTGTTGTGTAATTACACTGAAGGACACGGAGGCGGCCATCGTGATATTCAGACGTGAACCGCCTGCGATCATCTCTGACTTCCCTCAAAGCCGCTGAAGGACGAAGCTCTCCGCAGCAGTTGACTGTCAGGAAGATGTGAATAATTGAACATGTGTAGGAAACAGTTCAAGCATCATGGTTTCACCTGACATGCTTCCTCCTCTGTGGTGGGGGGGCGGCACAGAGATGATGGATGAAGCTGATGTCTCCAGGCAGACTGAGGTGGGACTGAGGTGTTAGTTAGAGATCCTGAGAGACATCAGCTGATCATGAAGTCAACAGATTCATAGACAGAAGTCTCATTTTCTGTCTTCCTGCTGTTATTTTGTTCTTCGTCGTGCTGAACAATGTTTCTACTGTTTCAACACTTTGATCACCGTTAAACTGTCACATGTGACCAGTCAACGTGGTCACACTGACACTGATGCTGCTGTGACAATGAAACACATCTTTAAAAGCAGCTTTAAATATGTAAACATGTTTTAGTGCAGAGTTAATCATTTAATACGTTTTCCCATGTCAGATTAAACATTAAATATCTTCTGGCTCTGTTGAATCCTCAGAGTATCTCTAACTAAATGTGGATTTATTCTTTTATAGTTTAGCTTGTACATGTCAGGGTCGTTCTTCATTATAAAAGTCATCATCATAATGATCTAAAATCATAATAATATCAACATTCTTTCATTATAAATCTAAGAGAGTAAGTCAAATGAGTTCATGTTTGGGGTTCAATAAGCTGAAGGACTTGTTGCCGTGGTAACAGGTCCAGGTTTTGACTCATGTCAAATCATAAACACTCTGATCTGGATCATGAACAGGAGCAGAACTGAAACAACTCAGTTCAACAGTAGTTTGACAGTGGTCACTTTAACAATCATCTACCAGTAGTCGTACCTTTTATATGTTTAGTTGACCAACGCCGTGGCGTTACGGCGTAAGATGAACATGGTTCAACTTTTTGGTGAAGCGACTGTTGTTGTTTTTTTTGTTTTTTTTCCCCTCAGAAGCATCTGCGTTGGTTTGCTCACCACATCAACACTCTGGAGTCACTGAGATGAACGTGGTCCTGTGATCTGAGTGTAGTAGTGAAAATATGTAACGTGTGAATAACAGAAGCTACAACAGGAGATTTTATAATGATGCTACTCACTAATCACCATTTATTTGACACATCAATTAAAGGACCACATCACTCTTTTAGCTCCACCATCTACTACACACACACACACACACACACACACACACACACACACACACACACACACACACACACACACTCTCTGCTCATCGTCTGGTCCGCTGGTTGTTTATTCTGGACGAGTCACAAGCATTTGTGTCACAGCTTCAGTCATTTAAACCTTTGTCTGCTCTGTGGGTCAATCTGCTGTTTCATTGCTTCTCATGTTTTTTAATTGTTGTAAATCTGTTGTGATGTCATAAATCATTCTCATAGCTAAACGCTAAAAATCTGATTCTTGGTGAGAAACTCTGCACACGAGTCCGCAGTGAAACTCAAACACATAAATGAAGTGAAGATGTGTTTGAGTGGAGACTTTCAGAAAGGCTGTGATATAACCTCATCTCTCCTTTTATCATCTTGAATCAATAAGAGATAAAACTCTGAATCTTTATTCACAGAAGAGCTGCAGACACACAGTTTGATGGGCAGCCTGCTGTTGTTACATTACAAAAGAATATGGAAGGAATGTCCTGTGAGAAAATGTATAAATTAGTATTATAATTATATATAATTATTATAATTAGTATTTAGGATTTTTACAGAAGGAAATTGAATCTTTCCTCAAGAACACATGAACGTTATATATCCCCCATTTTTTGTCTTTCTCTGACCTTTTGATTCGTGTCTCCTGCAGAGGTGCTAATGGACTCAACAACAGCGACAGCAGAACTGGGCTGGACCATCTACCCATCACAGGGGGTGAGTGGACTAAACCAAGACTCGAGGAATACGTTTTAAAACATGAAGCTGATATTCAGATACATAAGTGACAGCAGCTACAAGTCATTTTACCAGAAGACATGAACAGCTTTGGATGGATGGAAACCTTCCACATCGATGTGTTTTAGTCAAATGAGCTTAAAACAAAAAGATTTAATCAGCATTTTACTGTCAGTGGATCATCAGCAGTCTAGAGCTGCAACGATTAGTCGATTAGTTGCCAACTATGAAATTAATTGCCAACTATTTTGATAATCAATTAATCATTTTGAGTCATTTTTGAAGAAAGAAAAAGAAAAGTCCAGATTCTGATTCGAGCTTCTTAAATGTGAATATTTTCTGGTTTCTTTGGTCTCTATGACAGTAAACTGAATATCTTTGAACATTTGATGACGTCATCTTGGACTTTGGGAAACACTGATCAATATTTTTCACCATTTTCTGACATTTTACAGCCCAAACAACCAATCAATTAATCGAGAAAATAATCAACATATTCATTGCTAATGAAAATGATCCTTAGTTGCAGCTGACAGCAGTTTATGAAATGATGCTGTGGTTCATCTTCTCGCTGTTAACAGATGTGAAGAAAAGAGTCTGAAAACAATCAATACAAAGTAAATTGTGTTAATTTAGTAATAATTGTATTAAGTCTTTGAAATTGGTTGTTGCCTCTTCACAGTCAATTTCTGGACTGTGAGAGAAACCAGAGCGAGAATCATAACATTAATATACAGTACTGAACTGGGACACACATATGAAATATTCCTCTATATTTGAATAAAACATAATGAATTGCGTCTAAAATAGACCTTTTTTAAAAATATATGTGTATGATCTATATGTACTGCATACAGGACAATCTATGCAGTACATACATAAATAATCAGTGTTAAGATATGACTATTATATAAGATATATGGCAGTTTAATAAGAGTGTTCATGACTCAGACTATCTGAAATATCCACTGGCTGCTGTGTTAATGTTAATGTGTTAATAAGTGACCTCATGTGAGCTCAAACACCTTCCAACCTTTACTGATGACACACAGCTAACGAGGCTTTAAGGAAAGGAACTGAGCTTTATTACAAAAAGATGAAACAATAGCAGCTCGTCCTCTTTAATCTCATAAATTTATCTGTTCCACAAGAACTATAAGGTTGTGAAAGCAGGCGGATACTCTGTCTTGTGCTCCAGGTGTGATAGAGGATCCTCAGACTCACAAAAAACCAACCAGCACACAGCAGAGACAATATCCTTCATTACTATTGTAAAATCATTTTCTTATCAATAAGCATATTTTCTCACTCTGTTATCTGTTTTAGTGACTTAATTATACTTTTGTTTTCTTAATGCATGTTTGGACAGTTTTTATGTCTTTATTTGTTTAAAGAAACAGAAATTTGACGTGCAAACACGTGTGTGTGTGTGTGTGTATGTGTGTGTGTGTGTGTGTGTGTGTGTGTGTGTGTACTGAGGAACCTGTGCATCCTTATTGTATGATGTTCATGTGAGTCATGTAGGAATATTAATGCTTTATTAATAAGGGTAATCTTTAATGTCTGGAGGAAACATTAAACCCTGAATTTATTTCTCAGTGTGATCAGAGAATCAGTCTCAGTCTGAGCTCAAAGAAACCACATCACCTTCTCAGGATAAATGAAGACAATTATTAATATCAACATAAGATAATAAATAGGAAAGAATAATAAGGCCTTTAAATGCTAATAAAAGAAATTAATAAAGAAAATGCTGAGGGGAAGATAATTTAACTTCTTTTAATTTGAACGTTCTTCGACATCAACCTTTGATCATAAAGTCATGTCGATCTGTTGTTTACTGTTGATGAGATTCGTTGCTGCAGAGACGTCCGGCTTTGTTTAGGTTCAACTGTATCTGGCTGGTGTCGAGTCACCAGTGATGTTTGCTGCGCAGCCCGGATCCACGTCTGTGTTGAAGCACCGATGAAGAGGAGTGGAGTCGTGTTCAGGCTGCTCTGGAAAGAGTCTCTCAGTCGGATGAATTCCATGTTTGCATTACAACTCTCAGCAAGCAGACAGAGATCCATTTAAAGCCTCGCTATGTTCTTCAAAGCTTCAATTTGATTTGAGGATTCAGTCTTTATCTGGCTTCTTGTAATCTTATAAAGTTTAATATGACGACACTCAAGTCCTTATTCAGTGGAGATGAAATACTCGACATGGAAGCACAAGACTTAATAATATAAATATAAACTTGTTTCAATAAAAGATTAAAATACACATATACGTGATTGAAAAACTGGACTCCTGTGTCTTTGGAGAAATCCCTCTGAGGTTGTCCAGTAAGTTTGGATAAAACAGACAAGTTTTGGGTGTTTAAATGTTTTTGTGCAGAATTGTTGATGAATATTCAGTTTCCTTGTTTGAGGAGCTCTTTGTGGCTGACTTCAACCTGATGGTGAATAACTTTCTCACTCTGAGTCTCTATGTCTGAAGACTTCATATCACCTTGTGTCATACATTGTAAAACTATTCAGGAAACAGTTCAGCATTATTCATTCATTTAATAATAAGTCAATATTTCTATCGACACCAAATATTCACCTTCATATTAACACTTCTCATGATGTTTAGACATCGAACCTTCATTGATTCAACTTTCTTAAACCATCGACACTTCTAGTAGTAAAATACAGTTAAAGCAACAGTTATGTGATTACTCCTCATTCTTCAAGTATTAACATGACAAACAACATTACATGATTTACATAATGATTAGATAGATCAGATTTGGTTTAGATTTGCAGGGAGACTCCAGGAACATGATTTAGAGTTTATGACTGTTTAGATAAGGGAAGGTGTGTTGTTGTTACAGGTCCTTTCTCCTGCTTCAAATGACCCCAAAGGTCATTTATGCTTTTAGTTCAGGCCACAGTTTAGTTATTGTTCAGAAATGGTCTCTCAGGAGGTCTGTTTAACTGTGTTTAACTTTGTTATCATGTTGTTAGATCCGGCAAAGAGGTCAGTTCAGGGTCCAGAGGTGAAGCATTAAACCTTAAACCACGTCTCTGTGGGATTCACTCACCTCCTCAATTCCAGATTAAAGAAGAGTTTATCCATCAATTAAAGAAAAGACTGCAAGGTTATGTCATTAAATAAACTGTAAATGTGTGTCAGACATAATAAACCCAATATAACAACAACAACAAAAACAACAACAACAACAATAATAATAATAATAATAATACCACTACTACTACTACTAATAATAATAATAATACATGTTCAAAAATAATATTTTATCCCGGAAATTAAATTTGATTAAATTTGAAAAGGATTAGACAGTTAGATGTTCTCAACATCACATCTTCTCTTTGAATGGAGTATCGCTGTAACACTGGCTCCTACAGAGAGTGTTGCATTATGGGTTGTTTGTAGACTTGTGAGGAGTCAGTCAACACTAAAAGTGTTTGATTAGTGTTGGTTTGGTTGATTTGACTCATTTGAACGCTGAAGCTTCATATTAGCTTCAGATAAACTTTTAAATACATTTTTGTACAGAAGGAGGACTGTGGATTTTGTCCTCCATCACTTCCATTGTAAGGTCATTATGAAGGGATCTTCTAATGGTCAGTATGAACAGGAGGAATGATTACAGCAAGAAAAACATGTCTCACTGTTCATTTGGGCTCCTGACTGTTGGTTTAAGACTGACTGTGAACTCGTCCTTTAAGGAGAACTGGTATTAAATCATGATGGAGGGAATGTTGGAATTTAATGGCAGATATTATGGTCAATGCATTTAATTCTATATAATATATAATACCAAATCTATTGTACAGTGATGATAATGAGGAGCTCAAAAAGACGAAACACTTGCTGAATAATACCTTACTGTCAAAGAAAATCATTTTGACCATAGAGCCTGACATTCATGAGTATGTGACTGATAGACAAGCTACATTAATGTGGGATTTATGTTCTGCTTTAATGGTTTTATTTCACTTTTACGAGAGAAAAGCTTTAAGGATGATGACTCTTTTCTCCTTGGATTAATAATTCCCAATAGGACAAATGTGAAAGTCTGTTGTATCTTTAAAAACAGCTGTTGGAAAAAGGGAAGAGGGTTGTTTTACAATCAGGGTAGTTTTACATTTGCACCATTTGGTAGTTGTTTAAAATGGAGGACTTGTTACTTTTAAGAAGAACTGCTACTGTCGTTTTTGTACATGTTTTATGTGTCACTGGATCAATTTTTTGTTGTTGTCTTTGTTTTCTTCTTGTCTGTCTTTTAGTGGGAAGAAGTTAGCGGCTATAATGAAAACATGAACACCATCCGAACATATCAGGTGTGTAATGTCTTCGATAGCAGCCAGAACAACTGGGTACGCACCAAATACATCCGTCGGCGTGGTGCTCAGCGCATCCACGTCCAGATGAAGTTCTCAGTACGTGACTGCAGTTCCATCCCCAATGTCCCCGGCTCCTGCAAAGAGACCTTCAACCTGTACTACTATGAGTCTGACTCAGACACAGCCACTAAAACGTCCCCACCTTGGATGGAGAACCCCTGGGTGAAAGTGGACACTATAGCGGCTGATGAGAGCTTCTCTCAGGTTGACCTCGGGGGCCGCATCATGAAGATCAACAGTGAAGTCCGGAGTTTTGGACCTGTTTCACGCAATGGCTTCTACCTCGCTTTCCAGGATTATGGCGCCTGTATGTCACTCATCGCTGTTCGCGTCTTCTACAGGAAATGTCCCAGTGTGATCCAGAATGGCGCCATCTTTCCTGAGACTCTGTCCGGGGCAGAGAGCACCTCCCTGGTGGCAGCCAGAGGGGTATGTGTTCCCAATGGGGAGGAGGTCGATGTACCCATCAAGTTGTATTGTAACGGCGATGGGGAGTGGATGGTACCCATCGGTCGCTGCATGTGCAAAGCGGGGTACGAGGCGGTGGAGAACGGTACAGTCTGCAGAGGTAAGAAGCTACAACTGTAAGACACTTGTTCTTAGTTTTTGTGGTTTTTTTGTCACAGCAGTTATGTGTCGTCTTAGAGGTGCTGCTTACCTTCTTGTCTCAGAAGCAGAACATTATATTAAGTCAGCTGAAAGGTTGTAATAACCATTATCATGCGGTTTTAGCCACACTAGCATCATGGCTCCAGGGATGACAATGTTGGCAGTTTGGTCCACCCACCATTTTGGTGACCTGTCAGCAACATAATTTTGCTAAGCATGAATGTGTTTTTTGGCCCCATTTTGTTCAATCACAGATTGTCCAGTACAAGCAAAGTCCATTGCTTCAGGCGTCGAGATGTTTGATTTGTTTTTCAAGTGTTGTCAAAAGTTATTGACTTCCCCAGCCTAGAGTTTCACCCCGAGGTCCTGAACTGCTCATCTTCAGGTGGCCGCTGCTTCATTTGATTATGCAGATTATAAGTGGAAATTTGTTTGACCTTACAACAAAGGACACTGCTGTCCTCTAGCTGCAGTAGCTAAAGGGAAGAAACTCAAGTGTAAACTGTGTGCTTAATTTTATGAAATAAGTAGTGTTGATTGAATTATGGCATCTTAAAAAAACTAACAAATGTAGACATGTAAACAGTATTATATTAAAATGCAGTCTGGATTTGATGTTTCAGGCTGTGAGCTGGACGGGTATTTTCTGAGATCTGCTTGAGGTTTCTACCCGTTAAAGGGGAGTTTTTCCTTACCGCTGTCGCCAAGTGCTGCTCATGGGGGAATTGTTGGGTCTCTGTATATTAAAGAGTACGGTCTTGACCTGCTCTATGTGAAAAGTGCCGTGAGATGACTTCTGTTGTGATATGGCGCTATATAAATAAAAATTGATTGATTGATTGATTGATTGAGATGTGCAATGATTCTGATTCACTTGTATTTGGGCCTTCCAGACCTTGTCCTGTGTCTGCCAGCTGGGCACATTTCCCTTCTGGTATTAAAGTCCTCTATCTGATCCGTATCATTAATCCTGATCAGGTTCTTCACTGTGTCTTGGCTGAGTGACGACTTCACATGTGACAAGATCCTTTTTGTACAGAGAAACCTCTTTGACACACAGCAGAGAACAATACTTCATTTGAGGGTCAAAAACTCTTCAGCCAGGGCTCATTTATCCCTGCAATACTTTGTGGGATTAAGCTTTGCGGCTGAATGAAGAACTGCTGCTGATGTAGGAATGTAAAGTTCAATGACACATGTGGTCCAGGATGTGATAGCACCCTCTCTTTAAGAAGTGTGTGTTTCTTTCTGTATTGTGTAAGCATCATGTCTACTAGTTAGTCTCATTTTCATGGTGTGTATTTAATTTAATGTCTTTAAAGCATTATGAGGCTAAAGCTGTTGCTGTGTTTGATGTGTACAGTTGCCGTGGTAACAAATGTAGTTCATGTGTATGAGTTTAGTGGAAAAGTTACAAACATTGTGTAAAAATTCACATGTTACGAAACATAAAATTTTGGAGCCATCCAGTTGTTTTTCTGAAACTCTGTTTTGGAAACAGCGCTTGTTACTGTCGCTCACTTTGCTGTTGCTCACTTGGCATTTTATGGCCAAAACTGTGTTCTTTACTGCAGAGCAGCTGATCATTCAGAAGATGGATCACTAGAAACCTGTTCACTGTCTGGGTTTATTGTTAATGCTGACATGTTAATGTTACATGTTAGTTTACCTTTTTATAAATGTTGAGGTGCTGGCCTGCACATTTTTCATGGTTTCTTCCATCTGCTTGATGTTGGTGAACATATTGTTGTTGTTCTTCTTTCTTCTTTTTCTTCAGTTTCTTAACATATGGTGTCTTTAACTATTGTATATGGTATTTGTTTATTGTATACATACTAAAATCACTAAAAGCAAAGCAAGGATGTTTTCAAAAGTAATGCTATGAATAGTTTGTATTTATCAGCTAACTTTAAACAAAATTGAGTAAACAGCAGAAACCTAAAGTAAATCAATATCTGCTGTGAGCAGCTTTGTCTTTAAAACAGCAGCAGTTCTCAGTGTTTCAGGTTCTCGGCAGGTCGGTTGTTCCTGCATCTAGGAGAAGTTGCCAGTTCTTCTTCTGCCTCTTCATGTTAATCCCAGACTGACTCCAGCAGATGATCAGAGACCATCTGCTGCTGGGCTCCTTGTTCTTCTTGTTGCTGAAGATGGTTCTTTATGACTCTGGCTGGATGTTTGAGTTTGTTGTCATGGTGCAGATGATCAGATGCCTACCTGATGGAGGTTTAGGTCAGCAATCAAATTTAAGCAAATGTGTGGCATTGGCCAACTTAACTCCTTTGTACAAAAGGTCAGATTTCCTTGAGTTGTGTCCCTTCCATTGAAGAATGCGCTCAGATGACACTCGTTCAAGTAACTCAGTCATCACTTGATGCTAGGATCAAGTGCTAGCTAAGCTGGCTAACTTACCAGAGTGTTGGATAGACGATGTGGATGTGACTGGGAGCTGTGGGCGGAAGACACCAACACGTATTTATGGCTTTGGCTGTCACTGTGGCTCTCTTCGGGGGGCTTACTTGCTTTACCTTGCTTTGATTGTGTAGTGTGTTTTTTAGTTTTGCAATTTTTTAATCACATGACTTGGGTGGTCACTTCATCTGCTATCATTTCTTTCTTTTTGTAGATGTATTATGCCTTGTAAAGCACTTTGTGACTAATGTCTACAAAAAGCGCTACACAAATAAATTTTACTTACCTACTTACTGCTGGTGTTTTTCACCACAGGCTTTTCCCTACATGACTGGGTATCCCAGAATGCATTTGCCGCAACAGGTGATGCACCGTATTTGGTGACCCATTAGATTCTGTGACCTGCAGTGTTGGTTAGGTTGGTTTAGGCGGGAGGAGTGAGATGAATATCAGGGCAGGTCACCAAATGTGATGAATCACAAATACACCTGCAGCGATGGCATCATGGCAGAGATTAAATTGCACCAGGCTAAAATATGATGTATTTTCACTGTTAATATGTCACTTTATTAAGTTTTAACATTTTTTCAGGCAATAAAGTAACCATTTAGATTCCTATATGTGGTCAGTTCATCCAAATAACCCTTAACGTATTTCAAAATTTGCTACTATCCCAGAATTGACCCAGACACTGTATCATTGTGTGTAATTACAAAGAGGGTATAAAAATGCATATACATGTGGGATTTTACTCAGATGATCTGAAACTGAGGTGGAATCATTTTTTTCAACAGAGTTGGAGCTACAAGAGGAAAAGTATGATTGCCCTTTGTCCTTAAGCCTGGAACATATGACTTTTAACATCTGGTTGTCAGATCTAAGGGTTCTCGGTGCAGAATAAGGGTTTAACAGATCTGAAATGTAAAGTGAAGCCAGACCATAGGGAATGGAGAGTAAACAACAGAATCATAAATTGAATTCTGAAACAAATAGGTAGCGTACTTCAGCCAGGACTGGAGAGATATGTTCTCTACATGTAGTGTTTTTAAGAAGTCTTGCTGCTGCATTCTGTACCAACTGTAGATGGGCAACTACTGCATGATTCAGACAAGTAAATTGTGAATTGTCGTAATCTAGGTAATGATGGTGTTCAACTATGTTTTTTGGGAGATTTGGCTTAACTTTGGCATTATTTCTTATTTGTAAGGTTCTCGATGTGCTGATTGAAGTTAGCCAAAGTTTTTGGCTGACTTTTAATTTAGTTGTCAGTGGTCCAAGGTGGGGAGTGACTCAGTGAGACTGTGTGCCAAAACTGGAACTTTAGTCTCATCAATGTTCAGTTGCAGATAGTTTCAGATCATCCAGTGTTTGATGGCGGCGCGGCAGCAGTGCACAGAATCCAGATTGTGCCAAATTTCAGGACTTAACAAGACAGCTGGGTGTCATCAGCGTAACAAACGTAGGACTAGGGCTGGGTATCATTTAAAAAGTTTCGATAACAGTACCTTTAAAGTGATAATGATACCTATAGAGTACTTCATTCTATGCCTTTTTTTCTACTTCATCCTATACCCATCATGTGAATGATGCCACCACTATTTATTAAATGACTTTTCCAAATTGTACAAGGAAGTATTATCAACACAGACAGCTGCAGCTAAAACGCATACAGCGTTGTAGCTGCAGCAGTAGTGGGCCAATCGCAGTTTGCATTAAATCGAAGAAAAGGGATCGAATGCAGGTATCGTTTGACTGGAGAAGTTTTAATACTACTTGGTATTGGGTTATTTTGGTTGATACCTTAAAGGCATTGGCTGCTGATACCCTGTCCTAGGTAGGACACAGTTGTGAAGTGACAAAATAACATGGCCAAGGAGTGGTATGTACAAGCCGAACAAAATAGGGCCAAGGATTGAGTCTTGTGGGACCTCACATGACATGGGAGCCAGGGAAGAACTAAAGTTGTCAAGAGTGACTTTGATATTTTGATACTCTGTTTCAAAGCTGAAAACAAATTTAAAGCAGCTCCACCAAGGCCAACCCAGTCCCTAAGTCTACAAGTAAAATGATATAATCAACTGTATTGAAGGCTGCACTCAAGTGAAAATAATGAGATTACCAGAGTCCACACTCATCTTCATCAAGATGTATTTTGTTACTTTGAGTGATTGCATCCTTACTGTGGCTATTTCAAAAGCCAGATTGAAAATGATCAAATAACTGTTTCCTTCCATTAGTTTTAAAAGTTACTTAGCAACCACTTTTTCAACAATTTTTGAAACCAAAGTCAAAGTGGATAAAGGACAGTAGTTATGAGAGACTGTCGGATATAGGCCAGGTTTCTAAAGGAGAGGCAGGATGCAGGCTTGTGTAAAAATAGTCAGGGACCACGTCAGACAGGAGAGACTTGTTTACTTTGTTAAAAAGCCAAGGGGCAATGTCTCCAAAACTTCTTTGAACAATTTGGTGTTGAACACAACGTCGACCAAATCCTCAAGTGATTTACTGGGGCAAACTCATCTAACAGCGTGGGAGACGGCTCAGGGGAAGATGTGAAGCAGCAGGAGTAATTGATGCTTTTTTCAACAAAACACTTCAAGAACTTCTCACAGTCTTCTACAGAGCTGCCACAAACAGTAGCTAGGGTGGAGTTTAGATTGTTTAGGCTTCTTAGAGGCAACTAGATTGTAGAAGAGTCTCTCATTCTTTACAAATTAATTATAGGAAGATAGTCGCTGCCTCATGTGGAGCGGACGATTATGAATTTTTGACTTTGTTTTTCTTTGTAGTGAGCATTTCCCGTAATTTCCACTTGGTTCACTTTGTCAGCATGTCATTGTTTAAAAGGTGGGCTAGATTGTGATGTGGCCTGACAGTCCTGTTATGATCACCCAGTTAGAACAGTGACTTTATAACCATCAGATGCCTTTCTGTGTATTTTTTATCTGTACCATGCACTGCACTTTGTTTCACTGATGACTGGGCAACAAGATTCATTGTGTATTCAACTGTAACTTACCTGGGAAACCAAGACCTTAAAGGATTAGTTGAACACTTTTGAAAAATAATGCTACGATTAACACATGTTGTGTTTAATTTTTACACAAACAGAAAAGGAAAAACAATACTTTGTGGTTTTAACGGAAGATACATTTTAGAACTATTTCTGGATGAACAACAGTCTTTTGCACTCTGACTGTGGGCAGCTTCCTGAAGTCTTATTGTCACAGTGAGGCCTACAGCTGGTACTGTAGCTGGAGACACCATATAGAAGTCATAAATGGATGGATACACTGTTGTTCTTCAAGAAATGGTTCCATCATAATTTCCCCTAAAACCACAAACTGTAATTTTTACTTTTCTGTTTGTGTACAGATTAAATGAATTAGATGCATGTGAATCAGTGAACTTTTGAGGTGTTGGCTGGTGTATTTTTGAAATTTGGACAGAGCCAGGCTAGCTGTTTCCCCCCGCTTCCAGTGTTTATGCTAAGCTAGGCTAACCACATCCTGACTCCAGCTGTTGACACAAGGATATGAGACTGATGTTTTCATCTCACTCTTTAATGTATATGTTTCCCAAAATGTTGAACTATTCCTTTGGACCTTTGCAGTTTTATTCAGTGATGAAGCATGACTTAACTTCTGGATTGCAGTCAGGCCTCAGTAATCTGTAGGTAAAGAAACAAAGATCGTATTGACCATAAACTGTCGATGAGGATGTGGCTCCTGTGGACAAACAGTCGCTTGTAGATATTGAATATCTGTCAGGTCAGAATCAACTGAAACAAATCAACTCAGCTATTTGAAAATTGATCAGTCTTCCGGCAAACAGACCAAACAGAATACTACAGCTGATAGCCACCTAACTGCTGGCATGCACATACAGTAGCTAATAATTAATCAGTAGTTAGTATTTCTATTAAAAATAACATAGCAGGAAAACATTGATTCTATAATTTTCCCATTATAAATGTGTTTGATCAGTTGCACCATTTGCTTAGAATGAAAACTGAGATCAGGTACTGCAAAGTTTTGCTTTGCTTAGCAGCGGGGGTTTCAACCCACGGCCTGCTGCTTGCATAGAAGATAGAGGAAAATGCACGTACAGTAATGGGGATAATAAATGATTCACAAGGCTGAACAGCCATGGAAAAAATACATACAATGTTCGACCACATATGCTCATCAAAGGGTTCTGTCCAGTTTTGCTTGTACAGAAGCGACACCCTAAATACTTATGAGGTCTAACACCTCACTGTCCCTCCCAAGCGGGTAGCTCCAGGTCTGAAAAATGAAGCCAATGTAGAAGTACCTTAAACCTGCATTCTTTCTAATGGCCAGCAGGGGGCGACTCCACTGGCTGCAAAAAGAAAATGATCCTACTTCTCACTTGATTTATTACCTCAGTAAACAGTTTCCTAATGAGTTTATCATCTCGATTGCTAGTATAAAGTCTTCTTTAATGCATCATGATGTTCATTTTATAAATTATGGTCCCATTTAGAGTAAAATAGACAATAAAGCAGGGTATGCTTTAGGGCGTGGCTACCTCGCAATTGACAAGTCGCTACCATGGTGACAATGTTGATAACGTAACGTAACCATGGTTTCTCCACTTCTCCACTGGTAGTTTGGTTTCAGCTTTTTCCACAGATGTTCAATAGAATTCAGATCAGGACTCATAGCAGGCCACTTCAGAACAGTCCAATGTTTTCTTCTCATCCTCTCTTGGGTGCTTTTGATATATGCCTGGGGTCATTATCCTGCTGGAAGACTCATGACCTGTGACTAAGACACAGCTTTCTGACACTGGGCTGTATGTTGTGCTACAATATGCCTTGATAGTCTTCTGATTTCATTGTGCTGCACAGATTCAAGGCACCCAGTGCCTGAGGCAGCAAAGCAACCCCAAAACATCACTGAGCCTCCTCCATATTTCATGGTAGGCATGGTGTTCTTTTCTTTGAAGGCTTCATTTTTTCTTCTGTAAACATAGGGTTGGTGTGATTTACCAAAAAGCTATAATTTTGTTTCATCTGTCCAAAGCACATTCTCCCAGAGGGACTGTGGCTTGCCAACATGCATGTTGGCAAAGTCCAGTCTGGCTTTTTTGTGTCTCCCTCTTAGAAGCGGGGTCTTCTTGGGTCTTCTACCATGGAGCCCATTTTCATTCAGACAGCGACGGATGTTGCGACTTGAAACTATTGTACCTTGAACTTGAAGATCGGCTTGGATCCGTTTGAAGTTTTCTTTGGTTCTTTCTCGACCATTTGAGCAATCCTTGTGTTCAATCTTGGGCCAATTTTCCTCTTGCAACCACGTCCAGAGATGTTGTCTACAGCTCCATGGGCCTCAAACCTCTTAATAATATTGGCAACAGTGGTCACAGGAACATCAAGCTCTTTGGAGATGGTCTTGTAACCTTTACGTTGACCATGCTTGGCTATTACTCAGCTGATCTGATGGAAGTGGGGAGATTGCTCCAAAGTCTGGGTGCCAGCAAAAGCATAGTTGCCTTTGGTTTTTAGTTTGGCACGTGGTATGGCCAACAGGTTTTGGTTGGAAGACCTAAATGACTGCTCGGTAGTGTAAAGGCTTAGTAGCTCGGAAATGTAGGCAGGAGCTAAACCGTGTAGGGCCTAATAAGTGATTAAAAGAATCTCAAGTCAATCCTGAGCTTCACTGGCAGCGAATGCAGTGAGGCTAAAACAAGAGTGATGTGAGATCTACGGCCCGTCCTAGTTAATAGTCTAGCTGCTGCATTTTGTATGAGCTGAAGACATGACAGGGCAGCTTGGCTAAGGCAAGTGAAAAGGGAATTGCAGTAATCGAGGCGGGAAAAAATGTAGGTATGAATTATATGTTCTAAGTCAAAGGCCGACAATAATGGTCTGATTTTTGCAATGTTCCTAAGTTGAAAAAAGCAGGATTGAACAAATTATTGACATGGTGTGAAATTTCAATTTAGGGTCAAATATAACGCCAAGATTCCTGGCGTTAGTTTTAACATAGGGGGCAAGTGGGCCAATATGCTGAATGATGCCTTTAGCAGTATTTAAAGGGCCAAAAATGAGAAGCTCAGATTTGTCAGAATTAAGCATGAATTCAGTTATTTTCACAACTTTTTTGTAACCAAACATAGACATGCATTAATAATAAAATATCTTCTCATTTCAACACTGTTCAGGGCAAATGGTGCATTATTTTAATAAAATGCAGGGGTATACATAATTTCAGCCATGTCTGTATATGTATATTGTATATAAAGTCACCGTAGTGGCATCTGCCATTATACATTTACAAAGGAACAAAAAATGATGGAAAACAAAACATTGATAGTACAGATTTCTTTCCTTCTCATCTTATGTAAAGAGTACAGAGAGTCTCCTCTGCTCCACATGCATAACATGTTTTTTGTCCCTGTGGACAGCAGAACTGACAGCATCTGAAGGAGGCCCAGTACATGTCACTTCAATCAGCTGACCTTTATGAGATGCACATGTCAGTGCTATTATGACTAAACATATGCTCTGTGGGGGGAAATGTAGAGATGTACTAGTAGAGCTCAGACACAGTATTTTAGAATCTGACCAATACTGATGTTTCTGATGCTGAATCTGCCAGCAGCCAATATGATATCAAGTTGACACTACTGATTGATTTCATCAGACCCTTTGTTTCTTTTTTCTGTATATCATGCATTTCCTCGCTAAGCTTATTGTTCTCATATCTTCTTTCTTTTGTCTGTCTGTCCTCCTTCTTCTCTTCTTCTTCTCTGTGCACCTTGTATCTTCTCCTCTGCTGTCTGTCCAGCTTGTGTATCAGGCTTCTTCAAGGCTGCACAGGGAGACCACAGATGTCTGCAGTGCCCCATCAACAGCAGAACTACCAGTGAGGGAGCTACTAACTGTGTTTGCCGCAACAGCTACTACCGCTCTGACTCCGACCCTCCACAGATGCCCTGTACTAGTATGTATACACCAGCTGTCGCTGTCATGGATGGCATTGTACTGCAAATCATAAGATAAAAACACTTATCCATCTCTGCACAAACATTACAAAGCATCAGGCTGTTTGAATTTATGTCAACGTAGCTAGCTTACTCTTACAGCAAGCAGCAGAGTTTTATGTTGTTGCTCTAAGCATGATGTCATGCAGATAATTTCCATGATAAATCCTTTGTAACTCATGAATATTGAGGTAATTTATGTTTTTGTTGTGACTGAGACTGAACTAGGAAGGCCAAACAGGCCTTAAGTAAAAATCTGTCTTTAAGTTGCACTGTGACAGCAGGTATAGCGAGGTGTCCCACACGTATTTCTCACTAGCAATATCCTCCTGCTCTTCCTGGTTAATCTTGAGGTGTTCCCAACCCAGTCTCTCAGTCTGTGTTCTGGGTCTGCCCTATGGTCTCCACCTAGTTGAACTGCCCAGAAATCTTCCAGAGAGAGGCATGCTAATCAAATACCCAAACCACCATAAGTGACTACTTTCAAGGAGCAGCGGTTCTGTGCTGAGCTCATTCTAGATGGGATCACCCTTAGAGACAGGGTGAGGAGTCCAGTTTGGACCAGGAGTCTTTTGGTCATTACCCAAAGCTCATGACCATAGTTGAGGGTTGGAATGTAGATTGACTGGCAAATGGAGAACTTCACCTCCAGACTCAGCTCCTTCTTCACCTCAGCAAGCTGGTACAGGGCCGTTTCTGGTCACTTTGGTGTCATCACCAGACGTCCACTGGCTCCCCTGAGTGGACTGATCTTTTCATTAGAATATTTTATGACAATCTTAATAATTTTGTAATGCTTTTATTATTTTAAATGTAACTTTATTCAACGTCACTCAAAATCAGTTCTGTGTCATATCATCAACATAATCTGTCAAATAGTACCTTTTCATGCACACTAGTCCCTGTTATGTCTTATTCTGGTTTTAATCATGTTCAGGGTAGATATAAAACATCACCCTTTTTATTCATATCCCTGTATGATTCTAACATTATCAGGATACTGATGGTCTGTGCAGGAATGTCTTTGATATTCCACACAGCCTCTCGTCACACCATGAAAATCACAAATAGAATATGTGACCAAGCACAAGCCAGACGGAGCCCGACACAAACTGAGAACATGCTTGAGAATGTGCACGCAGCTCATGGTAGCAACTCTAGTAATATACTCCCAAAGCACCAACCCACTAGTCACCCTGAGGGACACGGTCATATGCCCCCAAATCTACAAAGCACTTGTAGACTGGATGGTCAACTCCATGACATCTGCAGTACCCTTGTAATGGTAAAGTTCAAAAGTGAAGACAGAAATAAAACACGGACAGGAGAGGTCAAGAAACCACAGGCTGATACAATAGACCTCCGGTCAACTTAAGAAAAAATAGAACATGATCTAGAAAAATACAAAGAAAATATAGAATATGAAAAAGACAATCTTGACAAAATTTGTGGTCATCTAAACAGAAAACATTTGTTTCTCTGGTCTCACAATAAGAAATTATTATTCCCTTATCTGGATTTAACAAGAATACAAAATATGAGAAATGTTAACATGGATCTGGACCTCTCTGGCCTTCTGTACTGAACAGACAAACACTGTTAGACCATCACCTGCAAAATCATTAAGTCCCCCTACATTCATTCATTGCTTCTGGGTTTTTTTTATCAGGGAGAAGAAGTAGATGTCATTCTAAGGATTTTAACAAGATAAATTATTAGTATTATTATTTTATATACATCTTAAAACATGTCTGGAGGGGATCTTTAAACTTCAACATCAAAAGAAAATTGGAAGGGAAAAATACTTTAGTTTCAGAACACCACAGCAACAAGGTGTAGAATAACGTTACCTTATATTGGTCATCTATGTATCACGTTACAAACCCAGACAAGACAGGCAGCTCTAGAGGGGGAAAGTAGAGAATAATGAAGAATACATTTTGCAAACCTTCATTACTATTACACATATGCTTTCTTAAGTACAGTACCAGTATTCTCTCTCTCTCTCTCTCTTCCAGCTGTTCCATCAGCTCCACAAAACGTCATCTCCATAGTGAATGAGACTTCTCTGAGGCTGGAGTGGAGCCCCCCGCAGGAGGGCGGCGGCCGGGAAGATGTTGTCTACAACATCATTTGTAAGAGCTGTGGCAGCGGGCGTGGTGGCTGCACTCGCTGTGGAGACAATGTGCAGTTTGTGCCTCGTCAGCTGGGATTGACCGACACCCGCGTCCACATCAGTGACCTCCTGGCTCACACCCAGTACACCTTTGAAATACAAGCTGTCAACGGAGTGTCTGAGCAGAGTCCTCATTCACCACATTACACATCCGTTAACATCACCACCAACCAGGCTGGTGAGTCCATCACAACAATTCACCTGGCAGATACATTTTGCCTTTTTCTCAACAGCTTTTAACTTTGCTTCCCCTTGTGTGGTTTACAGCTCCGTCAGCAGTGTCCATCATCCATCAGGTCAGCAGAACCCCCAGCAGCATCACTCTGTCCTGGTCCCAGCCCGATCAGCCCAATGGAGTTATCCTGGACTATGAACTGCAGTACTATGAGAAGGTACAGCAGTGTCACAAACCTCCTGAGACTCTTACTGCTGTAGTGACTCATTAACAGTCTCTCAGTTATCATCATTTTCTAATGTATCATTTTGTGATGTGTATTTTTTAGAACCAGGCAGAGTGGAACTCATCTCTAACAAGGAGTCAGACCAACACTGCAGTCATACGAGGCCTGAAGCCTGGAACTATCTACGTCTTCCAGGTTCGGGCTCGGACTGTCGCTGGATTTGGCCGCTTCAGTGGCAAAATGTACTTCCAAACCATGACTGAAGGTAGGAGTGCCAACCAGTTTTACTGGCCCAAACACTCACCGACTATTTTATTAGGAATCCAATACAACAGCTCTGCCATAAATTCTACATTTACAAAGCTTATACATTTTCAGTTTTTGTTGACATTGTCAGAAAGGTGATAATTCTACTTTATGTTTATTATTGAGGTTGTAGTGGGTGGTGAACTGGAGTGCATTATATTGATAAGTGTTCCTAATATTTTGTCCATAAAAGTAGTTGTTGTATTGGATTGCATTAGATTGTATAGATGTTCCTAATAAAGTGACCGGTGAGTGTACATTGTGTAAAGTACATACATGCATCAAATATAACACAGCACAAAATATAAAGTATCATAAGCACAAAACACTTAGAACAAAGACACTTAAAGGAAGCAGGTAATCTGCTGATAGCTGCTGATTGTCGTTCACCATCAATCCATATTCTAGTTCATCAGACTTTGACACTACTGACAATGACATAGTATTGAATTACCTTAAAAACTATATCAGCATCTGTGCATTTCACAGACAGAAAAACTGACTTGGAGCAACATAAGCACACTCTGATTATTATTAGTTAGCAAACATATGAACTAAATAACTACATCAGTTTTTTAACCCTTTACTCTATTTTAAGCAACAACCTGCTCTATTTAGCTGCATAATGAGATTGTAGAAAGCTGCAGCCTGTGATGTATAGCCATCTGCCGCTGATTCAAAATACAGAACAGTGACTATCTTGTCTTGGTTTATCTCTGTCTTAGGTCCTTTTTCACTAGATATGCTTCCTCTTGACACCTGTGTAAAACAGAGGCTTGTGTGAGAATAGTGTTCAGTCTTCATCTTCATCTTCTTTGTCTGTCTTTTGCCTTGCAGAGGAATATAACTCCAGTATCCAGGAGAAGCTCCCCCTCATCATTGGTTCAGCTGCTGCAGGGGTTGTCTTCATCATCGCCATCACTGTCTTCATCATTGTCTGCTGCAGGTCAGTTGGTTATGTTACAGGCCATGACATGACAATAATAGCATAAGCTTTCTTGAATGTACCAAACACCAAGTACTGTTAAAAGAAAGTCATTTAATGATTATTTGTTGATAATTTATTATATATTTTAATTGCTAAGTGTTGAATCAGAGTTACATACAATAACTGCCATAAAACTGAATGAGCTAAAAGAGTCTTAACAAGCTCTATAGAGATTTGCTGACAATACTCTGTTGGTTCAACACTGCAAGCGACCTCTGTCACATTATATGTAGTCATTGATCACTGACTCAATGACTACACTAGTGAGATTCATCATGGTGACCTACTACTACCTGCTGCATCAACACAACAGACAGCATTTCAAAGACCAAAATCACAGACGTACATTAACCAAAATCACACAAACTGTTTTTGTCACACACCTGGACCTGTTCATTGAGAATGTGGATCACATAACGGACCTGGAAAACTTTATCAATCACCACCTACAGTGCAACATGCCAGATACCTCCACAGCCACTCCAGCAAACCCTTTAAACAACAAAACAAACCCAACTCTGCTGCAGACACAGACAATCTGCTCACAACTGAATTTGAGATCAGTGTTTTACAATCTATCAACCGAAAACTTGACCTGCTCGTTACACGTCACTCTGAAATAAAAAACATGCAATCTACCGTAGAGTTTGCCCACAACCAGCTCGAGCACATCAAAAGAGAAAACAGCTCCCTCCAAACCAACGTAGAAAACCTCACTAAACAAATGGACATTCTGCCAAATGAAAATAAGCACATTAAAGAAAACATGCTGGACATTCAGACTCGTACAGGAGTATGCATGACAACATCATATTCTCTCGCAGATGGACAGCTGTACCACAACTCTACAACCACACCATGGCTATTCTAAGCAGTTTGACAAAAACACTCTTCAATTAATCCTCCTTCAACAACAAAAAGTCCTGCGAAAGAGCTTGTCCAGAACCCATCAAACCCAAACCAGACAATCACAGCCACACACAACCCCAAATCAATTTTGGTGAAATTCTGTCCACCACGTTTTCGATAAACATGTGGTGCCCGCTATGGGTCAGGCTCAAAACACAAATTGAAGTAATGTACCAAGATTTATGATGATTGGACAGATGATTAATGACCAATATTCTTTAAGCCCCACCCTTTGCGAAGATATTTTGGTTCACATCAAAGCAACTTTATCCCAACATGAATTTGTTTTTAGGGGCGCTGTGGAGCCCACTGGCCACGCCCCAGCCCAATCACTACAGAACTTTGCAATTTTCACCTGATGTGTGCACTAATTTTCATGAGTTTTCGAGCATCTCAAGCCCCTCAAAAATGAATGGCATACTAGAATAATAATAATTAACAAGCCCTCGCACCTCACACACATCGGATGGAGTGGTTTGGTTGCATCAATTTTGATCCTTTTTTTAAACTGTCCATTGTGAATCAGACTCTAAATCAACGGAGTACAGTGACAGTGTTGTGAGGTGCAGTAGGTGTGTGTTCTCAACACTGCACAACCAAGTTACCAAGCAAGACAAGAAAGAAAACTTCTTCACTGATATCCAACCTCACGGTACACTTCAAAATAAAGCTCTGTGTTTTGACAAAACAAAACCAACTAAGAGGAGACACTTCAGGGAGATCTGCTGTCATGCAAGGTTCTCTGTGTGTTTGTGCCCAGCAGGAGGAATTCAGGAGACAGACCAGAGTCCGACTACACAGACAAACTCCAACATTACACCAGTGGTCACAGTAAGTAACACTTTTTACAGTACACAGTATGTTGTTATCAGTGATCAGACTGACAGCTGGGGAGAGTACATGAACATTGCAGGATCTTTTAGCTCTGTTTTTATTTTTCTGCTTTGTGTGTGAATGTTGCTGTCCTTTTAATCTCTCTGTTGAAGTGTCACCAGGAATGAAGATCTACATCGACCCCTTCACATATGAAGACCCTAATGAGGCAGTGAGAGAGTTTGCCAAGGAGATCGACATTTCCTGTGTCAAGATTGAACAAGTGATCGGTGCAGGTGAAGTACGGCAGTGTATGAAAATGATAATGATGGCAGGTGTCAGAGACATGTGGGGGAGGTTTTCACAAGGTGACTTACTGGAAGTCTTAGTACATCAGGTCATATCCATACCACATGTCATATCACTGTCTAGCAAGATAAGAACACAGTTTATGTATCATTCCTGTCAAGATTATGTCATAGAAAACTCTGATAGTGAGACTAGTTTAGTTACTTTTTACAACTACAATCTTTAGATTAAGTTTTAGTTTAGTTTTTTGGTTTCTATTTTTATTTCTGTGTAATGACAAACATCTGGCCCCCAAACATACTGTCCAGTTTCAACAGTAAGTAGTAAAATACCAGATCTCAGCTGGGCACATTTTAGACAAATTACATACAACATAATTCAGCACCATATTCATTCATTTTCATCATCCCAAACATACACAGTTGTAGTTTAGGCCATATCTCATCAGCCCACTTCCCTGTAAACAAACAAATGTTGAGTTTTTCATTTAAAAAAAGTCTCACCAGACCCAGAGTTGTAGAACAATGTGCACATATCAAGTAACCGATTCTATAACATCTCATGTCCCCATTTATAGCAAACTATGGCGCACACCCAGAAAATATCTACTAACACCATTTTGCACTCATGCACACATAGAGATATTAGTAATGCCCAGAACCCCCATAAATGAGTAATAACTTAATGTTTGCATAGCATTTTGTACAAAAAGATACAACACAATGTGCTACTAATACAGTAGCTGGGGGTGAAATATAATAAATGTTTTCGGCTAAAAGCTGGAGCGTTCTTACTTTAATGTCATTCACCCTCCATCGTCTGCTTCCATCTTCCTGTCAGGTGAGTTTGGGGAGGTGTGCAGTGGAAACCTCCGGCAGCCTGGGAAGAGAGAGATCCTGGTGGCTATTAAGACACTGAAGACGGGCTACACTGAACGCCAGAGGAGGGACTTCTTGAGCGAGGCATCCATCATGGGCCAGTTTGACCACCCCAACATCATCCATCTGGAAGGAGTGGTGACCAAGAGCAGCCCCGTGATGATCATCACCGAGTTCATGGAGAATGGATCCCTCGACTCCTTCCTCAGGGTAAAGAAACACTGATTGATGACGAAGTTGCCTCCATTGCACTTGCCCTGACTGCCAGTACAGCGCTCCATACACAACACGTTATGGATTTTGTTCTTCCTGGGTTAGATTTAGGTATTTCATGTGTAAATTTTCAGATGTTGATAGTGGCACCTCAGGTCACCATAAATATTAAGCATCATCCTTTTGGCCATGAATCTCTGATAGTTTCATGAACTACTCACTGACATCTCCAGAACAAAAACAAACTGATAACTAGATGAAAATGAGCCTTTTTCTGAAATCTAAATCTGAACAGTTAAATGAATTCATGCATAAATATTTGGTGGCTAGTCAAACATTTCTCAAGTATTGGTGTTGCACTAGGGGGATTTGGACTAATGACAGTTAAAGAGCCAGTTCCACAAGTTCATCTCATGATAGCCCAGAATAATGTATCTGTCCAAACTGAGAGTAGATGGTGACTGCAGTCCTACAAGTCTGTTAGTGCTATTTTAAACAACTCAAGATAAGAAGGAATTTCTGGCACAACTCCCAAGGTGCATGGAGAAGGGAAATACTCTGAAGAGGTCAAAACTCCAACTTTATTATGAGACCAAATTGTTTTGGCTTGTGGCCTTCGTCAGAGTCATTCCTTTGACCTCTTCACCCAAGATGTAAATGCATACTGATAAAAGTTGTGTTTTATTTATTTATATGATACCTATTACATCATTTGAGCATGGAAGTTCATTCTACAATATAAAAACTCCATTTCCACTACATTTCAAAATCAAAATATTGTACTTTCTACTCCACCACATTTGTTTCAAGCTTTAGTTACTAGTTACTAGTTTTCAGATCAATATTTTCCATGTAAAACAGATGATTTATTCTATATTTTTTATATTTGTGGTATTTTTAGATCACTTTGTAGAGATCTGTTTTCTATTGATCAGTGTCAAAACATCCACATTAAATTGTCTTTGAATAAATGTTTTAAGACACCAAAAGTGGGGAATATTTCTGCTTTCAATACTTTAAGCACATTTTGCAACTAATACTTTTATATGTTTACTAATAATAATAATAATAATATATTAATGCAGGGCCTTTACTTGTAATGGAGTATTTCTATGTTGTGTGTATTGCTACTTTTACTCAAGTAAAAGATCTCAATACTTCTTCTACCACTGAGTATGAGTCATCAAATATGTCAAATGTGACTGAAACTAATATACTGTATGTTTTTTGTATTGTTTTGTTTTATCAAAGGACTATCTACATCAAAATCCAACAGGTGCCAAAAATAACACTAACATCAACAAAATGAATGCAAATCTGGCCATTAGGTTCTCATAAAGTACATCATGAGTGCCCAGATTGGAAATGGCAGCATGAATGTTCTCACCAAGTCAAAACATCAATCTTCTGTTTTTTCCTTAAAGCAAAATGATGGGCAGTTCACTGTGATCCAGCTGGTGGGAATGATGCGCGGCATCGCAGCTGGCATGAAGTACCTGTGTGACATGAACTACGTCCATCGAGACCTGGCAGCCAGGAACATCCTGGTCAACAGCAATCTGGTGTGCAAAGTGTCTGACTTCGGCCTATCACGCTTTCTAGAGGATGATACTTCAGACCCCACCTACACCAGCGCTTTGGTGAGTCTTCATCATAGACTATGTCTGTGATGTCATCGAAAGGTTTCTATGGGGATGTTTATGAAGATAAACATGTTGCAAAATGTGAGAGTTTGTAGACTTGATGTGAGAACCTGTAGGACAAAAATCTGAACTTGTATAAAATATTCAGACATGTGATCTGAACTTGATGTCGCAGAAAAAAAAAAGTCGAGACGCAGATTCGTCACTTTGTGACACGAGAGGACACATTTGTGAAGCTGTCCAGAGGTTGTAATCAAAGAGTTGTGCTTGTACTGGAAAATGGACTAAAAAAAAAAAAGAAGAAATGTTGAATTACAAGTTAGCAGCTGGCGTTGTGTAAATATCGATCTGCACATTTGTGAATATTTTTTCTGTGAATTCACAGTCAGAACAAGGTTGTCAATATTTTCTGAGTGAAAATTTCAACATACAAGTTCACATTTTTTGTACAAAATCTTGTGTTTTGTTTTCCTCTGCGACTTCAAATACAGCTCACATGTGAATATTTAATGTTTAAACATACGAGTTAAGATTTCTGTTCTACTGTCATAGATGTTTCACAGCCTGGTTGTGGGTATTTCAGCTGCGTATTGTATATCCTCATCTTTTCTTTCTTATGATACGTCTCTTCCAAACAATGAGGTCCAAGTTGCATACAACATTTCTCAGTTTTAAAGGGCAATAAGCTTTACATAAAAGATTCCAGGAACACAACCTTTCTAAAAAAAGCAAACCAAAAAAGAAAGCTTCAGTGACTGAACGATATTTGTCCTTGTCTTTCTGTCCACACTTGTGTTTCCAGGGAGGGAAGATTCCCATCCGGTGGACGGCTCCAGAGGCCATTCAGTACAGGAAGTTCACCTCCTCCAGTGACTGCTGGAGCTATGGCATAGTCATGTGGGAGGTGATGTCATATGGAGAGAGGCCCTACTGGGACATGAGTAATCAAGATGTGAGTAAACAACCAGCATTTGTATTTTAGTGCAGTGATTCACACGATGAATTTACTTTGAAAATCACTGGGCTGATTTGTCCGCCTCTGCTTCCTTTTACATAGTTTCATCTCCAAAGTGTGTAAAAGAAATTATGAATTATGTTCATTATTTACGCTATTTAGCTAGTTAGTTAAGCTTTCCTTAAATAAAGCTGCAGCCAACACGCTTCAAAACACACAACTTTTACTTAGAAGATAAGCTGTCTCTGGTTCTTGCGTTCAACTTCCTGTTTCAATTTTCATATTTTTTTTAGGTTGGGAACCACTGTTTGTGTAGCTATATTTATTCTGTAGTATGTGCCACTGAACTAGAACTATACCTGCCTGTTTCTTTAATGGTTTTCACACACTTTACACACTCCACACACTTCTCACACTTTACACATTTCACACACTTTTCACACTTCACAAAATTCACACACTTTACAGACACATACTGACACACACTATCTCTCTCTTACTTATCCAAACAGTCTCTCAAAATAAAAGCCCCAAACAGTCACTGTATGTTAACAGAAAAAATTAGGGATGACTTTTGATGATTTTTCAAAATAAAAGCCTCAGACAGTGACTGTATCTTAACAAAGCTCAGGATGAGACTTGTTTTTCAAAATAAAAGCCCCCAGATGGTAAAAGGAGCTTACTGAGGGGCCACACACAAGGATTGGAATTTCAAAATAAGCACTACATTTCAGATTTCTGCATTTTCAGCAATACAAGGAGCGATGCTACTTGTATAACCCATTTATTCTCCTTCTGTATGTTTTTTGGTTGACTACTACTTGTTCAGATGGTCACATTTTACTCCTATTGTAATCTCACTGCACTGGCTTCCAGTTATTTTTTTAACTGGAAGCCAGTGAATAACCCATTTAACAGACCGTTTTGTCTCATTTTGAAAGTAATCTCAAATGCCAACAATCAAATGTTGGTTTCCTTTCATTTACATTTGGTTGGTGGTTTTGATTGTGTGTTTTACCTATTGAGTGTAATTCTGTACTGACTGAGTTTCATTTCTGGTCACGTTCTCTGTTACTTATTATTAATTTTGATTGAATGTGTTGTATTGTAGGTAATCAATGCCATAGAGCAGGACTACAGATTGCCACCCCCTATGGATTGCCCTAGTGCACTGCATCAGCTGATGCTGGACTGCTGGCAGAAAGACCGCAACAACCGGCCCAAATTCAGCCAGATTGTCAGCACCCTGGACAAGATGATCCGCAACCCCAACAGCCTCAAGGCCATGACACCTCTGTCATCAAGGTACAGCAGAAATGACCTACATCACTTCACACTGTGAATAACCCATAGCCCTAAAAACTCAAATTTCTCACTGTTTATATGCTCTTCTTTTGTTTTCTCTTTGTTCTCTAGTGTTCACTTACCTCTGCTGGACCGCAGCACACCAGACTTCTCGTCTTTCAGCACAGTGGATGAGTGGCTGGACGCCATCAAGATGGGCCAGTACAAGGAGAACTTTGCCAACGAAGGCTTTACCAGCTTTGATGTGGTGTCTCAAATGACCATGGAGTATGTTAGATACTTTATGTTTAAGACAGATGACAGAAAGAGGGATGTGGTAGTGGTACTTATCATCATGATTATACTTAATTAATTGTGATTTTGAAACAAATGACAGGGATCCCAGTTTTAAAAGAAAACAAATATCTAAGTTCTATCTGACTTTAAATTATAGAGTGTCTTTGGAATTCCAAATATTAAAGGACATTTCAGCAGAAATTTAGGAAAACCCATATTAAAAATTACAGTTTTTCAGAATAATCCAGGGTATAGATTTGATTTCAAAAGTGGGGGAGCACAATTAAAGTAATTTATGCTGTATTCTTTTTCAGAGAATATTATAATTGCACATTAACTGCAAGTCAAAACATAGATTCAACTATTTTTTCCCTAAAAACAAGCAGATGAGTTTTGACAGTTTTCAGCCCTGGGTAGTGTCTGTCAAGCTCCAACAACCTCCAATCATAGGGTTAGGGTTGGTAAGAAGTCTGAGAGGCAAAACCAAGGGCAATAAAGCCCACATATACTCAATGTGGTTCATCATATTATAAAACACACAGAAAATGTTATTTAAACTTAGCAGTAGACTAAGTGTGTTAATGCAGTCTTGTGGTGTGATGAGTTGAACTGACAAATGGTTTCCCTTCACAGGGACATCCTCAGAGTTGAAGTGACACTGGCCGGCCATCAGAAGAAGATCCTCAACAGCATCCAGTCCATGAGGGCCCAGATGAACCAGATCACTTCAGTGGAGGTGTGAGCTCACAGACCAGGAGCACACAGGCTCTGTTTACTGTAGGAAAGCCAGCAGCCAACCAACCCTGCATTCTCCTGGAACCTCTGAGGAGGGCTGACGACATACACAGAATCCAACCTCAGCTCCACCCTCCCTTTCTCCAAAATCTCTCCTTAAGGTTCCATCAGTCTGCAGCACAGCACAGACATTTGGTAGTTTTCCTGTTAGCTGCTATATGTTCAGGTTACAGTTGTGCTCGGGGGCTTTATGTTGTAGGTGACGATAACCACAGCCACCTGGACCAGTGTTCAAAGTGCTCAGTCCGTGCCTATTTAAAGACATACTTTTTTTAAAGATTACTTTATTAAATAATAACTCCCCATACATGGCTCCACTGCCACCAAGATTTTAACAAAATTGGCCTTGCATTTTGACCTTTTTGTGCAAGACTCAATGTTGAAAATGAGAAACAGAATAGTAGAATTCAACTAAATAGTAACTGCAAGATGCGAGCTAACTTATTAGCTCAAAAGCATGGAGTATTACTTTCAGTGGAGAACATTTAGGTACTTACAGGTGCTTACTGCTAGCTCTGTCACACAGTGATGTTGGTGTTCTAGATTTTGACAAGGAGGCACCAGGGCACAACACTTTAGTTATAATCCTTACGATTTTCATCATATCAGACCCCATATTTGGTACTATTTATGGCAGGTAGTTTTACAGCAATAGCCATTTAATGCATTTGCATTCTGTAATTGGCTCTCAGTATATCAGTTTTCATTGTTAGTTGTGGAATCCACACAGAATTCAAACTGGGTACATCTGCACAAGGGATTCGCAGAAAACAATGCACACACATACTAATTAATATACATCTGATGTGAAAGTTGACCTCTGCAGTCTAGTTTGTTTGGCTGCACTGTAAACTGACCCACCAGTCGCTCTTCTTCTGTTGCCTTTCTCACAGAGAAGCAGATTAAGGTGTGTTTGCTCCTACCAGTGGTCCACACACATACAATTTGTTGTAGAACTGTATTAATAAATCACACCTGCTGTTACCAATGGTACCCACAGGTGCCGACAAATCAACCAGGACTGAAATCTGAAGGATAGCTTTAACTAAACAAATTTTCTAACAACATATTCAGAGTTTATTAACCTACTTCACATCTCCAAATTCCTGGCCAATTGCTGCATAAAGGGAGCCTGTTTGTCAGATTGTCTATTTCGGAACATTACAAAAGTTGTTGGACACAGCTCCCACATGATTCTGCTGCTAGAGAGGGAGTTTCAGGCACTCTTTGTCTGAAGCAGTCTCAGGCCTTTAACACATTCATTGTTTCTTCTAGTGTGGTCTATGTGCTTCAATTCAAAATATTTTACACCCAAACAATTCATTCACGCGCATAAAAACAATCTAATCTAAAAATACTGAATATGATAACGTGAGATAAGAGTTAAAATACCAGTCTCACATCAAAGTATGTAACAGCTACGTTGGTCCACAGCGCAAAACATATTAGTTTCACAATAACTCTAAAATTGTGAGATGCCTACATTTTTTTTGTTTATTCTTTTCTATTGGCCTATGTCCACGTCACGTGACTGTCAAGTTTCTGTCTGTGAAAACAAAAAAGAAATTTGCGGCCATTCCACATTCTCAGTGGAAAATGCAATATTTTAAGATGGTTTCTGCATTAAAATGTGTTTTGATAACATTTCTAGTGAGAAATATGCATTTTATTTTCATAATCTTCATTCAGTGAATGTATATCAGGGTTTCTACCAGAAAAGTTGGTTGTGCCGGGTTGTGCAGAGTCCCTCTGCTATTTGCACAGAGTAACAGAGTGAGATGTCTGTCTTCCCTCCTGCTCTCTGCTGTAAACACACGTAGCTGTTAGCGAGCAGCTGCTCTCATGTCTCCCGGGGTCTTGGTGCTTTTTACTCACTACACAATGAGCTATTCTTTAAAAGGAGCGATGCTACTTGTATAACCCATTTTAGTTTAGGAAACATCTTAAAATACATTTAGGCCCAGCGGAGGCATTCACAATTTTAGAGCCGTTATCGTGAAAATAGTATGTTTTGCACTGTGCACCAACACAGCTATTACACACTTTGATGTGAGACTGGGTTTAAACTACACAATGGCTGGGTTAACGGTGTCGGCCAATCCATAACTGGCCATCAATATCCAATGTAACAAAGGCACATAATGTCAAAAGGGCACAGAGAAGCAGCAGCAGCAAACAGCCATGGGCACACCCAGAGGCAGCAGTGTGCTCTCTCTTTGTGGTTGCTACAGCTGTTGTGTGCACTGGTCAAGTCGCAGCATAGTCCCTGGTCTCTATGTGGTTCTCCAGCTTCACTCAGTCCGACTGCTGTTAACATTACATTACTGTTACTCACACAGTGGTTGTGCTGGGTTTAACTCATTGTATTTATTGGCTCCCAGAGTGGAATGAAGTGAATGGATTGCCCTTTAAAAGGGCTCATTAAAAGGTCATCACAGATTTAAATAGCTGTGCTGTCAGAAGCTGCAGATGTTGTCTTCACTGGTGAACAGACATTACAGACAGATAAATGAAAGGCAACAGATCTACTGTCAACCCACAGACTTTAAAAATGGCCTCCATAATGACTCCTGTGTGAGCATGCACACACAGGCATGCCTACTGATAATTGGTTGATATTCTTTTTTTTTACACATTGTCTTACCAAGACAGTAACATTTTTAACCTTTAAATACACTTCAGTCACCTGAAATGGACCAAATGTAAATGTTTATTGGACCATCTAGCGTCTGTCATTCACTGTGATTTCACTGTCCCATTGTCTGTGAAGCCATGTAGAGTTACTGTACAGTCCCGGTCAGGTTTGGGTCAAGAATCAATACGTTGCAATCCAAGCTGTCCCAGTACATGTGTTGTGGAGATATTTTCAGTGTTACTCATAGTGAAAACACAGTCGTCATCTTGTACATATCAATATACTTTGCTTTATTTTGGCATATACCCAAACAAATAGCTGAATGGTGTTTATTAGGGTCTAGTCCCCACTCCATCACTAATGTGCAATCTTTGTGTGATTCAGTATCTTCATGAGCTCATACACTACCTGATTTTAAGAAGATGTACAATCATCCCCCAAATTCCAAAGTTTCCACTCAGCAAAATTGTGCATGTGTTTAGCACATTGTACAGTTGTACAGAAGAGCATTACATTCACCAAAGAAAAAAAAGATTATAAATGGAACAACTGTATCTCACATAGTTCTGATGTGTCTGATGTTGTGAGCTTACGTGTAAACGTACTCAGTTAGGACAAAATCTCAAAGACAGATACTGCTCACTGCACATTTAATACACTCAACAAAGTATAGCCTTTAGCATTTAGCTAAAACTCTGTGTGCCCAACCTACAGCACATCTGTTTCTAGGCCTACACTGATGAGATATGAGATCTGTATCTCCTAATTACAAGAAACAATATCTTTTTGTAAAAAAAAATGCAATCTCAAAATTATGAGATCATTTACTTGATCCATATGTCATAATTATGAGATTTGTAGCTCATAATTAGACATATGGATTTTTTTTTTTTTTTTTACTATAAAAGTGAAATATCATAGGTTGTTGTGGTCCTGTCAGTGAAGAAGGGGCCCACAGAGTGTAATAAACCTCTGTGTTTAAATATATCTCTCACAAGAAATAAACATGACACTCAAACATAAGATCAGGTGCTACTGCACATCAGTCAGCAAATGTTTTTTAAATATGAGATCGTTTTTTCATAATTATGAGATTGTAATTAAAAGATTTAAAGTCATAATTATAAAATACAGAAGTCACAACAGTTTTTTTTTTTCTAAAGTGTATTCAATGCACTTCCATAAAGTTGAGTTCCAAACATAAGCAGTGAACTGAGAATAACTTTGGGATTTGGGGGCTATTCAAAAAGGGCTGCTGTCCTGAGCTGAAAGAGGTTCAAGTATGTTGCACTTGTGAACGGAGCTACACAGTTGGGTTTGGTCAGGTGTCTGAACAGATCATGTAGCAACCCCTACATGGCAGCACAAGCAGAAGACTGGGTGTAGTTACTCTTAAACAAAATCAGGTAGTGTAGCTTTTTCTCTCAAATACATCATTTTGACACTTTCTTGTTCACGGACTGGTTAATCTATGATGTCAGTGAAATGTAATACCTTTTTTATTGTTATAGAAAAAGAATGGCTCCTTAATAATTGCACAGGATTAGCAATGTATCTTCCTTGACAAAGTGTGCTGTGCCAGGTGTGACTGTCCAAGATAACTTCAGCTGTATGCATACTGGATGGATTATTGAACAGGCCTACCAGGAACAGGCCCCAGGGCCCAAGAGTTCACATGGGGTCCTAAGATAGAGCTTATGTGTGAAGAAGCTGTTATAGAAAATTCTCTTTGCAGAGAGAAAAAGTTCCTCTGTAAACCTACCAGAACAGCCTCAATGTTCACTTTGAGGTTGTCACAACAAGTCCTACAAACTGAACTACAAAATGGGTCATTTGTCATTGCCTTCCAAAACGATCATTTTCTAACTTGGTGCCCTAATTGGCAGGATGACATCGTTTGTCAGCAGTTTCCAAAACCATTACAGATCTCTGTTACAAATTTCATGCACCTGCCGACTGCTGTGGTTAAGGCTTCATTTTGGGCAGCTGAAACTACTTGATTACAGATAAGGAAAGACTGTGGTAAGGTTTGGTTTAGGGGTTAGGGTTTATGGCATCATGACAGTGTTACATTAGATCCATTTTTGCTTCGGATGGATACAAGTCATAATTCAAACAGCTATTAGAGCTGTAAACATTGGTTGTGTTATGCATTTGAACATACAATTCATGCTGTAGTTTTTCCAGCTCGTGACAGTATAGGTCTAAAATTCAAGCTGGCAAAAACAACTTAAGGTTACATTTACGCCGGGGAGTGACGCTGTTCAGGTGGCGTCAGTAGGAGGTGACTTTCTCATCAGGGGACAGGTAGGAGGGATGGCTAGATAGTTAGCAAGATGGCAAAAAAGGCAAAAAGTGGCCTTTGCTGCAGGAGGCCACTGTTCACCTCCCGCCTTCAACAAAGTGTCTTTCCCTGCAAAAGACACCGTGGCTCGGGTGCCCAAACCATGATCTTTCCCTAACCATAACAAAGTGGTGTTTGTGCCTAAACCAGACCTTACAGCGTTGTCACATCATAAAACATCATTACGTTATAAACGGTGCTGTGGGTCATTCGTCTGGTCCCCATCCTTCCTCTAGAGGGCGTTTTGGCAGTCACTGGAAATAGACTTATTCTGTTGTTTTGGTTTGAGGATGTGTTGGTTTTTCTTGTGAGAACAGTCTTCACAAGAAAAAAGTCTCCATGAGCTCCTTCAAAATGAGTGTTTATGCTCTCAGGTAGGATGTATGGGTGCTCTGCTCCATACTGACACCATGCAATATGGGCCCACCACCAACTCTACTGAACCAGGGGCCCATCATTGGATTATCTGTCCATGTGCATAACTCCTTTATGCTTTAAAATGAGCCTGCTGAGGTGAGATGCTGGGTGTTGTAGTTGTACCAACAGACGGTCTCAGAAACCCTCTGGGTGGGGGACTCTAAAGGGAACATGATTTTTAGACTTCACAGAAACGGTACACTCTCAGAACTCTATTTTGTTGGTTTTTAAAAATGTGAATTTTGATAAAACTGTGCTTTTTATAAATGTTATGCGGTTATGATGATAATTTATACTTCACAGTACAGAAAATTGATTTTGCACCTTGAATCGTGAAGTCTGAGTGATTCTTTTTTGGTATCAGGACAATTGGTATGTTATACCTCTTCCTTCTACTGTACTAGCACAAAGTTTACTCACTCACTGTTAATATATTGTATATGACTGATCTTGGACTTGGTCTCGTTTGTAAATGGTCAGCTTCCTATGAGGTACAACACTCCTGATTTTGTTATAGCATCCAAAAACACCCCTAAATCCATCAGATGTCCTCTCAGCTGACAGTCGATGTTTTGTAACTCATTGCTATTTTAAAACCGTGAGGGAATACATCTCTTGCTTCCATTCTGTACAGGTTAGCATTGATAGCTTTTCTTTATAATCTGCTCATTAATCATAGTTTTTGAGGTACCACAACAAAAAACAACTCTGCAGGTTTGTGCTTGTGTAATTGTTCGTTTCATGTGTGGGTTAATCTGGCTCTGCACACTCTTTTACCTCCCTTTTGTCAATGTTATATACAGGTGCACAGTGAGGTCATGAACTGGAGTTTGAAGAACATTGAACTGAACTGCTTTACTTGTACAATATTTACTGTTGCATGCTTATGTTTGAACATATACCATATGCTTAGTGGACTGTGCAAGATTAGCTCACCTCAAAAGCACATTAGACACTACACACACTGCACACTGTGGGTGTACTCTGTGTCAAACTCTCTGAAGTCACACAACTTGTCTGGCGATAGAGATTTCAAGCTAATGTTTCATGACCACAGTCTAAAAATGGTGCTTCCACATCTCATTTTTACACTCTTCCACAATTCTTTTTGAAATATTCTTTATTACCTTTGATATTTAAGGATATATGTTTTTCAACACCAGTCTGCACTATTGTGTCATACTACAGTATGTATGTCATTGTCATAACAATGGTCCTACATGTTTCACAGGTGCACAAAAACACATACTGTACATAGACATAGTACGCACATCTCAGTGTTTTGGGTTTAAGCAGCACACTCAGACTCTGTTATGGGACATAACTGCTGTTATTTGTTTCAAATTGCTTCTCTTCAGACAAAAACACAGCGTGGTTCCAGTGTGGATGCTTTTTAACCATTCAAATACTATCTTATAAATGTGAGCATGGAATCAAGATATCTCAGTGGCCAGGATTTTAATATGTGCTCATATAAAGAAATGAGAAACGTCCACAACCTTCACTTGTTTTATAAGACTAACTGAACGATGAGAAGTAAATGAATCAAAGTCTGAACGAGGCCTCAGTGACTAGTCGTCACATGGGATCCTTATTTCAGCCTGGATGAATGTCTGCCATCAACATGGGCTGAATTGGGTTGCACTAAAATCACAAATATTAAAGATTTAATTTCAAAATTACAAATTCATTTTTGATAAACTGACAAAGTGAAATGAAGCTTTGTTTAAGTTGTTAGATGTGGAAAATAGCTCAAGTTTTAAATTTCAACTGGATTATTCTGTGAAGAAGTGAAAACACCTCCTACATCTGTCTGTTAACTATCCAACAGGTAGAGACACATTCACTCATAACGCTGTTATATTCCTTCCACTTGATATTTTTATTTCTTTTTTATTTTTAGAGTTAAGAGCTGGACTACAGATTCACTGCTATAAACACTGGCGGGCTCATCTCTGTACGCGAGGTCATTCACAAACACAGAGAACAGAAATGATGCTTCCAGTGTGACCTCACTTGAATATGACCTCTCTATGTACAGTTTAAAGAGAACCTTCATTTTTGTAATTGTTTGGTGTGTGTGTGCCGTGCTTTGTCCATATGCTGACCCATGTTTGAGCTGCACTATGGCTCCTACATCGCACAGTACTCGCATAGAGCTGAAATGTGTCTGTTCTGCCAAGAGGTTTCCTGTTCCTTCTCCCTGCAGCTGGAAATGTGTTTATTATCTGTCTATCTGGGAGTGAGATGTTCAGATGGATATCTGATATATTACGGTTGTGTCAGAGCTGGTGTCAGCTGACTCTTCACATGTTCTACCTCATGTGTTTACACAAAGAGAAAGTAAAAACTACAGTTTGTGATTGAGGCAGAGTTACATGCTGGAACTATTTTTTGATGAGTGTATCCATCCACCCACATCTGTGGTTAGAGTGGGGTTGCATATATAGTCAATGAACATCTGGACATTTGGTTTTGCTATTTGTACAGTCATGATGGTACCAAACAGAACCCAAGCAATAAATTAGCTTATCACAGAGATATCAGTATTGGCCGGTAAGTAACATGAATCCAGAAATGCCAAAGATATGTTAGAGGTCATTCAGAAACAGTGTTTACCAGGAAGAACTGAAAACCTCACACTCACAACATATCTGTCTATCTCGGTCACAATTATTTAACTGCCAAAATTAAAAATGTGTTTTTGTAAAAAATAAAATAAAATATAAAAAAACCATCACTGTGACCATACCACTCCAAGAAGCTGCACAGAGTCACTGTTCATAAGACATAGTCCCAGTATGTAACGCCCTGCGTAGTGTAGCCAGACAATCAGTTAGGTCTATAATCATGTCCAAAGTTTTCAAACACTATTTTGGAAGAATTAGGAAATTATTACCATACTTAAATCATCACTGTTTAATTAAGTGAAATTACAGGCACCAAAGCAAAGTGGGTGAGAAAAACAATCATTACACCTTGTAGACAGATGGCATTCCTCCCCGACACTCCCCAGTAACACACAGATGTGGAAGCAGCAACATCTACTCTTTCCTGGCCACATTCACATAGCAGCATAAAATGTGGGCCTATAAATAAATAAATAAATCATAAGCAGCGCTGCCGAGCACTAAGAGTGTAAATAATTCACCTGTGATGACTGCAAGTGAGCGAGACACAGCAAGGCAAGTTTATTTCTATAAACTTATAGAAAGAGTATTTTATGACATAAAATACTCTGCTTGGAATAATAATCTGTGTCTGATATGGTTTTTATATTTTAAAACATTCAATTACCTTGTTAAAAATTCTTAAAATGACATTATGTAAAATCCAGAATCTATCAATATTGTTCACTTGAGCAGTACAACAGTTGAACACAAGATATTTCCTACTTTATTGAAGATGTATTTTCCTCTCAGTGTTCCTCACTCAGCTCTCTACTTCACATGTAGACATGAGACTGATGCTCATCTTCTCATCCCGTACACAGTATAGTACAGTTGTTTTACAGTCTGAATGTTACTGTGAAGTCTATATTAAACCATCAAAATGCCTGGAAAATATAAGTGAGAATGAACTCTCAGAATCCAACGTTCAGCTCTATGCGGTACCTTTTCCCTTTATCTTTTGCCTGACCCGGGGTGGCCCTGAAAACATTTCTGTTCTGTGTAGACAGGAGTAGTAAAAAGATATTTCCTGGACCCTTTTTGGTCCAAAGCACATGAGACACAGGATCAACGTCTGATTCTGGAGGGGTCACCCACTGCCAAACACGCCTCCCTCCTCAGTCCTTACCACTGTGATCTCACTTGGACTTTTTGTTGTTTTTCTACTTTATGTTTTTCTGTATAAATGTATATTTGATGGTATACTTGTGAATGATGTATCGATTTGAATTATTTGTAATACTGTTATTGGTTTATTTTGTAAAAAAAAAAAAAAAAAAGAAAAGTAAAGAAAGAAAAGAAAAGAACAAACTGAGTTTTGTAGCAGTTGTCTTCAATAAAAACCATCAGTGACGCAGCACTTCACTCTTTTACATCAGCTGGCTTCACTGAGTTCTGCTTGGATTATAAAAGATTATATTATATTATAGATATCATATCTCCCATAATATCTTCTTTAACACTTCTCAGGACCATAGTACATCTTCACTTATACACTGTGTATATGTATATCTGCAGATAGATGTAATACTGTGCACTCATATTATGGTTGTCTCTCATGTAAAGGGGCCATATTCTGCTTTTTATGATTTTCTGTTATTTGCATGCTGTTATGTTGTTGGATACTGTTCCACATACAGTAGGATACACAATGTATCATTCCAGCATCAACTCTGAGATGTGCACATATGCAACAGTCATATCACAAACACACAACGTGAAGTGAAGCAAATTAACTCAAAGACGTCATGCTACAACTTTCTTGCTACTTGATACAAAAGGAAGACTAGCAAGGTTCTCATGTTCTGTGACTGATATTACATAATTTAGTCCGACTTAAGGGTTTGATCAGTTCCAGATGTGCTCTGGTGAGGGGTTGCACTTCATCAGTTGATCAGACAACCAAAGCGGGCCCCAACAGTCGCCTACCACAACCTGAAAATGCAGAGTCTGTGTATCACCTGCCTGTAAACATGCACACGACACCGCTACTGTCACTCATAATGTCTCCTGGATGCTAGAGGCAGGCCTTCATCACGTGAGGCAGCTTCTGAGTGTGTGTGTTCCCGTTATCAGCATCCCAGTGTTGGTTAAAAGTTAAACAGTTACTGTCACCGCTGGTCCGTGCCCTAATGTAAGAAACACTTAACACACACAAAGCTTGCAGTATCCAGATATATCTTTACTTACAACATGCGGGCATATAGATAAATCTCTTGAGAGTTTTACCATCTTCAGCCAATTAAGAATAGATTTGAACATCATTAAAAACAGCAGATAACATGTAAATAACGACTGCAACACACAAGTCCATTTGTTAAGTTTATTAAGAAACGTATTGTTTTTGCCAGATAGTTCTCCACCTGTTCTCTCTCCACTTGTCCATCATGGTTTCAGTCTGGAGGGGGGGGGGGGGGGCAGAGGGCTGAACCAAGTGTGGTAGAAGTAGGGGGGGGTTTGTTTTGTTAGAAAAGGAAAGACTTTTAAAATACCCTAATGATGAAATGTATTATTGTTAATCTGTTAAAAAAAATTAGAAATGACCTTTGGCGGTAATGTAATGTTGGAGCTCTGGGAAGTCTTTCCTCATTATTTTGCGAGTAGATGAGCAGCGGTCTGTGGTCATCACCTCCACATCTAAGTCCTGGTTCTGGATCTCTGTCAAACCCCGTCTGAAACCTAGTGGTTCCATTGTGACAGAGCTGGGGGCCTCTGTAACCTAAAAATATTTAATTTAAGTTTAATTTATTTTAATCTGGTAAATTACGCTTTTCACACTAGAAACTGTAATTATTACTAATGATGAAAATATGAATCTTTCATTTACCTGCACGACTTGGTTGGACATGGTTTACGTCAATACTGAACTTTATTTTGAATGAATTACATTATAGTGTGTCCATACTTTTGTCTGTCTGGGAGCTCCTTCCTACCAGCTAGTGATGAAGAATCTGTCTGTCTGAATTCATGTTGTTTCCTCTTTCACTTATGGCCCTGGTCCTCCTCCTCATCCTCCTGGTTCTTGTACTCATGCCCCTTATGGTTTTTCCTTTTTTGTTTGTGGCCCTGGTCCTCCTCCTCTTTGCCCCCCTGCCCTTTGTGTTTTGTGGCTTTCAACCTAAAATACACAAACAAATTAAACAGGTGGTCAAACACACTCAGTAATTTTTGAGTAACTAGCATGAAGACCAATCACCTGACTTTCAACTCACCCACACTAGGTAGCTCCCCTGTTTCTCCTCAGCCTCCGTAACCTCCTTCTCAGTGAGGGAAAGAAAAACCACCGGCCGGTGTCCAGTGAGAATGGCAAGGAACCTCAACAGGTATCCTTGCAGGCGGTCCAACTCCTTCCATGTGATGCTTTTCTTCATTTTTTCTAGAAAAGAAAAAAGTATCAGTCTTGCTGAATTGAAGTACAGTGAACATCATCAATAACAAAGAAAGTGATGATGAAGATTAATTACTTAACAAGTGCGGGATCATCTTCTTAGCAGCGCAGAGGAATAGGACCAGCTCTGCAGCAGTCACGGGCGTCTCTGGGGATAGAGATGACAAACATTAGGTGGACATTGGTACACAGATTTGGGGGGGGGACCAGATTTACACTGCCACATCAGCAGAGGGACCTGTTGAACAACTGTAGGCCCACAGTCCCCTGCAGCTGTTCAATACACATCTCAAGCTTACTAACCCGTGTCTTGAGTTCAGAGCAGGCCAAGCAGGAGGTAATTTGGCGGGATAAGGGTGAGGGAGTTTTGCAGTTTGGGGTTGATACAGCCTGTGGGCTGGGGAAGCTGGCGGAGGCAGAGCTGGTTTTGGGAGCACTGGGGAGGGAAGGGAGGTTCTGGATTGGGGGGGCAACGGGGAGCAAGAGGGTCCGTGTCGTGGCCCTGAGGTTGATGGGGTGCCTGATGGCCCCAGTTCATCAGCGTCATCGTCCACCACTATGACTGAGGACCAGTCACCTGGTGCTTCACTCCCGCCAGGTGAGTTGTTGTTACTTCCCTAACAAACAGACAAAATTAAATGCAAGTAATTGAATTTATTTCTAAAAAACATATGTGCACAAAACAAAGTGAAAAGGCCGTTATAAACTGTCACTGACCTTACGGTTCAGTGACGACACCAGTGGCGGTGATGAGTCTGACCAGCATCATAACACAGCGGGACTGTTTGGCCTTAAACATCCACTCGTCAACTTCCTTTGAGGTGTTTCAATGAAGAAAAATGTTTCATTTCCAATGTAATGATAAACCCAACACACATAACACTGTTCTGAGACAACTACTTTCCTGAGTGGAGAGTCTGAGGACTGAGGGTGTCCTACGCCATGGATACTGTAAAGCCATTTGAAGCTAATCTTGATGTGTGGTTTTGGGCTTAAATCTTGTTTTGTAGATGTGATAGTAATAATATCTCTCATTATGTGCTGCTTTTTCTTATGGATTTCGGCACATGGATCACTAAAGGTTACATCTTTTCTTATCTTAAATGGTTTCTTAGATGTGGGGTCAGAGCATGAAGGTCTTGGAGGTGCTTGTCCAGTCTGGACAGGTTCCTTTTTTCACAAACTGGACAGGAAAGTTTTCCTGAGATCCTGGAAAAACATGAATGTATATAATAAGTATACAATGAAATGTATGGTTTTACTTTTGCACCCTGATAAACTTTATTTTTTTATTGTCATTTATTTGTGCTGTTTTAGTCTGTGAAGCACGGTGGTTTACATTGTATGAAAAGCAGCCAATCGATGATTTTATGTGTGAACATAAATGACAGCTGAACATGACTGTTTATTGACGTTATTTAACTCATTCATGTACGCTTGTTTCATTTTAGCTCTTAATGAGCGTCTGCTGCATTTTGCTGTCATGAATATTCGTACTGAGTTTCTGTCCTGTTTCACCGCGGGCGGGGCTCAGCTCTGTGTGTGTGTGTGTGTGTGTGAAAGTGCAGCAGAAAACAGACAGTGAACCGCACAAAGTAGCTGAGTTGAGACAACTACAGTCACAGACCCCCCACCCACCGATACCATCGTCCATCACGATGTTTCACTGTGAACATCCTCATTTGCCAATTTAGTTGACATCACTCAACCCTTGTATGCTGTGAAGTATAGCTACAGTTCTGGGAGAGTGGGGTTCAGAATCAGCAAATATCGGTTTTGGCAGGTTAGTCTTTAGGAAATCAGCAGTTGGGATCAGCTGAGAAAACTGCAATCAGAGCAGCCCTAATGAAAAGTGATATGAATAATGCTGTTGTTACATGTTAATGTGTAATGTGTTAATTAATGTGTGTGACTGCATAATTCAATTCAAACAGTGTCTCCAGTATCACTAGACTTACATTAGCCTAGATATACTTTATTGATCTCAAATTGGGAGATTCACTAGTCAGAGCAGCAGGATATATACTACATATACTACACTGAAAAAAATCTTCTCTAGTGAAGGTTCAAATGTTTTGAAATATCTTGTTATATCTTGAACACAGACGTTGACCTCATTCAGAACTTTCAACGTCCAATAAACACAAACCAATCATGTAATGAACATTAACAATATATTTATTGAATGAGTTTACTACACAAACACATGCCCTGGTTGACTTTTTTTAGTGTAGAGAAAACACTAAAAATTTGAAAAATAAATAAATAGCAACTCAGAGAAAAACAATACAATATACAATAAACCCAGAGAGAAAAAAACACACATTAAACAATTACAGTGTATACAGAGATTGCGCAAGTTGCATGTTTAAGTTTAAATAGAGGCAATGAGGTCGACTGCATGTATAAGAATAATTTCTATGTGTAAAGTTATTGTTGTGCAGTGGCTGAAAGACATTGTTAATCATTGTTGGTGGTGTTGTAAGACAGCGAACACAACTGAGCAGTTTATGGTGAGCACACAACATATATATAAATATGATTTCTAATAGTAAGTTCATTCATTTCTATGTTATGGGACTTTATAGTGCTGTTTTATTTTTCTCAGGCACTATGGGTTGGTATTATTCACCATGTCTGTGACATTCACACCCGTTATATCAGAAGTATTATAGACAGGTCAGGAGAGGTCCAGGTAAGTCATACACCTCTGTAGAATATTAACTTACCCATTAACTCCTACTCTTGGTTAAATAGCATCAGTTTCACATGTATAACATAAAAACTATGAAATAGTATATTAACTTCATGTGTAATGGTACTGTCTTCCACAGAACTAGTTTTCCATGCAGCTGCTGGAGCAGATGAGGAACAGCAGTGTCAGTGAATCATGGGTGTCTGCTGGAAGGTGATCAGATAAGTTTAATCACTGCTTTTAGTGTTCAAACAGACTAATAATTCAATAGATTATTCTGTCTTTATCAGAATCAACTCTGAAGAACACAGAATAAGCTCAAAATGTTTGAGCAGTAAAAGCTGCATGTTATTCTTTAATTGTCAATTAATTGTTAAATAAAAGACATTTACAATACAAATGTCATTATTCTTAGTGTTGTTTTTTACATTTTAATTTTGTGGTTCAAACTAGTAAATTACACTTTACATAATCCAAAATGGTAATGACAATTAATCCATAACATGTACTACAATGCCCTGTTCTGAGGCTCACTGGTATTCAGACTACACTACTGTTTTATGTTGCTTTGTAATCCACACATTTTATTTCATAGTATTTGACACTGAGTCAAAGTTTTCTTTGTCAGTGTTTTTTTTTTGTTCAAACTTGTAACATACAGCTGTCCCCTATAATGAAAATATAAATTAATACATAACTGGAAGTGGTAATGACAATATACTGACTGCAGGGAAGTACTGTCATTGTATAAATATATATTAATATGTGTATCATTACAATATTTACAGCGCGTACATCTGATGAATATCTTTTATTAGGTTAACTTGCAAATTTAAATTGAACAAATGTGAATATATATAAACAAAAAAATGTAATAATTATCCAGAAAATATATAAACATAGAAAGTGTATAGAACAAGTATAAAATAAATAAATAAATATCAAATAATAAAATATCATTATCAAATATTAAATACAATATCAAAACCATGTAATGGGAAATTGCTGATCACTCAATAAACACACAAAGAGAGCATTGTTAGGTTATGAAATAAAGAAATCAAATAATACAATCAGAAGTATAATGCATCATAGTTCTGGAGACAAAGATACCACCTAGCTATCTTTACTTTGTCTGAAAGGTTAACCAGTCCCTTAAATACTACTGTACAGAATTTAAAACATCTGATTACTAACCTTAAAGGTCAGCAACCAACCCTCAGATAGAAACATAAGTCAAAAGTTCAACTAACTCAGGAACAGTCTTTCTTCACCACCATATATGACAGTACATAAACATGCACCAAGTAGCATCACTAAATAACATTACTATTATATTAAATTAAGGACAAAGCACACTATCCTCTAAAAACACACATAAACATCTACATAACTATAGTTTATCTTATCACTGGCTCAGGTAAAAGTACAACAGAATAAACTTAACTGTTAAACGCTCTACTGCTTCATCTTACACAGCTAAGAACTAAGTTTAGAATAGACATGCAACATGTGTGAAACACAAACGAACACTAAACTGAACTTAAACACTATCTGAAACATGTATATAACCTATTATTCAGTTTTCTTTCACAAATGTAACAGATAAATATGAGATTATTTGATGCCTTGATGATGAACAGGCAGGTGTGTGAGTACCTCAGATACTGTGTGGACGTTCCAGAGGACCTGGAGGGAAACTCAGGCCAGGTGTGAAACCAGTGTGACAGCAACTGGGGATGACAAGTCGGTTTCCCTGGCCTAAAGAGCCATGCTGTCAACAGATGAAATGTCTATAGGCAGCATATTGGTACTCCTGGTTGTCATCCCCAGGCTTCCTCGTTTGGCCTAATACCATAATGTCCTCTCAGTACCGCCTGTGAATGCAAAAAAGGCATCTTCAAGACAGTACTGGGAGAAGTACAGTATTATTATTACACAATCTGCAGGGTACTGGCCACAGCATTTCCTCTCCCGGTCCGTAGGCATGTCTGTACAGTTACTACAAGTACACCATGGTACCCCTGGCACTCCAGCAAACAGTGGGACACCATGCCTGCACTGATGCATCATCAAGGCATCAAACATTAACCCTGGCTGCCTCTGAAGCAGTTCACTGGTGAGCTGCCTGTGCTCCTCCAAGGTCATCTCTTCACGAAGTCTCTGAAAAAATAAAACACAGGAAAAACACAGATAAGGCTTTATAGGTTATGAGTTTCATATGTTATAGTGCAGAATATGGATTGTAGGCTGTCCAGCGTTCCCAAACATGTCTACAACAATAACATGATTTTAAAAAGTCAAAATATCAATGCATGATACTGTTCCTGTATAGTATTTATTAAGGATGCACGATAATGGATTTTTTGCTGATATATGTATATATTTTTTTCCAGATGGCTGAGGAGACTATTAAGCATGCAAGCATAGATTGTACTAAGTATGATGAAGAAAGACAATATATGAAGGAAGAATTTAGGAAGCCTTGAAACTTTAATGAACCTGCCAAGTTGGAGGAGCAGTAGAGTTTTCGTTGAGTTTATTAGACAGACAGGATTAATGTGTAGGATTTAATCTCTGGTCCAAACTCTGAAGCAGAAGGTGGCGGTAATGCACCTGATACGCTGGTTGACAACTGCCGGTACAAACCAAAAACATTTTTTTTCCAAACAGAGTGATACATCCTGTCAGCCGAGGTGTTTCCTATCTGTGCAGTGGAACATAGCAGCTCCTCCACAGACTGTTTCACCCTGATGGTCCCGGTGTTTCCTCCGCAGGCTGCACTTCACTCAGCTGACCATCAGACTCGCTGCTTCTTCCCGCTTTAACCTGAATAACAAATTGGGGCTCGGTGCTCCGGTTGGATCCACATGGAGAGCTGAGCCTAACGTTAGCTGGGAGGCTAGCGGAGCGTCAGCCACAGCATGGCCGGAGGGGAGCACAGCCAGCTAGCCTCCCAGCTAATGTTATAGTAAGTGGGAAGAGGCAGCGGGTCTGACGGGCAGCTGAGTGAAGTGCAGCCTGCGGAGGAAGCACCGGGACCGTCAGGGTGAAACAGTCCGTGGAGGGAAACACAGTCCAGCGGCGGAGAAGGCGACATATCGGCCTCTCATAATCAGCAGAAATGGACGATGTCGATATTTCATTTTAAAGCTTTTATCGGCTGATACTGATGACGTGCTGATAAAATTGTGCATCTCTAGTATTTATATAATCATTCAGTAGTGTTGCTGATGTTTTCAGTGTCCTATTTTATACAGAAAACCTGCATTATAGCCGTAAAGAGGATCGGCCTTTGCTTTTTTACACTGAACCACACAAAGCCAGTATAAAGCCGCCTCCGCATGCTGGCGTTCCGGATTCAGAGGCGTGATGGAGATCAGACTGATCAGAGCTGTAAACTCTGCCATGAGGGAGGACAAAGACATTACTAAGACATGGGGTGGACATTTCTCTTGGTTTGATAACGTTAAAGGTTGAGTTAGACTTTTCTGTCGGCTTCCTGACTCATTTTTAAAAAGACGAGAGAAAGGGAGGGAGAGAGAGCAGCTGTGGTCAAGTGAGCTTGAGGGTGAATGAAGAGAGGGAGCACTAATAACGTTAGTGAGGAAGCTGATGAATCAGATCAATAAACGTTATTTTCTGATTGTTTCACAGCGGTTAGCTTCTAAAGCACAAACACGCCCACACACCTCCTCAACCCTACAGTACGCCGCACCTGATTTGTTCTGAATACGGGCTAAACAGAACAGCGAGGCGGATTACAGGCGCAGTATTCCCGCCTTGACCGGCTGAGTAAAAGGGGCTACTGACTCACATCACACTGATAACACATCAAACTATACAGACGACAGTGATGTAAAGCACAGAGCTGCTGTGTAAATACCACTTTGTGTTGTATTGGTATTGTTCATATCATGCAGAACAAATATAATAAAACTATTTTATAACTAACGTTACAAACCTCAGTCGCTTTCTTTCGGTCCCTTCGGAGGGTTTCCAGCCTCTTCCCCTGCTTCGCCTGGCCCTGCCTGCAGCAGCACCTCTTCCTCTCCTCCTTCCTCTCTTTAACCGTCGGCACTTGACTCTGCAAACAGATAATAAAATATGTAACATTATCCTGCCAACGCTATCAATAACACCTAACACAAGAATAAAATAACCGTTAGTATTGTTTAGAATTACGTCGCTAATGTTAGCTTGTATTACCTAAACAATAAAACACATAATTGCTATCTTACTTGTGAGCTATAACTTATAGTATTATAGACTAAATAACTAAACATGTCTTCACCTCGTCACTTGACTTGTTAGAAGTGCTCAAAGCTGTCGTGGACGATGCCATCTTCAGCAAACAGCTTCTTGTCCTTGAAGGCCACCGTAGCTTCTGGAACATCTCTTAAGTCTTAGGGAGGGGAGGGCTGAGCGGTGGAGCTAGAACCTCACCGTTAGAGGCCGCTACATACCACACATATTACACACTGGACCTTTAAGATAAGAGAAGATGTAACCTTTAGTGATCCATGTTGCAGAAATCCATAAGAAAAAGCAGCACATAATGAGAGATATTATTACTATCACATCTACAAAACAAGATTTAAGCCCAAAACCACACATCAAGATTAGCTTCAAATGGCTTTACAGTATCCATAGCGTAGGACACCCTCAGTCCTCAGACTCTCCACTCAGGAAAGTAGTTGTCTCAGAACAGTGTTATGTGTGTTGGGTTTATCATTACATTGGAAATGAAACATTTTTCTTCATTGAAACACCTCAAAGGAAGTTGACGAGTGGATGTTTAAGGCCAAACAGTCCCGCTGTGTCATGATGCTGGTCAGACTCATCACCGCCACTGGTGTCGTCACTGAACCGTAAGGTCAGTGACAGTTTATAACGGCCTTTTCACTTTGTTTTGTGCACATATGTTTTTTAGAAATAAATTCAATTACTTGCATTTAATTTTGTCTGTTTGTTAGGGAAGTAACAACAACTCACCTGGCGGGAGTGAAGCACCAGGTGACTGGTCCTCAGTCATAGTGGTGGACGGTGACGCTGATGAACTGGGGCCATCAGGCACCCCATCAACCTCAGGGCCACGACACAGACCCTCTTGCAACCCCAAACTGCAAAACTCCCTCACCCTTATCCCGCCAAATTACCTCCTGCTTGGCCTGCTCTGAACTCAAGACATGGGTTAGTAAGCTTGAGATGTGTATTGAACAGCTGCAGGGGACTGTGGGCCTACGGTTGTTCAACAGGTCCCTCTGCTGATGTGGCAGTGTCAGCTGTAGCAAGGTCAAGCTGTCCTTCTCCAGCTGTTGGCTCAGATTTTGAAGATGGACCAAGGTTGAGCAGTCGTTCAACAGCAGTTGGCCTTAATTTTGAGAAAATCTGGACCAGTATTGGCTGCTCCCAGCCCCCCTTTAAAGAGTAAACCTTCACTGAAGACCTGACTGCATCAAGAGGATGCCACAGAAATTGGACTTTTTCTCAGAGCATTCGATTTACTGATAGATAAACATAAAGAGTATTTCACCAAATATTACCAGAATGGTTCTAAAAAAATTGCCTAACCCAGGTTTTCTCATTTTAGTGTCAATCTAAGCCGCTCTTACACAGAAGAACACAGAAATGTCGGGCTGCTGAGTGTCTTCCAAGCTTTTGATCAGTCACACACACTGTCAAGTACTGTTAAGCTAACGGTGGGAATGGATTTGGAATGGGGGCGCAGCAGTGGCAGGACGCCACCGCGGAGCAGATGGAAATATCCGCTCTGCTGGCGCAGCTTCGGGAACTCGTCTCATTGATTATATAAAGTCAACAACAATTTAATGAAAAAAATGGGAGAGTTAGCCTGTTTGTCCTTGCTGCTAATGATATCAGACTGGTTAATCAGAAGCGACAAACAAACAAGATGACCAACAGCCAGAACTGCAGCGTGGATACTTCATCTCCATGATAGAAGAAGACATCAGATAACGCCAGTCAGATACAGCTCCTCTCTCTCTGTCTCTTTGGTGGTTAATTTCTCTAAAGGTTAAATGTCTCTGTGTGGCTGTAATGCAGCAGAGATCATTTAGATAATTCAGCTGGACACTGATGAGTTACAGTGAGCTGTCTGGACTCACATGGAAACAACCTGATTCTACTAATTGATCCTGTTTTTAATTGAGTGGTTGTTCAGTCACTTGTTGATGTTGTGATTCGTGAATGAGTGTGCAGGAGGTCTGACTGCTTGCTTGTGAGAATTTATTCGTTTATTTTTAAGCTGAACCATATATTAAATAATAAGCTTGAATAATTAGACTTTTTAAATACTAAACAGCAAGTGGAATAACAACAGTGTTAAGACTGTCAGCTTTGTGGGCTGTTTTTTGTATGTCGTAACAGTGTTTAAGTCATCTATTTGATACATGCATTAAAGGTTCTGTATGTAGAATTATGACGCAATTTACATGTATTAATATTTTTTCTATTTCCAATTAGAGATGCCACAGTGAGGAAATTAACTAAACTAAACTAAACACCAACTAATAAACTTGTGACAACAACAGTGTTACCAGTTACACCGGAAATTTTACACAAGATATTCGTCAATGACACTCATCCATAGAGCGCTTACTTTGATCTTTAACATTAGATTTTTGGCTTAGATCTTCTCCTTATATAAGAGTTAGTGACGGCGGGCTTCAGGCTGCTGCCAGCAGGTACAGCTGGGCTGCGGCGCACACAGACGGGGACGAGCCAGAGGACGACCGCCGCTTAGAACCAGAACCAGAACCAGAGCAACTGGCCTGCCAGCAGGCAGCTACACATTCTTCTGTTTTCTATTTATCTGTTTAGTGTTGTCAGGCTAGGCTAACCCATTGTTGCTAACTTTGGAGCTAACACCCTTCACTTTTCCAGCAGTGGGGAAACAACAGACAGACTTTTCTTGGTCTTGACAAGCTGCAGCATTTAATGACACCCGTAGTCTGTACTGTATATTTACCACCAGACTGAGACCTTACTGCTAACCTTTTCCTCTGCTCATATTCACCGTCATTTTTACTGCCCAGACACAGCCTGTTGCTCCCTGGTTTGTGGCTCGGGTCAGGTTGGTTGATTAACGAATATTTTTGCGAGTTGGGCGGTGTGGATTGACTCTCACCGGTCAGCGGCCACAGTGCAGCAGGAGCCTGTGTGTTTATTTGTGTTGGTGAGCGAGCGAGCACACATACATACAGCGGGAGGGCGTGACTGTCTGGGAGTGAGAGATGCTTTGCTGAACCACAGTGTTAGAGATATTTTATGTAATCACGCCGCTAGCAGCAGGATGTTGACTGCACCTCATTTAACGGCCACAGATGTCACTAATGAGGAGGAATTTCTGATTCCTACACACAGAACCTTTAAAACATTTAGATGTGAACCTACACTTTAAGATCTGTGAATGTTTTTAGTGTTCAGTCTTTCTTGTATTCAGCACTGATCTGTATCACATTATAAGCTTTGTGCTACTTTATATATTTCTGTCTACTATGAAAATACACAGGAAACACGTGTAAATCATGTGATATGTCTGTTTTTAATGAGAACATAAATCTGTTGTCACAATAGAACAACACTATAGATTTGAAGTTAACTTTATTTAACTTTGTTGGTAAAATGAACACTTCTTTGTTTAGAAACAATATGTGTTAAATGTCTTTAAAAGAGCAGCCTCTTCACCACTCAGGAGTTTTTGTTTTTGAAAGAAAATTGTTTTATATGCAACTCAGTGAAAGACAAATAAAATTGTGCAATGATATAGTATGATGTGGTTTGTCCTAATATTCCATATTACATGCTGTTTGAATATCGGTTGCTATTATTCTACAGGTTATGTTATAAATGATGTTATAAAATCTTGTTTCATGTTCCCTTTTTTTTTAACTTTGAGCACCTGCCCCTCTAAAGGTCTCTGTACAGCCCTGCATTTTAACATAACCTGAACATAGAGACACGTAGCCAACTAGTGTAAAATAACATGATGCCATGCGTTGGTTTTCCTCCTGTTCTCCCTAATTTTTAGAGTCACTAGCTGACACTGTTGTATATGTACGTAAAACATACGAAAATATAACTAACCTTTTTAGGAGATGATAAAATGCTCTGTGAGACCAACCTAGTCCCCACTGTCCCTCCATCATCAGCCATCTCATCTGTTTGAAAGAAGAGTTTCATGTAGAATCAATGAGGATGCACAATATTGGATTTTTATATCTAATATTTTCCATCTAATTTTTGTCAATTGCCGATATCTGCACTTTTTTTCCCCCCACCAGGCTTAGGAGACTATTACAAATGCAATCATAGACTGTACTAAGTATGATCCAGAAAGACAATATATGAAGGAAGAACTTAGGAAGACTGCAGTTCAGGAGCTCAGCATTAAAACTTTAATGAACCTGAGTTTTCTTTGAGCTTATTAGACAGACGGGATTTAACACTCGAACCACCAATGGCTGTTTTTTGATTGTATGTAACTTTGTTTCAATTAAATATTCAAACCCCTCAGTCTTTGATTTTTCCTAAAAGTGTGTTAGGTAGCACGCTCTATTGTTAAAACTGTCAAGATAAAACCAGATTTAAAAAATGGCCATTTATACCTACAAACGCCACCAACCTATAGAGAACGCAGTCATTTTCCCGCTGTTCATTTCACGGGTTTAGCTCAACATTCTACGTTGCTATGGAAACGCCTTTTTCCTACTACTGTGTGTGATGTAGTTGATTCATAACTCATAGACTAAGCTAACCTTCAATATGGATAAGAGAGTAATGAACATAAATCAGACATCAGACTTGCTCAATACATTGAAGGAGAATCTGACAGAGAGGAGTCTCTGGACTGAGTGATGTGTCCTGGATTGGTTCTGACTCAAGAGTCATCGTCTGACAGCGATCCAGTGCCTCCGCGAAAAGTAAGGCCGACCCGCCCCCCGCTTGAGGATTGGCCTACCACAGCCCTTACTGAAGGTAAGCATGAATGAACTTGGCATTCATTTTGTGTAAGTGATTATGAGAACTAATGCTAATTAGCCTAGGCTATTTGTTTTTTTCAAACCGTGATAGATATAAAACTCCTGGCTAACTTCTGTGTTCCTATCTGTAGGCTAATTGAAGCACAAACACACACACACACACACACACACACACACACACACACACACACACACACACACACACACACAGTGAAGCACAGTCCAGATGCACATAGGCCTACGAACACGCATCTGACAGCAAATATGCAAAACTGTCTTTTCATTTCTTTCAAAGCTGTAATATTATCAAATGTATATAAATACTAAAATAAATATGTATATAAATAATAGTGAATAATTAGTCTAAAGTAGTCTTTCCCTCTCTCCTATTTAGTGTGTGCCACGGAGCCGTCACCAGCTCGGGAGACAGAGAGAGAGGAAAGATGGCACAGTGTGGACGGTCATCGAATCTAGCGGAGGCACGGGGAGACAACAAATACAAAACATCCTGACTGAGTCCGCTGGCCCCACGCCACACGCACGGCGCAATATCTGCAACAAATTTTCAGCGTTTATGTGTCTGTGTGATGTTAGAGCATATTCGTGAATACACAGTTGCTGAGGCACACAGAGCAGGTGAAGAGAGAGCCAGCTGGGATGTCTCTCTTGCAGAGCTGAAGGCTTTTATTGCACTTCTGTATGTCAGAGGTGCAGACTGCAGGGCAGGAATTACACCACCGCCAAACGGCCAGTGCCGTGGATGCCCTGGACTGTGGCGTTTGCCAGTTTGGCGTGCCCTGTTTTTAACTGACCGTTGTGCCCTTAAAAGAAAGTTGCGGATTTCCTCATTTAATACTACATGCGATGCAGCAAATAAACAGACTGAACGTTTCCTACTGTCTCCATCATCACTCTTGACATCGACAGTAGCGTGCGATTTCTTCCGTGTAACGCATAGGTGTTGAGACTTCGGAAGATGCTTTGGACTCGTTTTCACTCGTCATGAATTTGTTTCCTCCATTGCAGAAAAACGTTACAAGATCCTTCAAAAACTACTGCAGGTTAAACTGGACTAATGAAACACTTTTAGTGCTGCTTGACTAACACGTTCACTATAAACAGACTTTAAGACACTCGCTAGCCGAGCAACATTCATGCATGAAGTGTATGCAAAGTAACCTGTAGACCGACATGCATAACCGGTCAAAAATATTCTCTGCAGTTAACTGTTGCTGCATAGTGTAACTACGAATGTACATAGAGTTAATAACTTGCTGTGGGACCTGATGGGTTTCTACTTTGTCAGCGCAATGCAACGTTAACACACACACACACACACACACACTTCTCTGTAAGCAGACAGTCACTTCTCAGTTAAGACAGATCATGACTGGCTATTAACAAAAACAACAACCAAATAACAGAAGCTGGTGAGCCGGCCAAACTTAACAAAAAGAAGAGGAGGCACCCAGACCAGCCCACAAAGGGCCGTAGGATCTGGCTCTCCTCTCTAACCTAAATCCACATAACAACTAAACCTAACAGAAATAAAGCCGTGAAAAGAGGACTTCCAGACTCACCAACCCAAACCAAGGAGCTAACAAAGGCAAAACTGCAACATAGCAGAACAAACAAGAACCAAACTGCTGCTGCTCAAGTTGGAAAATGGAAAAGAGAGAGTCCAAACCACCTTCCTTCCCTCTTTATAGGCCCTGCCCTCAATCATCTAATCAGGGCCACCAGGCAGAGAGCACAAACAAAAGGTCAATAGAATATAAGGCTATACATATCCCATCCAGCCGGGGGGTGAGAGTACGTAACATGCTGGTCCTCCCACGGTCTCAGTGAAGTCTCCCAAGGGCCGGCTGTGAATGGATGAATGAGTTAAGTTAATCTTGCTCGTTCTGACAACTTTGGCTGCTGTCCGTGTGCTTTTGAGAGAGTTCCGAGTGGGTCAGGGTGTAAGACCCGCCACTCTTGACTGCGATTTAAACGACGACAAGCGATCAAGCCAATTGACCCCTCTGACTGACTGTGATAGGACAGGTCGCCTGCTGTCATAGAAGGAAAGATGTGGTCCACCCCGAGACGGGAACATGCTCGTCGGCCGACGGCATGTGTTGCTGGAGTAGGGGAGGCTCCAAGCAGCACGGACATGGCAAGCGGAGTAAAACTTTCTCCTCACAGAGGGGTCTCTCGGCCCATCAGAGGAGGAAGCACCTGGGTGTGTCTGTCAGCAAGGCGAGGGTGCAGACGGCAAGGGCGGCAAAGGACGGTGGGTGGACACAGGCTGAACTGGCAACCCTGGAACGTATACACGATGACCTCGGAGGGAAATCTGGGTTCCTCAAGGCAGCGGTTTCAGCCCTCCCCCAATATACGAAGGCCCAGATACAACAGAAATGGAGGAACCTCAGGAGGCTGAGAAGACAAGCTGTGGTTAAGTCCCCCACAGCCGTTGTCTCGGGTAAGTTGCCCGACCTCCGAAAGGAGCTGCCCCCCAGGGCCCCAGTGGCCCTGGTCAAGGAGCACCTTGCCAAGACCCTGCAGGCTCACAGTGTTGACGGCGTGTCACCGCTGACCTCCTCCTGCAGGGCAATTAATGGATATCTAAGGAAGGTACTTGCGAAGTTGCGGAGGATGTGCTACCCACGGATCGTGAGTACGGGCAGGAAAACTTGGTCGGATCATCAAAAGCGCCTCAAAGTGAGTAAGAGATTCTGATACAAGAACTTGCAGACATTGTATCGGAGCAACAGAAGCTCTGCAGCAAGACTGGTGCTTGATGGCAGGGATCAAATGGTTTGCCGTATTGATCTCAAACTGGTAACTGAGACGTAGCGAGGGATCTGGGAAAGGGATGATTGTTTCGTGGGCCTCGGACAGTTTGCCTCCCTGCCGGAGGCGGACAACACATCCCAATTCCCTCCTATCTCACCTGCTGAGGCACTGCAGGCATTACGGAAGATGGACCAGGCGAGTGCGCCTGGTCCCGATGGCGTTGGACGTCATGCCCTGCTCATGTGGGACAAGAAGGGCTAGAAGCTGGCCGATTTGTTCAACGCCATAATGTACAGCGGGCATTTGCCGAGGTGCCTCAAGCAGAGTCGTACGACCCTGATCCCTAAATCTAGTGACCAGAGTAAAGCCAGCGATATCAACAACTGGCTCCCGATCGACTCGGTAGTCTTGAGAGCATTCTCAAGAGTCTTAACCATGAGACTAACCGAGGCATGGGCCATCCATCCTTGTCAGCGGGGCTTCACCGAAGCGCCAGGCTGCTCCGAGAACCTGGCCATTCTCAACGGTCTTATCAGGCTGAGTAGGGGAGGCTCCAGGCAGCACGGACATGGCAAGCGGAGTAAAACTTTCGCCTCACAGAGGGGTCTCTCGGCCCATCAGAGGAGGAAGCACCTGGGTGTGTCTGTCAGCAAGGCGAGGGCGCAGACGGCAAGGGCGGCAAAGGACGGTGGGTGGACACAGGCTGAACTGGCAACCCTGGATCGTATACACGATGACCTCGGAGGGAAATCTGGGTTCCTTGAGGCAGCGGTTTCAGCCCTCCCCCAATATACGAAGGCCCAGATACAACAGAAATGGAGGAACCTCAGGTGCTGGAGTAGGGGCGGCTCCAGGCAGCACGGACATGGCAAGCGGAGTATTAGCCAGGAGCAGGCTACTACTCGATCCGGAGTGGGTTCTATAACGGGGTACGCCTGCGATACATGCCCTAAAACTTTCTCCTCACAGAGGGGTCTCTCGGCCCATCAGAGGAGGAAGCACCTGGGTGTGTCTGTCAGCAAGGCAAGGCCGGCAAAGGGCGGTGGGTGGACACAGGCTGAACTGGCAACCCTGGATCGTATACACGATGACCTCGGAGGGAAATCTGGGTTCCTCGAGGCAGCGGTTTCAGCCCTCCCCCAATATACGAAGGCCCAGATACAACAGAAATGGAGGAACCTCAGGAGGCTGAGAAGACAAGCTGTGGTTAAGTCCCCCACAGCCGCTGTCTCGGGTAAGTTGCCCGACCTCCGAAAGGAGCTGCCCCCCAAGGCCCCAGTGGCCCTGGTCAAGGAGCACCTTGCCAAGACCCTGCAGACTCACAGTGTTGACGGCGTGTCACCGCTGACCTCCTCCTGCAGGGCAATTAACGGATATCTAAGGAAGGTACTCGCGAAGTTGCGGAGGAGGTGCCACCCACGGATCGTGAGTACGGGCAGGAAAACTTGGTCGGATCATCAAAAGCGCCTCAAGGTGAGTAAGAGATTCTGATACAAGAACTTGCAGACATTGTATCGGAGCAACAGAAGCTCCACAGCGAGACTGGTGCTTGATGGCAGGGATCAAACTGTTTGGCCAGACTTAGGACAGATTGATATCAGCAAGGTGAGCATGGCGGCATGGAGAGCGAGTGCGTTGGTAAGGCAGGGAGTGGGAACGGTCATGTTCAAGAACGACAGGATCTCTAACAGCTGGACCTGGGACCCTGAAAAGCATTGGCTGAAGCAATCGGAATTGATCATGGTACGGCAACTCCGTGCCAACACACTCACGAGAGGAAGGGGGCCCAAAGAGTCACAACAGTGCAGACTCTGTGAACAAGAAAAAGAGACCATGCAGCATATTATTGGGAACTGTGTAAAGCTCAAAGGAAATCGCGTGGCCAGCAAAACAAAATATGTGACGACCTTAAAAAGGAGGATGAAGACATGGGCTGGCATGTGATGAGGGAAAAAGACTTGTGTCTGGAGACAGTATTACGGGAGTACTGGACCTCATCATGATCCGGGATCGCACTGCCTTGATTCTTGACGTGACTATCTGTTTGAAAAAACAGAATGCACGCTGTTGGATGCGGAGGAAAGGAAGGTCGAGAAGTATGAGAAGTTCAAAAAGGCAGTAAAACATCTCTATCCTGAGATAAAAACAGTTCTGGTGGCCGGGTTTCCTCTTGGAGCTAGACGTAAGTGGCACCAAAGGAACTTCAGAGTACTTTATGTGATTATTAGTAAATGTCTTCTGATTTTGAAGCCATTATCCTTAGTTAATAAATGTAATATCCTTGTTTTGTGCAGGAGTGGATTGTCAGAAAGACGAACAAGTCAGGCAACACCATTATTAGTGTAAAGGAGCACAATAATGCTGCACAACAAGTGGCCACGTTTGACCTGTCACAGGAAGAGGAGTTTGTAAGTTCATCAAATTTCCTGAGAGAATCTGTCAGAACTTGTTCAAGAGCAGAAATTAGTCTCTATTTCTATTACATTATTATATACATTATGGCCTGTAGACCGGCATGCATAACCAGTCAAAAATATTCTCGGCAGTTAACTGTTGCTGCATAGTGTGTTTTCAGCGCGATGCGACGTTAACGCACACACACATTTCTCTGTAAGCAGACAGTCACTTCTCAGTTAAGACAGATCAGGAGCTTGTTGGCTGTTACATGACTGGCAGCTCTCCGAGTCTCTCCTTGAGAAGTTTCTCATCAGTGTGTTTAATGTTTAACTGTTACGGCCCTCTAAGCCAGTTCGCCCACACAAGGCCCAACATAATTGAGAGTCAGGATTTACCACAATAATTAATGAAATGTATTAACAAAAACAACAACCAAATAACAGAAGCTGGTGAGCCGGCCAAACTTAACAAAAAGAAGAGGAGGCACCCAGACCAGCCCACAAAGGGCCGTAGGATCTGGGCTCTCCTCTCTAACCTAAATGCACATAACAACTAAACCTAACAGAAAAAAAGCCGCGAAAAGAGGACTACCAGACTCACCAACCCAAACCAAGGAGCTAACAAAGGCAAAACTGCAACATAACAGAACAAACACAAGAACCAAACTGCTGTTGCTCAGACTGGGAAAGTGGAAGAGAGAATCCAAGCCACCTTCCTTCCCTCTGTGTAGGCCCTCTCCTCAATCATCCACTCAGGGCCACCTGGGAGAGAGAGCATAAACAAAGGGTCAGTAATAAGGTCATCATCCTCAGCACACAACACCAAAATGCATTAATTATTTTGTTGATTAAATTTGGCTAATTTGATTTTATATTAAGTTGAATATTTTGGTTATTCATATTTTGTAATTGATTTGAGGGGAATTCTGTCTGATTGCTAGTAACCTTTGACACAGATGTGTTTTGCGGTCCCTTCAAGAGAGGTATGCGGCTCCCTCATTTGAGCTATGGAGAGTATATAGTATTCAACCTCAGTGTAGCCTACTGTTTAGAGAAAGTGATCATTATATTTTTTTCCATTTGGTAAAAATATAATTTGAATTGTGGAATTGATTAGAATCCTTTCTTTTCAATAATAATCTCTCTCTCGCTCTCTCAAGGTGGCATGCATAGATGGCCTGTTGCGGCATTTTATAATGTGCTGGATCTTGTTGCCATCAATGCCTGGGTGCTGTACCTGAGCTGTATGAATGACAACATCCCAGAAGGGACTTCATGCTCAAGCTGGCCCAGGAGCTGCACGCCGTGTGGATGGCAGCAAAAGCGCTACCTCATGTGGACGTCCCCTTCACAGCCGCAGAAGAGTGCAGGAGAATGACCTGCATCATGGTAAAAGCTGACTGAAAACAGAATGAGACATTCTGTAAATGCCTGAAGTGCGGGGACGCCGTTAGCGGGAAATGCACAGCCAAGGTGCTGAATGTTTGCACAAAGTGTGTTTGAGCAAGGTGCCGCAGAAATAATAAAAAAATGAATGACAATCAACCTTTGGCTAATGAGATTCTATTATTTTGTATTAAGTATAATAAGTTTAATATTTTAGGGATTCATCATTTCTAATTGTTAAATAGGTTAATCTATTTATTGTATTTATTGTATTTTTTATTGTAATATTGTAATTTTGTAAGTTGCATAAAGGCACTACAGCTATCACTGCATTATACAATCATGTGTTGTAGAATGATAAATAAATGAACCTTGTGGCTTGTAGCTTGAAAATCAATACATTCTAATGGCGGGTAAAATTGACCCGTTAGCGGTTTCAGGTATACAGCCACCCCCGGCGGTTCTAGTGATAATCTCTGGTCCACACTCTTGAGCAGAAGGTGACGGTAATGCAACTAATACGCTGGTCGCCAACCGCTGTTATAACAGTTAGTTGACAGTTAATTTGATGGACCACACGCTCCTTAACCTTTTAAATAGAGCTTTAGATAGACAGACAGAGCTGGCAGTAGCTATGCTGTCTGTGTGGACACTAGGGCTGTGCCATAAGAGAAAAATGTCTATCGTTTCATATTATGTTTTATCGTTTATTCCGTTGTGACGCAAATCACATACCATACCATGACAGCAAAACACAGTAGAGACTTTCTTTATTTATATTATTTACCAAATGTATGTACACCCATTTAATTTCAGCTCAGTGTGAGAGTATCTGCTGCTTTTTGCTGTCATTTATGGTCATGCTACTCCTCTGCTCTCTATGATTCACGGCTGCAGGGCTGAGACCTCAGTGTGTGTGCCGCACACACAGGAAACACAGTGAAGCAGGTGAAGAACTCGAGTTGACGACAACTACACTTGTTATGTTATTGTAAGTGCAATAAAAGCTTTTGAGGTAAAAAACCAAGAGGAGTAATTTAATTTAATCCCCACAAAGGATGGACAGACAGCAGGGGACGGAGGGGGACACAGACCAACTATTTATTCACTGTATTAAAATGTGCTATGTCGGGATAGGTATCGTTATCAGGATATGAAACGACCTATATTGGAATATGAGATTTTGGTCATATTGACACTGCAGGCCTGCAAGCTGCAGCAGCTCAGCGACACACACACACACACACACGCTCCTCAGGTAGAGGTAGACTGTGTGTCACTGGCTTTAGAATCAGTCAGCACTTAAAGTGTTTGGTTAGTCCAGTTTAACCTGCAGGAGTTTCTGAAGGCTTATGTACCGTGTTTTACTGCCTCAGAGAAAATAAATTCATGACGAGTGAAAACGAGTCCAAAGTGTCTTCCAACACCTACTGCAGAAACAGAATATGTCAAGCTGCCAAATACCAGCGTGACAGATGATAAAGAGCTAAAAAAGACAAACAGACAGTCTTATAAATGCTAACTGTCGGAGAAAATCATTTTTGACTGCTTCCAAGAGCCTGGCAGGAGAGTGTGTGAGTCTGTAACTATACTATGATGTAAATTATATTCAAAAAGTAACATTTTTTATACAAAAACATCTGCATAGAAAAACACTTTGAGGTGAAGAAGGATGAACTAGAAGTCAACCAACCAGGGCAGACAAGCTAGCTCTGACCTCCGACTGCTGGACTGCTCTGACAAACAAAAGCTACATCACAACTTTTCTTAAAAATTAACTGGTAAGTTACCAGTTAATGGGTGTCGGTCTATCGAAAGCAATATTAACCAAAACTGACCTCCCTTTATATAAATCAAAATAAATTAATAAAAATAAATAAGATCAACTATATTGTTGTGCACTTCCACAACCTACTGAAAACTACTAATCATATATTCAATATATAAAAATATAAGTAGACCAAAATAAGTGAGATCATATTATTGTCGTGATTGCAAGGTGCATGTTGTGTGGAGAGTGATCAATGCTAAAACGATCATTCATCCTGGTACAGAAATCACTGACTTGTATTATCAATATGATGCAGTGTGTAACCAGGTTACAGTCAGTTTTCTCCAAACTGATCTCATGTAAACGAGAAGCCTGCTTTCAGTAATTAGAGTATGAGATTAGAGAAACCTGGTTTCCACAGATAGATTTTACTCCCTGGAGAACACTAATTTCTTTACCCTGTATACACTTAACCAGGTTTGTAATCAGCTTTTAGAAAGTAAACATGTGCACAATAACAGACTGCAGACTGAGGAAACACAGCGCCGAGCAGCTGGATGAAAGGAGAGATCATTACACGGAGCAAAGCGTCCTCATATCTAAAATAATAACATCCAAAGTCTGACTGAAACTAAAACAAAGTAGCCTGTAGATTTCTAAATAAGTCCGTTTCCACCGCTGAACATTTGACTGTAAAATCCACCTTTTCCTGCTCATGAAATAACGTTAAATTGCAGCTAATTCGTGTCACTTCAATCCGCAAAATTTGTCTACACAGAATTCAGGACTTCATCTTTGCTCGAAGGAAAGCATGATTTATTTTTTTAATCACAAAAAGTGGCTCATAATATACGTGTACGGCTACGTTCACAGTTTTTACTGCAGCAGCTCCCTCAGTCACCTGCTATCTTACCGTTAGCGGTTAGCCGTTAGCGGTTAGCCGTTAGCCGTTAGCCTGCATATTGCAGCTAAAACACCAGCGGTGCCCCAAATGGTCAAAACTGCTCTATAACACAACTGCTGACAACACTTTTTGTCCTTGTAAGCTACAGTAAGTAGCTTTCCAACTGAGCCGTCCCGCCGTAACTCAACTCCAGTAAAATACATTTAGAAAAATCCCCGATGCGTAGTTAACGTTACCGGGACGCCGGGTTTGAAAAAAAAACACTGGTGGAAACGCTGCCGACTCGACAGAAAACATTTTATATTTTTAAATGAGTTTGTTGTCATTACACGACTGAATGCAACACACGACATTTAAACCTGACAAATAAAGAATTAACCATCAAGTTCTCCTACCTTACAGGTTGCTCCGTCATGGCGGCTTCCTGCTGTCCCGCGACATTGACTGTGGCGCGAGTACCTGGACTCACGTGACGGCCTGGGGGAGGGGTGACGTCAGTAAACGTTACTTGGTAGGAGTTGAAGGCGGGATGTTGAATTATCATGTTCTCTTTGTAGGAGTGGAGGAGGAGAAATTATATGTGATCATGATCACTTTCTTTTCATTGACTCTGGATTGATCAGTTTATTGAATGAGTGAGTCAACTGAAATAGAAATACTCAACAGTGAGACATTGAATATTATATTATTAATATTGTGGATATTGAATAAGCCACCATTCCCAGTGCAGATTAGACTGGAGACCTTATTCAAAACTGCTCAAAACTTAATAATAATAATAATAATAACAGGCCAGCTGGGTCACTACTGTCAGGTTTTCACAGCCTTACCATAACTGGACAGGTATGACAAATGACTGAGCTGCCCAATCTGTGAAGGATGTTTGCCAATTCTATGACTCGGAGGAAGACAGTATTGTCACTGAACTTCCCTACCAGCAATGTCCAAGCTCCTCAAAATATATACTACATTGCAGGTGACAACTGCATCAGTTGAGTGATCATTTTCCAAACTGAAGCTGATCAAGACCCAGTTTAGAAACAGATGTGGAGAAGGATGGCTCTCAGATCTTCTGTGGTTGAGAGGGACATAACATAACATTTATAAACATGTGACCCAAAGAAGGATTCTCCACTGATTTCAACATTTCTTGCTTCCCTGAAAAAAAACTGCTCAAACAGCTAATTCTCAAAATGTTGATGCTTTTACTACTGACGTGCCTGAGAAATAAACATTTCAAATGTGACCCATTCCCTCTGTTTTATTACAGAGATGTTTACAAAAGTAAATCCTTTTTAATACAGATGTGTTGTTTTCCTTATATTCTGAATCATCCTATAAAATTGGGGATGTAGCCTTTTTACCAACCATGCATCATTGTTCTCTGCTGATGGAGGCCCATTAGATGTATCAGGTGCCCTCTCTATTTTTTGTCCCTGCCCCTCAGACAGCCTGAGTCTGCCACAGATCAGCCTCATCCCACTCAGTCCAGTCTAAACAAAAGGGGAGAGCCTGAGGGCCTCTGGTGGACTGGTGAAGAATGGCAGCGAGGGACACAGAGCCAGACTGTGTCTTTCATTTCTTTCATTCTCCGGCTATGAAATGGCCGTCACTGCCACTGGATCGACTTAAGTTATAGGTCAACCAATCCTGTGCTACCCTGCCTCCTCTTAATGCTGCACTTTGTATGACACACTTTTCATACATGATAGAGATCAGTGTGAGCCCTTTTACATGTATCTCTGTCATCTGTCATCTTTTTCTCAGAACAGAGACTCTGTGGTTTAGGAAGACTCGAGGGATAATTATGTAATTTTTAATTTTTTACCAACCTGATGTCACTGGCAAACAGAAGATTGAAGGATTTTGGATTTCTAATCCATTGATTCTACACTGAAATAATTCACAAACACGATGAAATCAAATAACTTTGAATAACCAGATGTAATAGACGTGATGTCTCAGGTTTACTTTATGTCCACAAGGGTGCACAGCAGCCGACACAGAACCAAAGAAAGAAAAGCAGAGAGTTCATTGTTTTTACATGTATTTACATACAAATAGAAAATCATCTATACAGGGCCATACAGATGAAGACTATACATGAGGCTCATCATATTTGGTTCATCTTCACCAGCTGCCACCACCACCTGTCACAAGCATGTACACCCTAAAACATGAAAGTGGCTATTTAACTATTCTTAAAGCTTTATCAGTGTTTGCATTCAATAATACAATTTCATCCATTTGAGAGCATGAACATGCTTAATACATTTGACATAAATCTGCTTGTTAGCTTTTATGCTTTTATAGCATTTTGTCCTGTAGGTGTAACCAGATGAAATAGTGGCTGGTCATCGTCCTCCTCATGCACCTCTCTATACAAGAGAAAGTCTCTTATTTCACTGAAGAAATGATCTTGACAGTTATTGTCACTTTTTCACATTTATAGCCCATTCTCCATATAACAATAAACATGTTTTAGAGCAGCAGTTGTTAGGCATAGGGATTAATACAGTTTTAGTCAGTAAATGTAAATATGAACAATCTCTTCTGCTATTTCCATGATATACACTGCAGCATGGTATAAATTGACAGTGCATATTATAAAGTGTTCATGCTATTTTAAGAGCACTGAAATGTTTATTTTTGTTTGTGTTTATGAATGAAAAACAAATATCAGCAAAAGATATAAGATTCAGACATTCTCAGATATGAATGTCGTGTCTAAATCTGTGGTGTTATAACTCTGACTACAGCCTCTGAACAAAAACTGACATTTAGACATGAACGTAGCCTCATTCAGTGGTTTTGGTTGCAGTGTCACCGTGCTGGATTACATCAGTCGGTACAGATGTTTCTGATGTCAGCCTCGTGTGTTACATATGACGGGTGTAATGATACATGTGAATCAGCCTGCTAGGAGCTGCAGAGTGACAGCCTCATGTCCAAAATGACACTTCCGTGGCACGTCTGTACATCCTGCTCCTAGTTAGTGCTTCAGAACCGTTGTCATGGTGACAGGAAGAGAAACCACCTTTTTTCCATCCCTGTCCAGCCAGCGAATCTAAGGTGAGAAAAAGAGAAACGATAGAGGAGGGAGGCACGGAGGGAATGTCGGTGATTCCAGAGGACTGCGTGGGAGGCTGCTGTTGGCTGTACGTATGTCATGGCGTCACATGTGAGTCACAGATGATGATGGCATCCTCATCTTCATCTCTGTCTGTCTGGAGAAGGAGCATTTACATCAAGCTACACTGACAGGATTTCAGTGAGTGAGGAGGAGGAGGATTCCCACTCTGGTTCTGCTTGACTGAAGACAGAGGCAGCTGGTTTACCTCAGTGTCTAACTAATGAGGCATGGAGGGCTGTCCTGCGACTCTACACACATACAAACACAAGTCTTGTGGCTTACCCCGCTAACCCCGCCCCCCTTGCCTTTGGTTCGTTAGCTTCTGTTCACCTCGGTGTTAATCCTCTCCTCTTTCACATCCCCCCATCCCCTCGTCCCCGCTCTCTTGCACGCTCTCTCTTTTGCTCCTCCCCTCTCTTCCCTCAAAGCCAGCAGGCTGCTATTTGATCCAGACTGCTTGTTACATGATCTCCTAGATAACAGCGCTCTCTGCTTCTCGATGGCTCTTCAGGTTGTTCTCGCTTCGCAGTGCCGAGAGCACAAAAAGATGCCAGCACCAGGACCCTGAACCTTTATGATCTGACCTTTCCTTCCCCTCTCCCCTCCTGTGATCTTAACCTGTCTACCAGTCTGTCTCCCAGACCTCCCCTCTTACCTCCTGTTGAGACCCCCTCGCCCCCATCTCCTGATTAATGCTGCCGCCCCCTTGACAATGTTACCATGCATTAATTGGCTGCAGCCTTTCCTTGCCTTGATCTCCTCCACCTTGCTTACGCGAGGCCACAACTGTCCATCCAGCTGTTTGTGTCCAGACCATCACACTGTGGACTGTACTGGCCAAGGTCTACGCAGAGTCCCGGACTCCATTCCTTTAGATGTTCGCCGTCTCCTGCTCTCCAACAACTGGATTCCCTGGATCCCCTCCGACTTCCTGGTCCTGTACAGCGATCTAGTCTACCTGGACCTGAGGAATAACTCCCTTTCCCAGCTGGAGCCAGGGACCCTGAGCACCTCCTCCAGACTGGTCTTCTTAGACCTGGGCAGCAACAACTTGACAGAAATCCCCTCAGGAACCTTTGGAGAGTCCAGGAGTCTGATCAAACTGCGTCTGGGGAACAACCCCTACTTAAGCATGGTAGGCAGGGATGCTTTCATTGGGTTGACCTCTTTGAGGGAGCTGGAGCTGGAGAGGAATGGTCTCACAGAGCTGGACGTCAGGGTCCTGGAACCACTGCCCTCCCTCCGGATGCTGCGTCTGGAGGGCAACCCCTGGCTCTGCAACTGTCACTTTGCCAAACTGTTTGAATGGCTAACAGAGAACCTCCACAAGCTCCCGACGGGTAAGACATAAGTTGCTTAAAGTACAATCTTTGTCCCATGACAGAGAACATCCAGTCATTTTAAATGAAGTCTGTCGTAGTGTTTTTTAGTTGTAGACTTAGACTTAACATACATGAAAATAACAACATAACTGTGGTTCTATTAAATACAGATAAAAAAAATAGAAAACATACAGAGACGATGCTCTCATTTGTCTGGACTGAGAGATGAAAAGTTCTGTGTTGTAGACACGAGTCTCACTCGTCACTAGTTAACTGAATGATTAATGTCCGAACACATCTGGAACGTCCAACAGCATCATCACTTTCATCATAAATCATTTCAGATGAACTTATGTCTCAGGGAAATATTCCATTTTATTTTAGGATTTGGATTATTCTTTGTGGTCTCTGCGAGCTATGTGCCACGATTAACTCACACTGTTGATCAAAAAAGAAGTGAGCTGACACACTATTGAACTCTCTAAATACTGACACATGTACTGAACCAGATTTAACAAAGTGCTCATTTGCAATTAGGTTTAAAAACAGAGTGACAGAAAAGTCTGAATGAATGCTGTGCATGTGTATAAGCTCAAGACATTCTTGGCATATTGGTGCTTTATTATCATAGTGTACATAGTGTCACATTACACCTCCTCCTAAATTAACCTTTAGGATAACAAGTGTGTCGGCTGTAATTCTGGTGCTCCATGCCAACACTATGGCCATGTCTATAAATAAGCATTTATTTTGTACAAATATTTCAAAAAAATATTTGGATATAAAAAAAAGTCAAATAACAGTGTGCAGGTTGGGACTCGTAACGTAGCAACACTACATCACTGTCTGTCTCTGTGTCATGAAGGTTTATTGAAGAAAACTTACTTTCATTTAATATCCTAAAATTGTAAAAAGTGTAGTAAAAACTGGATTTTTCTTTTATTTGAATATGAATACAAATACAAATAATTTTGCTGCGTCAATAAATACAGATACAAATACAAATACTGGCCTTTCCTCACATCCCCAGTCTTTAATCTCTCCCTCATTCACTCATTCACTCATTCACTACTCCCTATACAACACTTAGTAGTTTACTCTCTAGTGAGCAGTAAGTTGAGATTTCAGACACTCACTAATCTTTGTCACTATGCTCCGTCACTGACAGCTGTGGAATCAAATGACTGTAATTTTTGCATCTATAAATTATGACACATTGCGCTGTGGGACTTAAAGTGTGTCTTCAAATTAAAGTACATTTATTGTGAAGCACAGGAAGTAGGAAGTATCAGTGGTAACTTCACGCACATCAGCTTACTGCTATAAATGAATGGGACAGAACAGAAAACTGTATTTAATGTGCATTGTGACATTTGGCCAATACCTGATCAATAAATAAGGTCAGTATCAGGACTGATACAGATCCAGTGGATCTGATTGGAGCGTCTCAACAATCCATCCAATATAACATGAATGTGGCATAAAGTAAGGATATGACAGCCTGTGCTGTATCAATGTTGATCTACAGTTACTGATAGTAAGATTCAAGCTAGTACTCAAACATACCTTATGCTGACAGTGTAGTGTACAATACAATAATGTCCTCAAACATTGCTTATTATTACTCGATATAGTGTCTGTCAAGGTCTTAGCATGAAGCAATAATCTACCAATGTTGAATTTTGCGTCACTTTGCATTGAAGTTGACCAAAGTAACGTCATCCTTCAAAGCTTAGTTTGTCATTTAAATAACAGTGACTCGCTCCAACACTATGACAAACAGGGAAATGAGACGCGCTGTTGGTTCTTAACTGTGCCACAGTGGCTCTTGAGTTTTAAATAATAATGAGTACATACTGTGAACACAGTCTCCTCCGATCCTGTTTGGATCGGTCAGGTCAAAGGTGAACGAGCAACATGTCTTATTCAGCAATACAGCACATCTGATGCCATGACACCACGACACTGACACAGCAAGCATGTCTGGACTCCTTCCTCACAGCAAACAGACACACTGTCCACATTTACACCACACACACACACACACACACACACACACACACACACACACACATATTTAGTTCAAATAAATGGCTGTTGAACTCGAGTAAAAGAAGTTGTCAGTTTCTAGAGACACTTACAGTATAATTATATCTGTGGTTCCTGCTACTTTCAGAATGTGAGTGTGTATGTTCACTTATGGACATTGTTGTATGTGTCTGATTCTTTTATGTTGTGTGTTGTCAACATGTGTATGAGTGCACCAATCTTTTTCACCTGAGTACATAGATTTGCACAAATGCTTTAACCATGTATTTCCGCATGTGTACACTTGACCATGTGTTTGTGTACACACATTTTTGTGCATATATGTGTGTGTGTGTGTGTGCTCTTGTTCATGTGCACCTGGTGCATATGAATGCATATACATGTGTTAATGTGTTTGTGTGTGTGTTCCTGCCTGTGTCTTTGTGCACATACTATAATGAATATATTTCAGTGGTTGAGTTCATGTGCTGATGCCTGCGTGTTTATATTTTTGATTTACTATATTTGTGTTGTGTGTGCATGTGCATGTGTGTGTGTGTGTGTGTGTGTGTGTGTGTGTGTGTGTGTGTGTGTGTGTGTGTGTGTGTGCATGTGTGTGTGAGTGTCTGTCTGTCTGTCTCCTGCATGCCTGTGTGAGCATGAGTCTGGCTGCCTGTTGTAGCACCACGTGACTGGAATATCACCAAGCGATGAGGTCACTGAGTCCCTTTTCATGTGGAAAACCCCTTCTGGTCTTACACACACACACACACACACACACACACACACACACACACACACACACACACACACACACACACACACACACATAGACACACACTTGACAATGATATCTAGTGACTCTTGGGTACAGCAGCACTACAGCAGAAGCAGGATAAAATGGATGTGCTTCTCTCTACACAGTGGACAAAATGTTTTCTAGGTGTTACAGTGCATTAGTACAGAAAACACACTACTTTGATAAAACAGTGTTCACAAAGCATAGCTTACAGAAACTATAAGGAATACAGATCTAAAATAAAATAATGTTTTGGTGAAGAGTCAATCACTATTTTTGATGTTTAGCCTTTGGGTTAAAATAGTTATGTAATAATAATATCTCCTGTGCTTCCTAATAAGAGGATATATTCTGGCCTGCAGCATAAATGTTGGTGCATTCGGGGGTTACAGCGTAGCAATGCAGCTCACACAGGCAGTCTTCATAGATACGCTGTAGATTCACTATAAGTTCTGCCGGTGGTAACAGGCAACTCCGCTACACAGATACCACCATAGCTGGATTAGCAACCAGGCAAACACGTAATTGCTCCAGCGCCCCTCAAGTCCAGGAGCTCTCAGAGCTCCATGATAACTGTATGTCAACTGGTTTGTGCAAATGTACTGTGTTGAAGTGAATATAAGACGACCCCCCCCCCCCCCCCCCCCCCCCACCTCCCTTTTTCAAGACTCATTTTTGGAAAAAGATTTACAACTTGATTAAATTACTGTATTTGCTTTTTACTCACAAAACTTTTATTACCCTTGCAGTAATGTAACGTGTGTAGTTAGCTGTCGTCAACTAGAGTACTTCACCTGGTTCACTGTCGTGGAGCACACACACATACACACACACACACACACACACACACACACAGTGCTCAGCTCCATCCAGTGAAACAGAAGAGAGAAACTCAGCGCGACCATGAATGACAGCAAAACGCAGTAGTGACTATGTTTATTTATGTTATCTACCTAATTTATGTATAACATTTGTTTCATTTCAGCACAGTGTGAGAGTCTACTGCGTTTTGCTGTTAGTTATGGTCGTGTTGAGTTTTTCTCCTCTGTTTCACTACAGGTGGAGCTGCTCCTCCACATGGACGCAGCGGAGCAGAGGAGAGACAGTGTCTCTCTGTCTCTCAGGGCCCTGCCACTGTAGACTAGCTGTGAGGGATTCTGGCTTGCTTCAGTCAGTTGTTTTACAGATTTTTACAAATTTTGTTATATTGGGAACAATACGCTAATTGAAATTTTGTCAGGGATTATGCACCAGTGAAGCACAATATCAAGTAACACAAGTTCTTAAACCATCATTAATAGATTATTTTGGCCACATGGGGCAGTGAAAACACACTATAATTAAAGCTGCAAGCAGCGATGAACACACTCAGCGCATGTCGGAGGGAGCTGCAGCTGTGGTATCACTACTTGAGGTCGGTCGACACAGCTCTGAATTGTCAGGATTATCGGACACTGTGTGAATGGAAAAAATATTATTTCCTGTGTACAGCACGTGGCACTGGAGATGTCACATAGGAAATTGTGTATACAATTGATGAACAATGTTTCAGATGTGTGCCAAATTTGATGCAGATTGCTCAAAATTTGTAGGAGGAGTAGCGAAAAAACAGATTTTCACAAAATTCAAAATGGCAGAAAATCTATCCAGACGCAAGAGGGAGTGGCTTATATGGATAGATTTGTCTGGACTCACAGAATCCAGGAAAAAAATTGTTTGTGAGACTTATGCTTCAAAAGTTATAGACCAAAACTTAAAGTTCATTGTTATAGTGCCACCATCTTGCCGTAACTGTAGCTGTTACAGTTTCTGAGACCCAAATACAAGAGAAAGAAGAATAATTAAAGCTGAAGCAGCGATGAACGGGCCCTCATACCTTGTGTGCATCGTAGGGACTGGTAGCTGCGGATTATCAGACACTGTGAATGAGTAAAATATTGTTTTCTGTGTGCAGTATGTGGATCCTGAAGATGACATATTGGATTGTGTATACATTTGATGAACTATGTGTCATTTAGTCTGCATTTCCTGTTGCATGTAGACAATACTATATAAGTGAAATATTAATGCAGCAATACATTTACCAGAGGGTAACTGACATTCTCATGAATATTGGATATATTGGACATATTGGATTGCATGTAGGAGATAATATAATTTCCTGTGTCCACTATGCAGCGCTGGAGAACACTCACTCATTTATAAGTCATGTTGCTGTATATCATGTGTTGAACATATGTAAATTTCATATAAATTGGATGATTTACATGTGCCACCTACTAGCAACTTCCTGTTGCTAGTAGGTGGCACTATGTCTATGAGTCAGTATTGACATGTAAATGTGTTCAGGCCGGGACTCTTATCAAGCATGAGAGATTTGGGGCAGACTGGACAATGTACATTCAAGTTACAACAACTTCCTGTTTCTTGGCAAAACATGCAGAGTAACTTGCACGGCACCTCGAGGGCATTCCATGAAAACTCAAAAAGCTTCACAATTTAGCATCGCAAAGGTCTTTAGATGTCACCAACCAAATTTGAAGTTGCTCTGGTTATTTTCTTGGAGTATTTATTAAAGCACAACACCTGTAAATGGCAAACACTGCGCAACAATTGCACAGTAAATTCAAAATGGCTGACTTCCTGTTGGACTTAAGTATGGCTCCAATAGGATTTTTGTAGATGTTACATCTTCCACAACTACATCAAATTTAAAGATGGGGGGCTTTGACTTTGAAAATTGTGCCAACTTGTCACACTCAAGCCACAGACCTATATCACAAACCAATTTTCATCACGTTACAATACAACAGGGCCTTTGCACCACTCTGTGCTTGGTTCCTAATCACAACACTCAAATATTATCATCTTATAGCCTTATAACCTTATATCTTGATATGACTGTATGTATCAATGATTAACTAGTTTGTTTGGAGAGTGGGACCTTTGAGCAGTTGAAAATTTAAATATCACAAGACCCAATCAACGTAGTTCCATTCACATCACTGCTAACTATAGTGAGATGTATTTCTCTTTTGTTAAAGATTAAAGCCTTTGAATGCTTTCAGCTTTGAGATCCACAGCATCTTTCTTTCCCTCCTATCTACTGTGTGTATCTGTTGATCTGGATGGTGGCTGCTGCATACAGTTGCCCTTCCAGAGATAAATGAAGTTGTATTGAATTGAATATAGAAGGGCAGCAGGCCATGGCAGAAATAGACCTGTGAAATGAGTCTGAGTTCCTGAGGTGAGGACGGCCCCTTCATCATTTTAAAGACATGCTTATTGTGGATCAGTGGCAACTTTATTCACTGATGTGTTTGCACTGCCTTACAGCTGTTTTGAAATTACCCCTGTGAATTTAAGGAGTCTGTAATTTAGAGTTTGGCACGATCCAGATAGAGAACATTTGATTGTTTGTGTGTAGGTGTATTACACAACTGTGTAGGAGAAGAGCAATTACAGCTTAAGTTAAATTGTATAGGCTGTTTTTCTCTGCCACTGTTGTGTTCAAATGCAAGAGCACTAAAAGCAAATCTAAAAAATCAGTGCACCACAGAAGACTTAGATGACAACCCAGACACATCATGTGATAGTCAGTAATGAGCAGGCAGAATATGACATATAGTGGATGGGATCAATAATCTACAGTATCTTCTGATGTAAATGATAAATGATAATGCATAATATAGAGTAGTAAAGAGTCTAATATTTTTTTTTAAAATGACGGATGACTCAAGACTTCGCTGTCTTGAGTGAAGACTTTTGGCTTTTTCAACTATATGAGGATTTTACACAATTCTGATTATGCATTTGCTGTTTTATCAAACTGAAACTAAATTTGAATGTGTCAGCTATTCTCAAAACAAATGGGGAAAAAATATATTAGGGGAACTAACATTCATCTAAGCTTCAGGGCAGAGCAGAGTCAGATCCAGTTTGAACCCTTTGTTTGTAGCACTGCACTGTTACAATGACTGGGCTTGAACTGTTTACACTGAATGTATGAGTGAATGTTTATCTCAAGTTAACTTATTGGTGTGAAAAAGGACAATTTTGTTTTCACACAAAAACCCGTTTTATCACAAGAGACTGACAATCTGACAGTCTATTTTTAAAACAAAAGTGGTCACTTTTTTCATTAATTCAGATCACAACTCATAAAGGTATGCCCCGGTAAAACACAGCGTCATCTGGCAAAAAAGTTGAATCTACCTCAAGTTTTGAAGCAAAACAATACAAAATCATCTAGCAATGCATCGTGTCCACCAATCAAATATGCAAGCAAATATTCCTGCTAGTATACGTGTAACGTGACTGAAGTGATTCTTACATTTACCTCAACCTTGTTAAAATGGAGAATTAAATGATTTTTTTTCCAAAAAAGTAGATTTTTCAATTTAATTTTCATATAAATTGCTGTGCAGTCTTTTGCATTGGGTAAACCTTCAAACTGAGGGATGTATTACTCCAACAGGAGTTCCTGGATTGTATTATCTCACCCTGTAGCAACACACCCCCACTAATTCAATGCTCTCTTTAGTCTGAACACCCACTTATAAATGACCTCTGAGGCAGGCTGATACAGGTGTGACTTGCCAGAAATGCCAGTGTCTCAGTTGTCTGTCTGCTCGTTTACTTCTTGTGTTCTCTCTTGCCAGGTATGGAGGGGATAGAGTGCTCCCTGCCTCTGGATGGGCGTCGTGTTCCCCTGAGTTTACTCTCTGAAGAAAGTTTCCGGGAGTGCCGGGGTATCCTCAGCCTCACTGACTACCTCATTGTCATCTTCTCCGGCATCTCTGTCTCTGTGGCGGCCATAATGGCCAGCTTCTTCCTTGCTTCCACAGTCCACTGCTTCCAGCGCCTCAGCAAGGGCAGCAAAGGAGATGAGGAGGAAGGAAATGACTGATGGGGGGAGGAAAAGGGGAAATGGATTGTAACAAATGCAAGTGTTTCATACAAAACTCTTGCTCAGAAGTCCTCTTGGTATCCCAGATAAAGCTCGACAAAACATCAGAGCAAAGGGAGGTGTTGGATAGAGTGAGAAGTAAAGGAAAATGCCACACCAAGAAAGCTCTTACCATGTCAAACCCAAGATCACACTTGAGCTATCCTGGGAATCACACACTGGTTTGGGAGATGTCAGATATTCTTGAATCATTGTGAACAGGTATTGCATTTACTGAATGTAGCAATTTCTACTTCTGTGTACAGAACCAAATGTAGAGACACTGATGATGTCAGTGATGGCTTTTGTTAGAAACAGAAGCGCTGTAGCGTTGTGCAGCGATTAAGGCATTCTTGTAAAATATATGCATGTAAGACAAGACTGGTAAATCTATTCTATATGAAGATGGAGGGACAATCATGTGTGGTAGTGCTGGGACTTAAGAAATCAAAGCCCATGCAAGCACTGCAAGGGAAATACAAATAATGTCTCCACCAGGTGAAAGAAGTCACAGTAGGAGCTGATCAGTAACAGCACGGTTCTTTATTGTTGGTCCTGTACTGTAGAGGTCTTCACATGTCTGAAAATATACACCCACCCCAAAAAAGACCTGTGACTTATGCCAGGATCAGACTACAGAATATTTTGTCTTTGGAGACCAGGCGATCATAGTTTCATACTTACTCATATTTAAATCTTAGCTTCTCATCTTTCTCTTGACAGAATCAACAACATCTCTCCTCTTTTTTTCTTGTCTATGTTAACACTTCTGTGTGGAAGAGTGCTCTGTGCTCCAGTAGGCCAGCATCAAAGGTCACATCATAGTAGTTGTCAAACTAGGGAAGTAAAGGAAAAACACATATGGCATGCAAGGCTTTTTATTGATTGCATGCCTTGTCTTTCAAGACATGCAATCAAGCAATTAGCTCATATCCTGTATAGTCTGATCCCGCCATTACTCACAATTAAGATGGATTTATACCTTGTAACAAAACACAGACTTGCACCCAAATGCAGTTTCATGCAGTTGATCAGCAACAGAAACAACATGCCACAGCACAGAAGAAAACATTAAGTCAAAGTTTAAACAAGTCAAAGCAGCTGAGCTTTGTGTGAAAGTAACTGTAAAAAAAATTGTCAAGTAATTGTAGAAAATGGTTGATGCTTTGACCTACAGTTACAGATGTAAGGGTAATTTTAAGTCTGAGTAATGAGAGTGCAGTTGGCTACAAACACCTGGTTTCGGTCAGGTTCTTCAGTTTTCTGAGGTTCAGAATTGCCCAAGACCTCTATTAAGAGGGTCCACTGGAACAGCTGGTGGCTATGTGCCTTGCCTTTTGGTTGTTGAAAGAGCAGTTGTCGGGATTTGAAAATAAGCTTCCTGAAATGTTCATATTCTCTCAATTTACAGCATAGCTTTTATTTTACATATGATTTTATTTTGTTCTAGTACGGCAACAAATGCTTATTTTGAACCTCAAATTATACAGTATTTAAAACTGAACGTGGGAACTTTTGGCAGACTGAAATGGTGTCAAGAGAAATCCTTAAAGGTATCAGCAGTAAACTGTTGTCTTGTAGACATTAATAGTGACAATTCCTTCTGTCATTGCAGATTTTTGATTAGACCAGATGCCTGCTTTAATGCCCTGAAGATATAATATTTCCAGTATAGCTAATTTGTAGCAGAGAATTTGGACGTTCCTTCCTCACAGAGCCTTACCCACAGAGCCTACATGCACCTGTTTGCATTAAATGCCAGCTAATGAAGGCAAGCCTACTATAGTCTACATCAGGTTCAAGTAATCTATATTGTCATTCAAGACCATACAAGAGCGCACAGCAGAATGAAATTGTGTCACTTAATGCGCAACAAAGAAAATAGATAAAGTATAACATGAAACATATAAAGTATGTACATTATATGGTGTTAACTACTGTCCATTTGACATACTGATTGAACTCTGCCTAAATCTATCTTATCATACACAAAAAATCGAGCTATATGTCAATTAGACCTTCTTAGACGAATACCAACAACTTCATGCCCCTCATATCGGGTTTCCTGAAGGTTCTCTGGGTGCTGGAGGGTTGTGGATATATTTCTAAATTATGTTACTATATCCAACAAATTAGATTATTATTTTGGAACCTGGTTGCAGGGATTTGCTCCCATTCAGTGTAAAGGGCATCAATGAACTCCAACACCGATGTCGGGTGATCAGGCCTGGCTGGCAGTCAGCACTCCAATTAGTCCCAAAGGTGTTGGATGGGGTCAAGTTTAGGGTTCTGTGCCGGCCAGTCAAGCTCTTCCACATCAAACTGGGAAAAGCATTTCCTTGTGGAGCTGGCTTTGTGCACAGTGGCATCGTCATGTTGAAACATGTAATATTAATTTTCTCTTTCCAAATCAGTAAATTCGTTGTGTTTTCCCCTTGGTTGAGGTTATTTTCACACAGAAAAAAATGAAGTGAACCAAAATGCATCACTATGAGTATGGTGACATTATCACCTCAGTTTGGTCAGATTTGTCTGGGGTCGGAGCAATATGTAAACACAGTAAAAAGGGCCTGTCTACCCAAATATCAAGAAGGCAATGTACTTTGTTGCTCCAGATTGGACCTTGATATCTTCAGCTAGCGTCTACCTACTGACTTTGATTTCACTCATCTGCATCCCAGTGTTCAAAGCACACCTGGCAATGTTTAGCTCAAACCTGCAGAGTACGCCTTGTAGTACTGTAGGGTCGGATCAAGCTTGACTCACGTTCCAACCACAAATGAATGAGAATTCAATTGTAATTGGACTGAGACCACTTCCTCTACAGGGTCTTGGTTCGCTTGTTTTGGTCTGTACCTGAGAACGACTGCTGTGTTCAGATCTGGCAAAACCAATTGTACCAAGTGAGAATAGTCTGATTCCACTGGACTACACAATAAAGGTTTGAAAACACCCTAAAATATCATTGGTTGTTGTAGCACTACGATTTCCATTCCTTCAATCTAAGGGGCAATGCCTACACCAGGATAAATAGGCCGAGACCAAAAGAACGCTACATTATGTGGACAGGGGTGTGAAAGTACCTTAGTTCATATTGTGTATTTTCCTTTGTTTTAGCCACATAGATTTAAAATGTATAGAATTGAAAATTGTATTGCTTTGTTTGCTGTCAAATCATATTTGACGAAACTTTTAGCACAGCATGCTGGTCATTCCATGCAGGGGGACATTTAATTAGCATAATTATTATAATCTATCTACTAAAGGAAGGACTCTATCTTTATGTCTGTCTGTGTGTATGTATGTATGTCCTTTGAATATCTCTTGAACTGTTCATCTGATTGACTCCACACTTGGAGGGTGTATGGCTGTGGACCCAAGGGAGTGCAGTGTCGAATTTGGTGCAATTCGGACACGAGATACGTTTAATATTAATAAACTTTGAATAAACCAGCATTCAGTTAGCCACTCCGCTCTGTGCAGGGGCAGGGTAGAGCTTCACTATTAGAGTACTTATTATTTATAACATCTGTGTATAATAGTATGTTAGTGTCTTTCATGTTGTCATTTACACCTCACATCAACTGTATTCATTTTTCAATGTGTTGAAGAAGTGGCCGGAGGGCACTGCACTAGTATTGTCAATGTAAAGAAATGCCACAGACAGACAGCATAACATACATTGGTCGTAGCAAAGCAGCTGCCACCAAAAGCAGAAGCAAGAAGTGCCTTAAGATGACTAATAGCCACTAAATGGTGACTTCAAAATGTCTCCTAGGATTTCAGTACTGAAATTCCACTCCACATCATCTTAAATAAAAGTCAGTATTTTTTTTCCACTAGAATGTGCGCTCTCAGTCAGGGCTATAGCTATCATTGAGGATGACTGAGGTCATCTCCTCTGCATTTTTCAGGGAATTTGGGGTTTTAATAACTGGCTGCTGAGACAGCATTCAGAACTTCATGTTGGGAAATCAAAGGTAAATCTTTATTTCATACAGGTCCATAATTTCATAATAATCTCCTAGAAGGTTTCGTGGAATGAACTATGTAATGTTCAAAATTATATATTAACATATTAAGTTTTCTCAATTTCCTAGAAGTCACTACTTTGTAACTGTTAATTTTTAGGACATTTTCTGAAAGGGTTATGAGACTTGGTAGTGTAAGGGAAATGTGCTTATCTCAGTATAAAGGATATAATGAATCAGCACTTAACAAAAGCAACACTTTTTTCTATTTTTTCTTATAATTTGTACCAAATTGCACCACCTTCTCTGGTGCTAAAAAAGGAACTGTAAAAAAAAAGGAACTGTAAGATACCTGCTAATTATTCAGAAAACTTCCAGGAAATTAGTATAAAATTAAAGGAACTGTAAAATAAAGAATCATGGGAATATCCTTGAGAGAATTTAAAAAATTTTAGGGGGGTTGGGGGGACTGACTTTGATTCAGTATATATCAGTATCTGGCTCTAGTTTCAATAACTCACAACACACAGGACTCCAGAATGCAAACTTCTGTGTCATCCACCCCAACCACCTCTCTATGACTCTGTTGTGTTATATATGTGTTATATAAATGTAGTGCCTGATTCATTAGTGAACATCTATCCATCTATCTATCTGTCTGTCTGTCCGTCCGTCCGTCCGTCCGTCCGTCCGTCCGTCTGTCTACCTATCTATCTATCTATTCATCTTGCACACATATGTAAATTTTCCATTTGTCTGATGAAGACAATACATGGGACTATTGACATACTGTAGATGTTAACTAGTCAATCCACTCCTAAAGGCCATTTTCATTACATATGTAGCAAACAGTTATTTTTCAAAGCTCCCTCAGCTTGTGAAGCCTAGCCTGTTATATCTGTTTAACAGTTCGCAGATGATCGATTAAAGATCTGGTATCATGGCCTTTGTTGACTAATTTTTATGAATACTGAGTCTATTTTTAAACATATCTGTGACATTTTAGTCATTAAAAGTTGTTTAGATTTCTCTAAATCCACCTCTCCTTACAGCCCAGATTCCCCTCTGTCTTCCAGCAGGCTGATTTAGAAGCTATTCACATAAAATCTGCATTATTAATGAGCACCTACTCCTATTAGCTGAAAGTGTGGCCCCCACCTTCACCCCCAGCCAATCAGCATGCAACCTAATGCAAGTTCAACATAAAATAATGGCTACTGCTAGAGACGTAAAACAGTATATAGCAGTATTTGAACCGAAGTCTGATCCTGAATGAAGGGGAAGAACCTGATGTTGCACATTTGAGATTTTAATAGGATGTTTCAGAACTGTAAGATCATGTCTAAGTTTCCTAACAAAGTAGCCTGAGGTCGCTCATTTAGCTTTAGCACACTTCCAGTGCTGTTGGGTGTGACATAATGATGAGTTCAACCTCAATGTTGCTAGCTCTTGAGTCGCACATTTCAAAATTTCAAATAACTTAAAAAGGCTGAGGGCATAGAAATGAGTAATTTTACAGTACAGGAGGCCCTACCATCACCCTAATTCATCCAAAGTACATTTTTCTTGTATTCCACTATGCCAGCACTTTAAGGAATACATCATCAAACCCATTTCCCAGTTTCAGTCTGGATTTTGCTGACTAAGTCCTTCGCAAGAAGTGTACTTTGTTGCTACACTAATTCACGTCAAGGCAAGCTGTTCCTCTGGCTACCCTGTATTTACTTACCGGTGTGACTGTGTAACTGGCTAACGTTTTACGGCAAGCCTACCAGTTTACAGTTAGCCTTGGTTTGTTAGCTTAGCTAACGTGTCACAGTGAGCAGACTCTTATGGTACGCAGTTAGCTCAGGTTAAACCCCACAGGCTAGCACTATTGACCGTCACATGTTGTGGTGCAACTAGAGCGGCAGAATATTTATAAGTTTCCCTTCCTTACCAGTTAGCGTGTCTATGACTCCACCCCCACCAAAGGGTCGGGAACAAAGATTGCAGAGGGCAATGCCAGCTCTGACCTCCTCAACATGGATGATATGGAGGGAAAGAAGGATTACTCTACGTTTCTGTTACAACAGTAAGTTTTGCTTCATAAAGGGTACAGGCCACAGTCTCCCAGTTTCCAGGCCCCTGGTCCCTTACTGTCAATTGTATTAGACACCCTCTCTCATCACCCATTTGAGCCTATAGAGGTGGTAGGGATGAGGTTTCTCTCCATTACAGTAAAACTGGATTGCTCTTAGCTTTAACCACAGCTAAGTGTGTGAGTGACTTACAGGCATTGTCTGTTATCTGCCCCTCCTGCTTGCAGTTTCAGTGCAGGACATTTGTGCTGCAGCAAGCCTGGCTGCGCTTTACAGGCTGGATGTCTCAGGGTCATATCTGGCACATGCAGTGTTGGAGGCCAGCGCACCAGGGTCTGTGTGACAATCTACCCTGCTCAAGGTGGATTATGGCTTTGGGAGCGTTTATCCAATTCAGGGGGGCTGGAAAGTTTTTATTGTGAATTTACCCTGTTTGTCACTTAATTCTTCACTCTAAATAGTCTTCCCTCCTGAAGGGTATAACATATCTTCTGTGATATAAACTCATCAAAGGAACGATGGTTTAAGAGCAGTGGTAGTGGTATGAGTGGTATAAGTATGTGGGCTCTGTGCTGGTCTATACTGGGGATTATGAATGGTGGGATCTATTTATAATGTCAAATTGTCAACTTTGAAAGGGCTTTACATGTCATAATTGCTGGATGAAAGAGGATTATATCAGGACATTTCAGTGTGTAAACAGGTGTGGTTGACAGAGGATAACAGAAAATATGTAATAAAGATGTTTTGCTTTGAAATGTGAATGCTGGAAGTTAATTTTGTTCTGTCTTATAAAACAACAACAAACACAAAAACATCTCACTTACCTTTAGCTTTATCTTTTTATGAAGATAATTTGGTTTTATTTGTTCAGGTTCTGATTAAATTGATTGAAAGATTTTTTATTTTGTATTGACTCAATACTCATTATTATAAAGGACAAACAATATGACCAAACAATGGCTTCTGGCAGAAATCAAGTGCAACATAAATGTCTTAAACAGAAGTAAAAGCTGAATCAAAATGCCAGCTGTAGTTATGTGGTCAACAGAATAAAGGAAGATCATTGTGATAGAGAAATGGTATCCATGGAATATCTTCTCATCTCACCCTCCAAAAGAAAGTGTGTGATTGCTGCGGTAATACTGCGGTAATACTGCAGTAATGCCGCGGCGGCAATGAAGGGGGGTGAAATAATTTATCCAGGATAAAAAACAGTCTTGTCCAGTGTTTGGATATGATAAAATATCCTCGGATGATCAGTTTTTTCCAGTGAGTACATTTTGTTTTGATGGTTTGAGGCCTGTTTTGCGCTAGCGGGAATTAGCATTAGCATTAGCATTATCACTGTTAACCATAGATTGTAAATGCACCGTGCTAACCAAGCTAGCAGCTAGCGCTATGGTCAGCTCCACCCTCTCGTCCAAATATGGTCACTTCTGGCTCCAAAAATCAAACATGGCGACGGCCAAATCCAAGATGGCGATGGTCAAACTCGAGGCTTCAAAACGGCAGTTTGCAAACCAATTGGTGATGTCACAATGACTATGTCCATATTTTTTACAGTCTATGATGTGAATAAATCATTTGAAAAAATCCTCAGTTCACAACTCACCGTTTTATTAACGCTGATGGTTGGGACAGCATCCCCCTTCAACTTCAGCCTTCTCCGATACCTCATTTCCACCGCCGTTGTATTGATGACAAGTCTTTGGTAAAGTGTGCGTTGCAGATAGAAACGCGGTATGTTGCCTGTCCTCTGTCCTCCACAACAAGAAGTCCAACCACTGATTATAGACAGCCCAATGCTGGTTTGCAAGTGGGATTTTGTGTGATCCATTGTGTTGATCACACCCGTTCACTGTGCACACAAATGCCATTGTGCCAGCTATCCTCTGGGAACCATTAAGGACTGTACAACCCATTCAGTTGTCACTGGGATATTTCAGTCTAGACCAAAGTGGTGGACTGACTGACTGACCTTTAAACAAACCAGAAGCATAGTCCATACATGACAAAACCTCAGCCTGGGGATGTTCCTCATTAGCATTTGTACATTTCTGTCAGTACATAACCTTATGTTTAGAGAAACCCTTTTCCTCAACATAACTGATGTCAGGAGTGTCGTATAGTCGATGTGATCTACAGCTTCCAGATGATGAATCACATTCATTTCAATCTCTTGGCTCTCTATGTTTGTCTTTGTTCAGGGTTTCTTGCCCTGGGGGGCATCTTCCCCCATTTTTCCCCATCCTTACACTCACATTG